>NC_036851.1:25318819-25509811 GCF_002910315.2 Salvelinus sp. IW2-2015
ACAGTGGCGTGAACAAGGACACAGGACAGCAAACATCAAACAAGAATCCGACAAGGACAGAAGCGGAAAACAGAGGGAGAAATAGGGGACAGGTGTGAAAGAGTAAATGAGGTCGTTAGGAATAATGAGAAACAGCTGGGAGCAGGAACGGAACGATAGAGAGAGAGAGCGGGAGAGGGAGAGAGGGAGGAGGAGAGAGAGGATAGAAAGAGGGAAAGAACCTAATAAGACCAGCAGAGGGAAGCACAGGGACAAGACATGATGATCAAAGACAAAACATGACAGTACCCCCCACTCACCGACGCCTCCTGGCGACACGAGGAGGAACCCTGGCGGCAACGAAGGAAATCATCAATCAACGAACGGTCCAGCACGTCCCGAGATGGAACCCAACTCCTCTCCTCAGGACCGTAACCCTCCCAATCCACTAAGTACTGGTGACCACGTCCCCGAGAACGCAGGTCCATGATCTTCCGTACCTTGTAAATAGGAGCGCCCTCGACAAGGACGGGGGGAGGGAAGACGAACGGGGGCGCGAAGAAAAGGCTTGACACAAGAGACATGGAAGACAGGGTGGACGCGACGAAGAGGTCGCGGAAGAAGCAGTCGCACAGCGACAGGATTGACGACCTGAGAGACACGGAACGGACCAATGAACCGCGGAGTCAACTTGCGAGAAGCTGTCGTAAGGGGAAGGTTACGAGTGGAAAGCCACACTCTCTGACCGCGACAATACCTAGACTCTTAATCCTACGTTTATTGGCGGCTCTCACAGCTGCGCCCTAACGGCAAAGTGCAGACCTGACCCTCCTCCAGGTGCGCTCACAACGTTGGACAAAAGCCTGAGCGGAGGGAACGCTGGACTCGGCGAGCTGGGACGAGAACAGAGGAGGCTGGTACCCAAGACTACTCTGAAACGGAGATAGCCCGGTAGCAGACGAAGGAAGCGAGTGTGGAGCGTACTCAGCCCAGGGGAGCTGTTCTGCCCAAGACGCAGGGTTTCGAAACGAAAGGCTGCGTAATATGCGACCAATCGACTGATTGGCCCTTTCTGCTTGACCGTTAGACTGGGGATGAAACCCGGAAGAGAGACTGACGGAAGCACCAATCAAACGACAGAACTCCCTCCAAAACTGTGACGTGATGCGGGCCTCTGTCTGAAACGGCGTCTAACGGAAGGCCATGAATTCTGAACACATTCTCAATGATGATTTGTGCCGTCTCCTTAGCGGAAGGAAGCTTAGCGAGGGGAATGAAATGTGCCGCCTTAGAGAACCTATCGATAACCGTAAGATCACAGTCTCCCCGCAGACGAAGGCAGACCGGTAATAAAGTCTAAGGCGATTGGAGACCATGGCGAGAAGGAATGGGAAGCGGTCTGAGACGACCGCAGGAGAGAAGTTACCGGACTTAGTCTCGCGCAGGTCCGAACAAGCAGCCACGAAACGGCGCGTGTCCCGCTCCTGAGTAGGCCACCAAAACGCTGGCGAATAGAAGCAAGCGTACCCCGAACGCCGGGGTGGCCAGCTACTTGGCAGAATGAGCCCACTGAAGAACAGCCAGACGAGTAGAGACAGGAACGAACAAGAGTTACTAGGACAAGCGCGCGGACGCAGTTTGAGTGAGTGCTTGCTTTACCTGTCTCTTCAATTCCCCAGACAGTCAACCCGACAACACGCCTCAGGGAGAATCCCCTCGGGGTCGTAGAACCACAGAAGAACTAAAGAGACGGGATAAGGCATCAGGCTTGGTGTTCTTATTTCCCGGCGATAGGAAATCACGAACTCGAAACGGACGAAAAACAACGCCCAACGAGCTTGACGTGCATTAAGTCGTTTGCAGAACGGATGTACTCAAAGTTATGGTCAGTCCAAACGACAAAAGGAACGGTGCCGCCCTCCAACAACTGTCGCCATTCGCCTATGGCTAAGCGGATGGCGAGCAGTTGCGGTTACCCACATCATAGTTGCGTTCCGATGGCGACAGGCGATGAGAAAAGTAAGCGCAAGGATGGACCTTATCGTCAGACTGGAAGCGCTGGGACAGAATGGCTCCCACGCCCACCTCTGAAGCGTCAACCTCGACAATGAATTGTTTAGTGACGTCAGGAGTAACAAGGATAGGGCGGAGTAAAACGCTTCTTGAGGAGATCAAAGCTCCCTGGGCGGAACCGGACCACTTAAAGCAAGTCTTGACAGAAGTCAGAGCTGTGAGAGGGGCAGCCACTTGACCGAAATTACGAATGAAACGCCGATAGAAATTAGCGAAACCGAGAAAGCGCTGCAACTCGACACAGTGACTTAGGAACGGGCCAATCGCTGACAGCCTGGACCTTAGCGGGATCACATCTGAATGCCTTCAGCGGAAATAACAGAACCGAGAAATGTGACAGAGGAGACATGAAAGGCGCACTTCTCAGCCTTCACGTAGAGACAATTCTCTAAAAGGCGCTGGAGTACACGTCGAACGTGCTGAACAAAATCTCGAGTGACGGTGAAAAAATCAGGATATCGTCAAGGTAAACGAAACAAAGATGTTCAGCATGTCTCTCAGTACATCATTAACTAATGCCTGAAAGACAGCTGGAGCATAGCGAGACCGAACGGCAAACCCGTATTCAAAATGCCCTACGGAGTGTTAAACGCCGTCTTCCACTCGTCCCCCTCTGATGCGTACGAGATGGTAAGCGTTACGAAGGTCCAACTTAGTAAAGCACCTGGCTCCCTGCAGAATCTCGAAGGCTGACGACATAAGGGAAGCGGATAACGATTCTTAACCGTTATGTCATTCAGCCCTCGATAATCCACGCAGGGCGCAGAGTACCGTCCTCTTCTTAACAAAGAAAAACCCGCTCCGGCGGAGAGGAAGAAGGCACCACGGTACCGGCGTACGAGAGAAACAGACAGATAATCCTCGAGAGCCTTACGTTCGGGAGCGACAGAGAGTATAGTCTACCCCGAGGGGAGTCGTCCCCGGAAGGAGATCAATACAACAATCATACGACCGGTGAGGAGGAAGAGAGTTGGCTTGACCGACTGAAGACCGTGCGTAGATCATGATATTCCTCCGGCACTCCTGTCAAATCACCAGGTTCCTCCTGAGTAGAAGGACAGAAGAAACAGGAGGGATAGCAGACATTAAACACTTCACATGACAAGAAACGTTCCAGGATAGGATAGAATTACTAGACCAATTAATAGAAGATTATGACATACTAGCCAGGGATGACCCAAAACAACAGGTGTAAAGGTGAACGAAAAACAAAAAGGAATGGTCTCACTGTGGTTACCAGATACTGTGAGGTTAAAGGTAGTGTCTCACATCTGATACTGGGAGAAGACTACCATCTAAGGCGAACATGGGCGTGGGCTTCCCTAACTGTCTGAGAGGAATGTCATGTTCCGAGCCCATGCTTCGTCCATAAAACAACCCTCAGCCCAGAGTCATCAAAGCACTGCAGGAAGCAGCCGAACCGGTCCAGCGTAGATGGACGACAAGGTAGTACAGGATCTTGATGGAGAGACTTGAGTAGTAGCGCTCACCAGTAGCCCTCCGCTTACTGATGAGCTCTGGCTTTTACTGGACATGACATACAAAATGTCCAGCAGAACCGCAATAGAGGCAAAGGCGGTTGTTGATCTCCGTTCCCTCTCCTTAGTCGAGATGCGAATACCTCCCAGCTGCATGGGCTCAGTCTCTGAGCCGGTGGAGGAGAGTTGAGATGGAGAGGGGAAGCACCGTTAACGCGAGCTATGACGAAGATCTATCCGTCGTCTATGCGGATGGCGAGTGCAATCAAAGAGTCCACGCTGGAAGGAACCTCGCCGGAGAGAATCTCATCCTTAACCTCAGCGTGAAGTCCCTCCAGAAAACGAGCGAGCAACGCCGCTCGTTCCAGTCACTGGAGGCAGCAAGAGTGCGAAACTCTATAGAGTAATCCGTTATGGATCGATCCACTTGACATAGGGAAGCCAGGGCCCTGGAAGCCTCCTTCCCAAAACGAACGATCAAAACCCGTAATCTCCTCTTTAAAGTTCTGATAATCGTTAGAACACTCAGCCCTTGCCTCCCAGATAGCTGTGCCCCACCTCCGAGCCCGACCAGTAAGGAGTGATATGACGTAAGCGATCCGACTCTCTCTTCTTGAGTACGTGTTGGGCTGGAGAGAGAACACAATATCACACTGGGTGAGAAAGGAGCGACACTCAGTGGGCTGCCCAGAGTAACATGGTGGGTTATTAACCCTAGGTTCCGGAGACTCGGAAGACCAGGAAGTGAGCTGGTGGCACGAGACGAAGACTCTGAAACTGTCCAGAGAGATCGGAGACCTGAGCGGCCAGGTCTCAACGCATGACGGCAGCAAACAATTCCTGCTCGTGTCTGCGAGCATTGCTCCCTGAACTCGACGGCATGTTGAGAGAATCCATAGTCGCTGGGTCCATCTTGGTCGGATTCTTCTATGCTGGTGAATGAGGACCCAAAAGCGACGTAATAGAAACAGAGTTCTTATTCCAGTATCAAACAAACAATGATTCTCTCTGGATATATCAAAGGTAAATCCAAAACAGGAAACTGAAATCCTCTCGTCAGTAGAGAGAACGACTGGAGACGCGACCACAGACTGCAGGTCGCTCAGGAAGGCACAGGCGTAGCTGACATAGACACCTGCTCACACGCAGCATCTGAAGAAGGCAAAAACACGACAGGGCGGAACAGAGACACAGGACAGCAAACATCAAACAAGAATCCGACAAGGACAGAAGCGGAAAACAGAGGAGAAAATAGGGACTCTAATCAGAGGGCAAAATAGGGGAAGGTTGAAAGAGTAAATGAGGTCGTTAGGAGAATGAGAAACAGCTGGGAGCAGGAACGGAACGATAGGACAGGTGTGAAAGAGTAAATGAGGTCGTTAGGAGAATGAGAAACAGCTGGGAGCAGGAACGGAACGATAGAGAGAGAGAGCGGGAGAGGGAGAGAGGGAGGAGGAGAGAGAGGGATAGAAAGAGGGAAAGAACCTAATAAGACCAGCAGAGGGAAACACAGGGACAAGACATGATGATCAAAGTCAAAACATGACAAAACCATCTCAATTGGGTTGAGGTCGGGTGATTGTAGAGGCCAGGTCATCTGACGCAGCACCATCACTCTCCTTCTTGGTCAAATAGCCCTTACACAGCCTGGAGGTGTATTTGGGGTCATTATCCTGTTGAAAAACAAATGATAGTCCCACTAGGCGCAAACCAGATGGGATGGCGTATCGCTGCAGAATGCTGTGGTAGCCATGCTGGTTAAGTGTGCCTTGAATTCTAAATAAATCACAAGTGTCACCAGCAAAGCACCACCACACCATCACACCTCCTCCTCCATGCTTCACGGTGGGATCATCCGTTCACCTACTCTGCGTCTCACAAAGACCAACCGTTTTTAAACAAAAATTGCAAATTTGGACCAAAGGACAGAATCAGACTAAAGGACAGAATTCCACCGATCTAATGTCCATTGCTCGTGTTTCTTGGCCAAAGCAAGTCTCTTCTTATTATTGGTGTCCTTTAATAGTGGTTGCTTTCATGCAATTCGACCATGAAGGCCTGATTCACGCAGTCTCCTATGAACAGTTAATGTTGAGATGTGTCTGTTACTTGAACTCCGTGAAGCATTTATTTGGGTTGCAATCTGAGGTGCAGTTAACTCTAATTAACTCATCCTCTGCAGCAGAGGTTACTCTGGGTCTTCCTTTCCTGTGGCTGTCCTCATGAGAGCCAGTTTCATCATAGCGCTTGGTGGTTTTTGCGAATACACTTGAAGAAACTTTAAAAGTACTTGGATTGTTCCATATTGACTGACCTTCATGTCTTAAAGTAGTGATGGACTGTCGTTTCTCTTTGCTTATTTGAGCTGTTCTTGCCATAATATGGACTTGGTATTTTACCAAATAGGGCTATCTTCTGTATACCACCGACACCTTGTCACACCACAATTGATTGGCTCAAACGCATTAAGAAGGAAAGAAATTCCACAAATTAACTTTTAACAAGCCAGACCTGTTAATTGAAATGCGTTCCAGGTGACTACCTCATGAAGCTGGTTGAAAGAATGCCAAGAGTGTGAAAAGCTGTCATCAAGGCAAAGGGTGGCTACTTTGAAGAATGTCAAATATAAAATATATTTTGATTTGTTTAACACTTTTTTGGTTACTACATGAATCCATATGTATTATTTCATAGTTATGATGTTTTGACTATTATTCTACAATGTAGAAAATAGTAAAAAATAAAGAAAAACCCTTGAATGAGTAGGTGTGTCCAAACTTTCGACTGGTAAGTTGTTTGTCTTGAAATATGGTGTGTCTAGATCTATTGATTACTGAGTGATTAAGAAAAAAACTAAAAGTGTTACTTTCATCCTGGTTCTTCCCTATGAATAACTCAGAAATTGTGTTATGTCCTGCAAATTCAATCCCACATATTCTGTAACCATGAAATTGAGGCTCTAATATACTGTACTAAAAGAGAGGATGTCTTTATTTATTTCATATTAGTATATTCAGTCAGAAATGCAGAATTTAGACTAACTGTGAAAATATTTTTACATTTTGTAAAAATTGACTGCTAAACTTTTTTTTAAAAGCACCCAATATAATTCCTACTTCGAGACGCTTGATATGGTCCCCCAATTATTTTTCATAATCTGAAAAGCAAAAGTGATCCTAGATCAGCACTCTTGGATATCTTGTAAATATGGACCTAGAAGTACGCAGCATGTAAAGAAGATGGGTGAAGTGATGGTGAATAACCCAGTTACCATCATTTTCCTGGATTAGTTATGTCTAAGAAGGCTAAAAATGAAGCATGGAATTCCCAATTGACCATACTGCAATGTCTATATACTGAAAAAAAGACAATGAAAGAGAGCTTCCAAGAGGATCCAAACACTGCAGGTTAAACGCCACATGTGCAGATTGTCAATATACTGTATGAAGTGTACAAAAATATGGGTGTGTTTGCATAATTAAATGCTGTTCAAATGTCCTATGAATGAAATGAAAATACTATATCACCTACATTACAGTCCTCAAATGCATATTGACATTACATCTAGAGAGAAACATAATGGGGATGTATTCCAATATGCTTTAATTTGCGTGCTGTGGTATGTTATGGTGATATTAGGTCTAACTTAAATATAACATTTTCTAAATGTTTGGAGGACCTCCAAGACAAGGTAAAATGTATATTGCATGAACATCAATGGAATATTACTTTAAACCTAAAACAAATATGCTATTAAGGTGAATGTTCTGTGCAACGTAACTTAAACATAAACTTATGAATTGTATCACAACTAAGCATATTTTGTGATTTTGGTAGCCTACCTCTTGCAATGTTCCCACAACCTACAGTGCATTCAGAAAGTATTCAGACCCCTTGACTTTTTACACATTTTGTTATGTTACAGCCTTATTATAAAATGGATGAAATTACATTTCTCCTCATCAATCTACACACAATAAAGACAAAGCGAAAACAGATGTTTAGAAATGTATTAAAAACAATAAACAGAAATATCTTATTTACATAAGTATTCAGACCCTTTCCTATGAAACTCGAAATTGAGCTCATGTGACAAATAAAATTGATCATCCTTGAGATGTTTCTACAACTTGATTGGAGTCCACCTGTGGTAAATTCAATTGATTGGACATGATTTGGAAAAGCACACACCTGTCTATATAAGGTCCCACAGTTGACAGTACATGTCAGAGCAAAAACCAAGCCATGAGGTCGAAGGAATTGTCTGTAGAGCTCCGAGACAGGATTGTGTCGAAGCACAGATCTGGGGAAAGCTACAGCATTGAAGGTCCCCAAGAACGCAGTGCCCTCCACCATGCTTAAATGGAAGAAATTTGAAACCACCAAGATTCTCTGGTCTGATGAAACCAAGATTGAACTCTTTGGCCTGAATGCCAAGCTTCATGTGGCAGGTTCATGCTGCTGGGTTGTTTTTCATCGGCAGGGACTGGGAGACTAGTCAGGATCGAGGGAAAGATGAACGGAGCAAAGTACAAAGAGATCCTTGATGAGAACCTGCTCCAGAGCGTTCAGGACCTCAGACTGGGGTAAATGTTCATCTTCCAACAGGACAACGACCCTACAGTAAACACACAGCCAAGTCAATGCAGGAGTGGCATTTGAGACGTCTCTGAATGTCATTGAGTGGCCTATACAGAACCCGGACTTCAACCCGATCTAACATCTCTGGAGACCTGAAAATAGCTGTGCAGCGACACTCCCCATCCGACCTGACAGAGCTTGAGAGGATCTGCAGAGAAGAATGGAAGAAACTCTCCAAATACAGGTTTGCCAAGCTTGTAGCGTCATACCCAAGAAGACTCAAGACTGTAATCGCTGCCAAAGGTTCTTCAACAAAGTTCTGAGTAAACGATCTGTATACTTACGTAAATGTGATATTTCTGTGGTTGTTTTTTTAATATACATTTGCACACATTTCTAAAAACCTGTTTTTACTTTGTCATTATGGGGTATTGTGTGTAGATTGAGGAGGTTTATTTATTTTTTGAATCCATTTTAGAATAAGGCTGTAACGTAACAGAAATTTGAACAAGTCAAGGGGTCTGAATGCTTTCCGAATGCACTGTAATTACATGTTCTGGGAACCTTTAAAGAACTGATAAAGGCTGTTATGTTAACATTCTTGCAACATCAAAGGAATCCAATCAAATTTTATTTGTCACATGCACTGAATACAACAACCTTACCGTGAAAGCCTTACTTATGTGCACCTTGATGCAAACATTTTCTGAATGTCAGCACAACTGGACAGTTTTAGCGTTTTGGAACGTATTTCCTGTCATGTTAACCCTATGTTCCCACAAGCTAATGAAACATTCTGGGAACCTTTAAAGAACAGACAAAATGTGTTATGGAGATATTTTTGTAACATCAGATGAATGTTTTTTTGCACTCTAAAAGAAGCCTTGTAGAATCTTCTGCACAACTGGACAGTTTTTGTGTTAAGGGAACATATCTTTTGTGATGTCCCCACAATGTTCCCACCAGACTGTTCCCACAACCTAATGAAACATTCAGTGGACTTAAAATAACAGATTAAATGTGTTACAGGAACGTTCTTGCAACATCAGGCACATGTTTTATGCAAACATACAAACTTTTGGGGAATGTTCTTTGGTGGTTGTTACAGATGTTGTGGACAACATTTTAGTGAACGTTAGGAGAACATTCCAAGGATATTTAATCTCAAACAATTTTGATAAACAAATAGATTTTGTCAAAAACCTTTTCTCAAGATAAAACCCTAACTAGAACTTAATGGGAATCTTAGCTAATGTTCTGGGAATGTTCCCAGTTTGCTGGGTAGTCACTGCTTTTACCTTGGGTCGGGTTTACGAGACTAAAAGGTGCATGTGTTGTTCTCATAACTGCTGTAAAGGAGATGATTGTCGAGAGCATCCTGACGGGTTGCATCACTGCCTGGTATGGAAACTGCTCGGCCTCCAACCGCAAGGCACTACAGAGGGTAGTGTACATCAGTACATCAGTACCCAGTACATCACCGGGGCCAAGCTTCCTGCCATCCAGGACCTCTAAACCAGGCGGTGTCAGAGGAAGACCCTAAAAATTGTCAAAGACCCCAGTCACCCTAGTCATAGACTGTTCTCTCTGCTACTGCACGGCAAGCGGTACCGGAGCGCCAAGTCTAGGTCACAGAGGCTTCAAAACAGCTTCTACCCTCAAGCCATAAGACTCCTGAACAGCTAATCAAATGGCTACCCAGACTTTTGCATTGCACCCCCCCATACACTGCTGCTACTCTCTGTTATTATCTATGCATAGCCAGTTTAATAACTCTACCTACATGTACATAATTACATAAATTACCTCGACGCCGGTGCCACTGCACATTGACACACTGACTCTGTACGGGTACCCCCTGTATATAGCCCCGCTATTGTTATTTACTGCTGCTCTTTAATTATTTGTTATACTTATCTCTTATATTTTTGCATTTTCTTAAAACTGCATTGTTGGTTAAGGGCTTGTAAGTAAGCATTTCACTGTACGGTCTACACCTGTTTTATTCGGCGCATGTGACAAATAAAATTGGATTTGATTTGTTCAGTTGCTACAACCTATTTCCAAAAAATGGCTGTCCTGCATTAGCTGGTTAAAGTGAGAATCATGTCAACACTGCAGGGCAGGCTGTGGAACGCTTGTGCGATGCTGAGCTGTGATTGGCCGTTGCTATAACAATGAGGGCGGGGTGAAGGCGGTAGGGGGGCGGAGAGAGAGGTTGATTATAACACTCTTCTGTAGCGTTCCCTCTCTTCTCCTAATCTCGAGTTAGCTTCTGTTTTTTTTCTGTTTATTCTTTTTCAGGCAGCAGGTCATTGCATGCAGGCGGACGGAGTGGCCGAGTCCTGCGCTGTAAGAGGGGAAGACTGGAGTGGTTGTCTCTCGCTACTACTTGCTCTCTATTTCTCTCTCTTGCCTGTGTTCTGCCTGCTACCATCAGAATAACATTCCTGCAGCTCTGGATTATCTGCCTAAAACACATAATTACACTTTTACACAAACACCTGGGAAATCTCTGGATACCGTAAACAGAAGGAGAGAGTCTTCTGTTTCCCTTCGCGGGCGACCTCTTCTCCCCTGTAAGTACCACTGCAGCTGCTCTCTCTCCATCGATGTCTGTACTTCTCACGTTGTCTGTATCGCTTTCTATCTTTCATACATATCTGTTTTACCGTTTGCAAATGGAAGCACTTTATGTATCTAGTCCGCCCATTTGAAGGTGTCGTAGGTATTTGGACCGTGTATTAAAGTAAGCAAATGTTTTATTTGTTCCCATATTCCTAGCACGCAATGACTACATCAAGCTTGTGAATCTACAAACTTGTTGGATGCATTTTCAGTTTGTTTTGGTTGTGTTTCAGATTGTTGTGTCCAATAGAAGGGAATGGTAAATTGTTAATAAGAAAATAATGTTTCTGAACACCTATGTTAATGTGAAATGCCTCCATGATTATGGATAATCAGGAATAAATCGTGAAAATTGATGAGTGAGAAAATGACACAGGCAGAAAGATCATACCCCCCCTCAAAAAGTATGCCTGCTAATCTTTGTGTGTCTGTATCTCTCTCTCTGTGTGTGTCATATTCCCCCCCCTAAAAAAAATGCTAACCTCTCACCATTACCAATAACAGCGGAGGTTAGCATTTTTTTGAAGGGGGGGGGTGATTTTTGTGCGGTTGTTCTTTTCTCACTCATCAATATTCACGATTCATTCATGATTATCCATAATCAAATCAAATTGTATTGGTCACATACACGTGTTTAGCAGATGTTATTGCAGGTGTAGCGAAATGCTTATTCTTCTAGTTCCGACAGTGCAGCAATATCTAACAAGTAATCATGGTAACACACACATTAACGTAGCATGTCTTGGGGATATGATCAAATATGAGAATACCCTCAAATAAAAGGTGACATTCTCTAGTGTCGCTACTTTTGATCTCAAATCCAAAATGCTAGAGTTAAATTAAAAGTTTTAGTTTGAAGTTTCTACAGATCTGCCAACCCTGGCTCAGTAAGGCGTTGCCCTGTGTCCTTTGCAGTGACACATATTAATCTCTGGCACTCTTGCACAATCACAATGTTTGAAAATAAGGATTTATTTCCGTTAATTGTCTCTGTCTTGTTCTGGTGTGAAGTGAACGTGTGAGACCTCTGCCTGCTGGTCTGGTAGACTCTGTATTCTGATCTGGCTGGCTGTTCTAAGGCAGTCTGATAAGGTGATTTAAAAAAAAAAAAATGTATTTATTTTATTTTTTATAATTGCCAGCTTGGTTCTCCAGAGACACTAGGCTAAACAGCTAGTTAAAAACACTGTCTCACAATGAGAGTGAAGATGGAATCACTGAGAAAGAAACAGGGAGCGTAAAGGTGTGTTTACAGATGTAGGATCTTAATTTAATCACCCTGTTGCAGAACACTTCCTAATATTGAGTTGTACCTACTATCTAAAAATCTATTCAAAGGCACTAAAATCTTTTGTCTTGCCCATTCACCCTCTGAATGGCACACATACACAATCCATGTCTCAATTGTCTCAAGGTTTAAAAATCATTTCTTTAACCTGTCTCCTTCCCTTCATGTACACTGATTTGAAGTGGATTTAACAAGTGACCTCAATAAGGGATCACAGCTTTTATCTGGATTCACCTGAATTCACCTGGTCAGTCTGTCATGGAAAGTGTTGCCAGTTATTCTGCCCTCTGGCACACTCAGACTAGAGTGCTCTGAAATCGGAGTAGATAGCCAGAGTAAATTTACAAATACACCCTTAGATTGACACACATGTGCATTAATAGACTCTTAAGGATTAGACATATTGTACTTTTCTTAAATGTAGTTTTGTATTTGACTAAAACAATCAGACAACAACAAAATTGCTTTTGAAAAACGTAAAGTATTTGCTGTGAGCCAATGGGGTAATTTAGGTAACAACAGGTTGTTTTCCCCACAGGTGGGTGGGGCCGCGACGTTCTATCTAATACCGACTGAGATTATCGCAATTATGCATCACCTAAGTAACATAGAACCTCCCTTTTTTAAATTTGTATTATTATTTACATTCATCAGTGTGTTGTGTGGAAGCTCTGTGGCAGCAGACTGTCAGCAGGGCAGAGGGAGACAGACTGAGGTAAACAGACAGACAACTATTAATAACTCGAACAGCCTTTATCAGCACTATGTATTATGTCGTTACATTACCATAATTAAAATAAAGGTTAAATAAATAAAAATGTGTACACTGCCATGTTATTTCCTTAAGTTTCTAACTGTAGTTATATCATCAAACAAGAACCAGTATGATTATACAAACGTAATTGCATTTTTAAATTGAAATACAGAAAATATTTATACTTTTTTTCTTTATCCCTTATGTCTTCATTCAGCTTTGACTTAACTATACTATATAAAAATCTAAACGCAACATGCAACAATTTCAAAGATATGACTTAGTTGCAGTTCTTCTAAGGAAATCAGTCAATTTAAATTAATTAGGCCCAAATCTATGGATTTCACATGACCGGGCAGGGGTGCAGCCATGTGTGGGCCTTGGAGGGCACAGGCCCACCCACTGGGGAGCCAGGCACAGCCAATCAGAATGAGTTCTTCCTCAAAAAGGGCTTTATTACAGACAAATATTCCTCAGCACCCTTGGGATCTTTTATTTCAGCTCATGAAACATGGGACCAACACTTTACATGTTACGTTTATATTTTTGTTCAATATATATTCAGATCCTCTTTTTTGTTGCAGCCACATTTCTCCACCACACAACTTTTTAGAAAACAAAGACAAGCATAAGAGACAACCATTTATAAGCCATTATCAATCATCTGCTAACAGAGGTCACATACACAGAAAAACATTTGATAAACAATGTTATTCTTACCAACAATGGCCTCTAGTCTTATGTCGAGGGCTTCCTTGGCAACAGGTCAAAAGTGCTAAGTAGGATGGGTAAGTATACAAATATGAACATACTGTACATTTGGATACAAAAACACATACTTACTAGATAGCTAACAACAACTATCTACTTCCTGTTTTGTCTTCTTCTGCTGTAGTGACTGCTTATTTACTACCAACATCAACTAGTAAAATCACTACCTGATTACTATTGACAAGCTTGTGTGTAGTAAAGCTGTAGTGTTTTTACTATTTATTTACAACCAACATCAAGTAGTTAAAATCTCTACCTGAGTACTACTTTACTACTGGAAACACTAATGTTTTCCTACTGAACACAAAACTCTACTTGTGTATCTAAACTACACATTCACTACACAATCCCTACAAGTCTCTACATAGCCACTACTGCACGAAATATGTTTTGTCTAGTATTTCAGTAGTCGTTTTTCATTACATAGGAGAGAAATACAACACTGTGGAAGGGAAAGAGAGAAGGCAACTGTTCTTGAGAAATATATATTTTTTGGGCTGAGGACACTTTGATACTCTTAGTTTGACAGTAGCTTCTGTTTGCGTCTTTAGTTGACACAATGTAAAAGCCCTTGTTCCTTGGTAAAGATACACTGCCTCACAGAGATGATAAGACACATTCCTCTGTACCTCATGTAGAAGGGGTCTGCTTGTTTCTGCCAGCTTACGCTTAGTCGTCTTAGCCTTAGCCCTGAGACCTGTAGTGGCGGTCACTCCTCAACCATGATATGAGTAGTGGTGATTTTCTGCTCTCTGAGGCACGGACGTATGGGCAAAAGGTCAGCAGTCAGCATCAACCTTCTCTGGCCTCTATATATATATACACACACACACTGTGTGGGGGTATTGATTGTGAGAGAACTGGGAGACAAACAGCAATGAGTAATTTGAGAGTACTCTGAAATCAGGGTTAGATGAAGCCGTCAATAGAGCCAATATATCACCACTCAGATGTCCGGGATGATGACATCATCAATGACATCATCAGTACTATTTAGATGGCCTGGCTCATGAATACTTTATGAAAGAGAATAGTTCAGCTTGCTTAATGTAATGAGTACGATGGGAGACAGAGTGCTGGTTTCAAGCGCAGGGCGCAGCAGGTGTTTATTAGTAGAATACCACAGAAAGCAGGTAGCTGGGTCCAGGGGCAGGCAGAAGGTCATACACAGGGACTCCAAAAAGGTAAAAGTACAGGCAGGGAAAAGGCTAATAACGTAGTCCGGGAGATCAGGCAAGAGGTTGATGACAGGAAATCTGATAGGCAAAAGTACAGGCAGGGAATAGGCAAAAAGATGCCGTTAGTGAGGATGGCCAAAAACTATGATACACAGGAGGACTAATATTGTTATATTTTGGTTCTTCTTGAATTGCGGTGGCATTTGGGCATGGTTCATTTTTCTTGATTAAAAAAAATATATATTTGTAATTGTAAATCAACTAATATGGCAGCTTAATGACTTTAAATAAGTTTTACCATTATGATAACATTGTGCCACCAGTAGAAGTAGTAACACCAATTACACGTTTAAGGTAATTGAGGAACGTCAAAACTGAAGTTTAAGTTTAGGCATTCAGACTAGTTAAGGAATGGGTTAAGGAAATCCTCTGGTACTGTTGTATACTTTTTAGCCAGTAGTTCTGAAAGTAGCACTTACGAGCCAAACGTGGTCCCCGAAAATCGCATAATATGTCATATTATGCACATATGTGCATCCCGTCATTGTTCTCTCTCTCGCTCTGCTGTGTGTGCATCTTGCTAGCTATCACTCAAATGGCGGGGGTCTGAAGCTCTTGGTTAGAAATCAAATTGCTAGGGAGCAGGCCCACATGGGGGAAAATGGCAAAAAAACAAGAGATTTCATGGCTAATTGAGGTAAAATAGTAATTCTGATCATGTAGATTCTGCATGTATGAACTACACATTGACACATCCAGCCCAAAGCGGGAGGTTTAAAAATTACTTTTCTATTCACTAAAATTTCCAGAGCATGTGTTTAAGTTTTGGGATAGGGTTCAAACAGATTTTTTTTAAATGAGCGCATTTTTATTAAAACAAGGTATTTTAATAGTGATCTTTGTTTAAATTGATCTATATAATGTATTACATACTTTTGTTTACTTTCTTGCATTAAAAATAATATATCTCTAAATTGCAAAAACATGTCACAACAACATCACTCCTGGGTCAAGACAATTTGCTTGACCTAATTACGTTAAACAATGCATAGACATACAGTTTTGTGGTATACATGACTTGCATTATGTTTGATCATTGATAATCAGTTCAATATAAACCAAATATGTATTACAGTCACGTGAAAAAGTAAGTATACCCCCTGGAAAGTAGTATTTCTTTGTAAATATTTGGACAGATGGATATGTAACCTTCACTTCAACACTATTGACGGATAAAGGTACTTATACTTTGCAATAATTTATTCATCAAAAATCTACAGAAATGCACATTCCATAGTGCGGGAAAAAATAAGTACACCCCTAGCTTCAATAGCTGGTGTTGCCCCCTTTGGCTGAAGTAACTTAATGAAGCCAATTCTTGTAACCGTCTATCAGTCTCTTATATCGACTGGGAGGAATTTTCCCCCACTCTTCTTTAGAGTACTGCTTCAACTGTGTCATGTTCGAGGGCTTTCTTGCATGCACGGCCTGCTTCAAGTGCCCCCACAGCATTTCAACAGGATTGAGAGCTTGGCTTTGACTCGGCCATTCCATAACCCTCCATTTCTTATTTTTGAGCCATTCTGTTGTAGCTTTGCCTGTGTGTTTTGGATCATTTTCCTGTTGCAAGATCCATGTTTGGTTCAGCTTCAGCTTTTTGACAGATGGCCTCACATTCTCCTCAAGAATTCTCTGGTACAATATGGAATTCATGGTTGACTAAATGATGGCAATTTGGCCCTGAGGCAGCAAAGTAGCCCCAAACAATAATGCCACCGCCTCCATGCTTTACGGTTGGTATGAGCAGTTGGTATGAGATTCTTCTGTTCAAAGGCAGTGTTTCGTTTTTGCCAAAGATGGCATTTGGCATTGCAGCCAAACAACTCCACCTTTGACTCATCTGTCCAGAGCATGTTGTTCCAGTAGTTTTGGTCTTCACCCAGGTGTTGTCTGGCAAACATCAGTCTTATTTCTTTTTGAGAGCAGAGGCTTCCTACCTTCCATGTAGGCCAAGTTTGCTCAGTCTCATTCTGACAGTTGACTCATGCACTTCAATATTGATTGTGGCAAGAGAGGCCTGTAGATCCCTTGATGTTACCCTGGGGTTCTTAGAGACTTCTATGAGCATCTTTCGGTCAGCTCTTGGGCTGAATTTGGTGGGATGACCTGTCCTAGGTAGATTGCCAGTGGTCTGGAATTTTCTCCATTTATAGATGATCCGTCAGAGAGTGGAACAATGTACTTCAAATTGCTTGGAAATGGATCAGTAACCCCTCCCAGACTCACAGGCATCTAATCTTTCTTCTGAGGGGCTCAGGTAGGTCTTCTGATATTGGCATGATGTGTTACCACACACCCATTATGGTTAAGATCAAATCAGACCAAGTTTCTCATCTTTGTGGAAGGCTGGACCATCCCAAGGTACTCTCTAATGATTTCCTAATAATTTGCACATGATCCTAATTTTAGACATTTTAGGTGATGGTAGGGGTTGTACAAATTTTTTATGCATAAGGAAATTGCATTTTTGTTTATTTTAATTGCATAACATTTTCAAAGTAAACATTTTTGTGTGATTTGTTAAATTGTGTCACCTTTATCAATACATGTGGTTGGATTTTTCTCAAATATCCATGTGTCCAAATATGTAGAAAAAAAGACCACTTTCCATAGGGTGTACTTACTTTTTCACATGACAATGTGCAACTTTTTTCCACCACATTTAAAAAATTACCCATTTACAAGGTTTATGGGTTGTCCTGACTTTTTATAATTTAAATCCTGCCTAGAATTAAAACTTGCTGTATTTGACTGGCTAAGCAACTAGTCTCGATTGTGAAGCTTCTTTCACTTGAACTAATAGTGATTTGTATTGAATGGGGGAACTTGGTGATGTGTAGCACCCAGTTTTGTGCAGTTCAGGAGAACGAAGAGAACTGATATTATGTGGAATATGATGGAGACCTCAGACCTAGGAGGAAACTGACTGCAATCCTTTCTCTCAGCCTCATAGCAAAATGTGTAGAATAGCATGTAATTAGTTAATGTGATCATGTGTTGAGTGATTGGATTTACCTGTGTTATCCTGTTATTGCATTAGTGTGTGTACTTACTCCATGTTAGTGTAGTGCGTTAGTGTGTATGATGCCAGGGCTGTAGGGTTAAGTGTAATTTTTAAACAGTATACACTGAGTGTACAAAACATTAAGAACACCTTTCTAATATTGAGTTTGCCCCCCCCCCCCCCCCTTTTGCCAGCCTTAATTCGTCAGGGCATGGACTCTACAAGTTGTCGAAAGCATTCCACAGGGATCCTGGCCAATGTTGACTCCAATGCTTCCCACAGTTGTGTCAAGTTGGCTGGATGTCCTTTGGGTGGTGGACCATTCTTGATACAAACGGGAAACATTTGAGCGTAAAAAAAAACAGCAGCGTTGCAGTTCTTGACACAAACCGGTGTGCCTGGCTCCTACTACCATAGCCCGTTCAAAGGCACTTAAATGTTTTGTCTTGCCCATTCACCCTCAATGGCACACATACACTGTCTCAATTGTCTTAAGGCTTAAAAATCCTTCTTTAATCTGTCTTCTCCCCTTCATCTACATTGATTTAATGTGGATTTAACAAGTGAAATCAATAAGGGATCATAGACTGATCTGGTGAACCCAGGTAAAAGCTATGTCATGTAAAGAGCAGATGGTCTTAATGTTTTGTACACACAGTGTATAGGAGAAACAGGAGCTAAGAATCACACAGGACCAGATAAGCTCACCATGAAATGTCCCAAATTCCAAACCAACACCTAGCTCCCACCCCTAGACACCTCTTAATACCCCCTGTGAGGAGTTCCCTTCTCTGAAGTCCCCTTCAATACCATTGACCCATCAAAGCCACGTATTTTACGAGTCTAGGGGGGGAGACAATATTTCCTGCCTCAGGAAGGTACAGTAAGTGACATCACTGCACATTGCTAATTTAAGCCCTATTCGCACAGGACTAGTATTACTAAAGAATTTTGGTTGTCATTTATTATAAAAAAATGTAATAACTTTTATTTAACCAGGTAGGCCAGTTGAGGAGAAGTTCTCATTTACAACTGCGACCTGGCCAAGATAAAGTAAAGCAGTGCGACAAAAACAACAACACAGAGTTACACATGGGATAAATAAACGTACAGTCAATAACACAATAGAAAAATCTGTATACATTGTGTGCAAATGAAGTAAGGAGGTAAGGCAATAAATAGGCCATAGTGGCGAAGTAATTACACTTTAGCAATTTACACTGGAGTGATATGTGCAGATGAGGATGTGCAAGCAGAATTACTGGTGTGCAAAAGAGCAGAAAAACAAATAAGGGATGTGGTAGGTAGTTGGTTGGATGGGCTATTTACAGATGGACTGTGTACAGCTGCAGCGATCGGTAAGCTGCTCTGACAGCTGACACTTGAAATTAGTGAGGGAGATATAAGTCTCCAACTTCAGTGATTTTTGCAATTCGTTCCAGTCATTATGGCAGCAGAGAACTGGAAGGAAAGGCGGCCAAAAGAGGTGTTGGCTTTGACCAGTGAAATATACCTACTGGAGCATGTGCTGCCGGTGGGTGTTGCTATGGTGACCAGTGAGCTGAGATGAGGCGGAGCTTTGCTTAGCAAAGACTTATAGATTACCTGGAGCCCGTGGGTTTGGCGACGAATATGTAGTGAGGACCAGCCAACGAGAGCATACAGGTCGCAGGGCTGGGTAGTATATGGGGCTTTGGTGACAAAACGGATGGCACTGTGATAGACTGCATCCAATTTGCTGAGTATAGTGTTGGAGGCTATTTTGTAAATGACATCGTCAAGGATCGGTAGGATAGTCAGTTTTACGAGGGTATGTTTGGCAGCATGAGTGAAGGAGGCTTTGTTGCGAAATAGGAAGCCGATTCTAGATTTAATATTGGATTGGAGATGCTTAATCTGAGTCTGGAAGGAGAGTTTACAGTCTAGTCAGACACCTAGAATATGTGGACAACTATAGTCAGAACCGTCCAGAGTAGTGATGCTAGTCGGGCGGGTGGGGACAGCGATCGGTTGAAGACCATGCATTTAAGAGCAGTTAGAATCTACGGAAGGAGTGTAGTATGGCGTTGAAGCTCGTCTGGAGGTTTGTTAGCACAGTGTCCAAAGAAAGGCCAGATGTATACAGAATGGTGTCATTTGCGTAGAGGTGGATCAAAGAGTCACCCACAGCAAGAGCGACATCATTGAACTATACAGAGAGAAGAGTCAGCCTGAGAATTGAACCCTGTTGCACCCCCATAGAGACTGCCAGAGGTCCGTACAACAGGCCCTCCGATTTGACACCCAGAACTCTATCTGAGAAGTAGTTGGTGAACCAGGCGAGGCAGTCATTAGAGAAACCAAGGCTGTTGAGTCTGTCGATAGGAATATGGTGATTGACAGAGTCGAAAGCCTTGGCCAGGTCGATGAAGACGGCTGCACATTACTGTCTTTTATCGATGGCGGTTATGATATTGTTTAGGACCTTGAGCGTGGCTGAGGTGCACCCGTTGACCAGCTCGGAAACCGGATTGCATAGCGGAGAAGGGTTTCGAAATGGTTGGGATTCGAAATGGTCAGTGATCTGTTTGTTAACTTGGCTTTAGAAAGGCAGGGCAGGATGGGTATAGGTCTGTAACAGTTTGGGTCTAGAGTGTCTTCCCCTTTTGAAGAGGGGGATGAACACGGGCGCTTTCCTATCTTTGGGAATCTCAGACGATACGAAAGAGAGGTTGAACAGACTAGTAATAGGGATGGCAACAATGGCAGCGGATAATTTTAGCAAGAGCGGGTTCAGATTGTCTAGCCCAGCTGATTTGTAGGGATCCAGATTTTGGAGCTCTTTCAGAACATCAGCTGTCTGGATTTGGGTGAAGGAGAAGCGGGGGGTGGGCTTGGTCCAGTTGCTGCGGGGGGTGCAGAGCCAGGTGGAAAGCCATAGAGAAATGCTTATTGAAATTCTCGATTATCGTGGATTTATCGGTGGTGACAGTGTTTCCTAGTCTCAGTGCAGTGGGCAGCTGGGAGGAGGTGCTCTTATTCTCCATGGACTTTAGTGTCCCAAAACCTTTTGGAATTAGTGCTGCAGGATGCAAATTTCTGTTTGAAAAAACTAGCCTTTGCTTTCCTAACTGACTGTGTATGTTGGTTCCTGACTTCCCTGAAAAGTTACATATCGCGGGGACTATTCGATGCTAGTGCAGTATGCCACAGGATGTTTTTGTGCTTGTCAAGGGCAGTCAAGTCTGGAGTGAACCAAGGGCTATATCTGTTCTTAGTTCTACATTTTTTGAATGAGGCATGCTTATTTAAGATGTTGAGGAACGCACTTTTAAAGAATAACCAGGCATCCTCTAATGACGGGGCGAGGTCAATATCCTTCCAGGATACCTGGGCCAGGTCGATTAGAAAGGCTTGCTCGCAGAAGTGTTTTAGGGAGCGTTTTACAGTGATGAGGGGTGGTCGTTTGACCGCGGACCCATAACAGACGCATGCAATGAGGCAGTGATCGCTGAGATCCTGGTTGTAAACAGCAGAGGTGTATTTGGAGGGAGCCCATGTTTACGGATTTGGGGTTATACCTGTTAGGTTCCTTGATAAACCTGGATAGTATTACAGAACTCTGCAGGCTATCTCTACAGTAGATTGCAATTCCGCCCCCTTTAGCAGTTCTATCTTGATGGAAAATGTTGTAATTGGGGATAGAAATTTCAGAATTTTTGGTGGCCTTCCTAAGCCAGGATTCATACATAGCTAAGACATCAGGGTTGGTGGAGTGCGCTAAAGCAGTGAATAAAGAAAATTTAGGGAGGAGGCTTCTGATGTTAACATGCATGAATCCAAGGCTTTTACGGTTGCAGAAGTCAACAAATGAGAGCGCCTGGGGACACATCACCAGAGGAACAGAGGAGGATAGGATGAGGGTATGGCTAAAGGCTAAAAGAACTGGTCGTCTAATGCTTTGGGAAAAGAGAATAAAAGGAGCAGGTTTCTGTGCGTGGTAGGATAGATTCAGGGCAAAGTGTACAGACAAGGCTATGGTAGGGTGTGAGTACAGTGGAGGTAAACCTAGGCATTGAGTGACGATGAGATTAGTTGCATCTCTGGAGGTGCCAGTTAAGCTAGGTGCGGTCTCCGCATGTGTGGGGGCGGGACAAAGGGGCCATCTTAGGCATGTTGAGCGGGACTAGGGGCTCCGCAGTAAAATACAACAATGAGAGCTGCCCTAAACAACAGTATACAAAGCATATTGACATTAGAGAGGGGCATAAAGCAATCACAGGTGTTGATTGATAGAGCTAAGACAACAACGGGTAAACAGCTAAGACAACAACATCGGGTAAATGGCGATGAATGGGCAGAGCGGGTCAGTTAGCTACACACAGGGCCTGAGTTCGAGGCTGTTGCCGACAGATAAACAAAATGTGTTAATGAACAGTCCAGCAGGCATCAGCTGTGTAGCCGAGGGATCATTATTGCCAAGAGGACCATTCATACGGGATTTGTTTTTTTCCAAACTGCCCCCAGTAAATAAATGTAAAAAATCCAATAGATTGACAGTTAATTGACTGTAGTGACTTAGACCGCTACGCCACTCGGGAGCCCTAGTTATAACGGAAGCCTGGAGTTTTTTTTCTAGGGGTGAAGATATTTCAACTAGTCTAGGCGGTAACAGGCTACACTGATAACTCGAGCTTGGTTCCCAAGTTTCTAAACCATACCAAACCATCTTTGGTAAAGTGTCGCCATAATATTTGAATTGAGGAAGCGGGATCATAATCATTAGGATATTTTAGCAATCTGCAGTAGAAGACGTCCTAAAAGCCCTCCAGCCTTCAGATGTGAGCTAAACAGTGCACTTGATATGCATTTTTAAGCTATGAATGAGAAAGTGAAGTTGTTATTTTCAAACTTTTAGCAAAATTTTATGCTGCTTTGCGATCTATTAACAGCAAGGGCTCAATAAATAAATGTTTTTTTATGATGCATTTGCCTATGTGTAATTCAATCGCACATAACATATAAACAAAAGCATTCACTGTGGCCCTTCATATTGTTGTAAGTGGAGATCCCACCTATATAGTTATTGTATGATTGATGGGTTACCAACCAGTCACATGAGAGTTATTCAGTTATATTTGTTGAATGCTGGTTTAAGTGTCGGATTTTGACTTGACGTATTGCCCCAGCACAGAACCAAGCTAGTTTTGGACAACTAACGGTAATCGGAAACGACTATAAACTCAGAGACATTATTGTGCTATCCAGCTACAAGTTTATTGACTGTTTATATAAGTAAACAGCTAGCTAGCTAGCTAGCGCGAAACCAATGTCCCTACCTCTCCATGGCTGAGGATCATCACATTGCCATGACAAAACTGTAAAAAAACTGAAGCCAGATGTCACACCCTGATCTGTTTCACCTGTCTTTGTGATTGTATCCACCCCACTCCAGGTGTTGCCCATTTCCCCCATTATCCCCTGTCTGTTTATACCTGTGCTCTCTGTTCGTCTGTTGCCAGGTCATCTTGTTTGTTCAAGTCAACCACCGTTTTGTGTCTCAGCTCCTGTTTTTTCCAGTCTCTCTTTTCTTACCCTCCTGGTTTTGACCCTTGCCTGTCCTGACTCCGAGCTCGTATGCCTGACCACTCTGCCTGCCCCTGAACCTGCGTGCCGACCTGTATTTTTGCCCCCCCTCTGGATTACCGACCTCTGCCTTACCCTGACTCTGAGCCTGCCTTCTACCCGGTACCGTTTCCCCACCTCTGGATTACCGACCTCTGGCCTTACCCTGACTCTGAGCCTGCCTTCTACCGGCCCGTTTCCCCACTTCTGGTTACCGACCTCTGCCTTACCCTGACTCTGAGCCTGCCTTCTACCCGGTACCGTTTCCCACCTCTGGTTTACCGATCTGCCTTACCCTGACTCTGAGCCTGCCTTCTAACCGGTACCGTTTCCCCACCTCTGGATTACCGACCTCTGCCTTACCCTGACTCTGAGCCTGCCTTCTACCCGGTACCGTTTCCCCACCTCTGGTTTACTGACCCCTGCCTGCCTTGACCTGTCTATTGCCCCTGTTGTATTATTAAACTATTGTTTATTCGATGTGGTCTGCATCTGGGTCTTACCTTCATACCTGATAAGATGTTGCATCTTGATGAGGACCATTTCAACTTTGGAAAGTGATCCCAGCGTCCTTGCTGGGATGACACAATCAGTCTACTACCGGAGATTATCAACACCAAACACATTGGTTCACCGTTCCACGGGAGCGGACAGTACACAGCATACCATAATGTTCTGAATAATGGCCAAGTCTACCTCGCTCCCTATTCCACTGAACCGCTTAGGCGTAACAAACAAGTCCAACATTTATCGGAAACTTTTAAACTACCTGTTCACTACCCTCCTACTCTCCGGGGATGTGCAACTCAATCCTGGGCCTAACATCACCGAGCCAGCGATACTCACCGGAGTGGAAAGCAGTGGATGGCCTCGTCCACTGATCGTCGCCGCTGTGGAAGTGGGTGAGTGCTATGGTCCCATGGTTTCTCTCGACTCACCCGGCTCCAGGATAGATTTAGACTCTTCAAACATACCCAAGTCGCTATATGCGATCTCTGACTCTGCTTCTGGTACGCAAGCTGTTTTAATTAGTTCCCCGCATCCAGTGCATGCAGGAGGGATTGTTAATTGCGCTACCGAACTGCCCCTAATCAAAACTAAACAAAACGGCCTAAACCCAGCCGTCAGAAAACACAGAAAATTTTACTTTTTTAAATGTGTCAATCCCTCTCGAGTCATCTGGGACCCACGAGCTAAGCCCAAGGGACTACTAGGGGGGCACTTGAACATTTGTAGTGTCATTCCAAAAAGTGATCAAATTCAACATCTACTCACAGACTCCAACCTTGACTTCCTCTGCCTCTCAGAGACATGGCTCCATAAAAACTCTCCATATGCTGCTTTGATTGTGCCTGGCTACAATGTTTTCAGGAGAGACAGGATTGAAGGAAGAGGAGGGTGTGTGATGATTTACATTAAAGAACATATCCGATGTAAACAAATTGATTGGTCATGTGATAATGAACTAGAATGTAGGCCATGTAGGCCACCTTCCACCAAAAGTGTTTTTTGATCAGTTTAATAACATGCTTGGGGAATGTGATTTTGGGAAAGAGGTCATCTTAATGGGAGATTTTAATATTTATTATGAAAACAAGTCTTGTAGGAAAACCCTCAAACGGATCACTAATACCTTTGACTTTACACAGCTAGTTAAAGGGCCAACCAGGGTGACTTGTTGCTCTAAAACACAGATTGATTTGGTGTTCAGTAATAAACCAGAGAGTGACAAAATCATTAAATATGGTTACTGGGCTATCTGATCATAATCTGACACGTATAGCCAGAAAGCTGTCTAAGAGCAGGTTTAACCTCTACTGTTAGAAAGCCGGATCAAGTAAGTGAATTAAACTATTTTGAAAACGCAATTAAGGGAATTAACTGGAATGATCTCTTGTCCTATACAGACGTGGAAGCTGATAGTCAGGTTTTTCTATCCACAATCCAGACTACAATAAATGGTTTCCTAAAGAAAATCAAATCCAAACCTGGCCAAAAGAGCACTCTTCCTTGGCTAAATGGAGAAATCTGGAAATTGATGAAAGAATGAGATTATGCTCTAAAAATAGCCCTAAGATCCAAATTAGAGCATGACAGACGTAGGTTTACCATGTTGAGAAATAAGGTGATGAAAGAAATCAGACAGGCCAAGGCAAACTTTTTTTATTAACATAATTGGTGAAGCAAAGGGAAATTCTAAATTAATCTGGGAGAATCTAAAAAAGTTAACAGGGAAAGACCATAGTAACACTGCAAAAGACTAGAAATCATGGTGAATAACAATCTAACACAGGATGCAGTCGAAATAACAATAGCCTTCAATTCCTACTTTATTGACTCAGAACCCCTCCACTGGTTTCTTGAGCTCAGTGCTAGTAAATGACACTCAACATGTCTTCATCATAAGGGAGGTTTCTGAGTCAAAGGTGAACAAGGTGATTAGCTCACTAAAGAACTCTAAAGCCAAAGATGTGTTTGGGCTGGACTSTACCTTTCTTAAAAACTACAAAGAGTCWCTCATTGGCCCCATTACTAAGGTCACCAACACATCTATTGGTCTCGGGGTGTTTCCAAGGGCATGGAAGTCGGCCATAATAACGGCCATCTTTAAATCTGGCGACCCTGCTGAGGTGAGTAACTACAGGCCCATTAGTATACTACCTATGGTGTCAAAGGTTGTTGAAAAGTGTGTAGCAGAACAACTGATTGCCCACCTCAACAACAGGCCCTTCACATTACACTCCATGCAGTTTGGCTTCAGAGCGAAACACTCCACAGAAACGGCCAACTGCTTTCTTCTGGAAAATGTGAAGTCCAAGATGGACAAAGGGGGTGTTGTTGGGGCTGTGTTTCTGGACCTAAGGAAGGCTTTTGATACTGTTAACCATGAGATTCTCATCACAAAATTGTCCAAGTTCAACTTTTCCCCCGATGCCTTGAGATGGATAAAATCATACCTTGAAGGCAGAACTCAGTGTGTCAGAGTGAGCAATGAGCTGTCGCCCACTCTTAGCTATGATGTGGGCGTGCCCCAAGGGTCAATACTGGGGCCCCTCCTGTTCAGCCTGTACATTAATGATCTGCCTTCTGTCTGTACTGGGTCTGAAGTTCAAATGTATGCAGATGATACAGTGATATATGTGCATGCAAAGAGCAAACAACAAGCTGCACAAGAACTCACTACTGTAATGGTCCAGGTTACAAAGTGTCTCAGTGACTCGTGTTTGCATCTCAATGTGAAAAAAACTGTTTGCATGTTCTTCACAAAGATGGCAACAGATGCTACTGAGACAGATGTCTATGTGTCAGGGGGGAAGCTCCAGGTGGTATCTGATTTTAAGTACCTTGGCATCATACTTGATTCCAACCTCTCTTTTAAAAAGCATGTGAAAAGGGTAATTCAAATAACCAAATTCAACCTAGCTAATTTCCGATTTATAYRAAATTGTTTGACTACAGAGGTAGCAAAACTGTACTTCAAATCTATGATACTCCCCCACTTAACATACTGCTTGACTAGTTGGGCCCAAGCTTGCTGTACAACATTAAAACCTATTCAGTCTGTCTACAAACAGGCTCTCAAAGTGCTTGATAGGAAGGCCAATAGCCATCATCACTGTTACATCCTCAGAAAGCATGAGCTCCTGAGTTGGGAAAATCTTGTGCAATACACCGACGCATGTCTTGTATTCAAGATCCTAAATGGCCTGGCTCCCCCTCCACTCAGTATTTTTGTTAAACAGAAAACCCAAACATATGGCAGCAGATCCACAAGGTCTGCCATGAGAGGTGACTGTATAGTTCCCTTAAGGAAAAGCACCTTTAGTAAATCCGCTTTCTCTGTGAGAGCTTCCCATGTCTGGAATACACTGCCATCAGACACACATAACTGCACCACATATCACACTTTCACAAAATGCATGAAGACATGGCTAAAGGTCAATCAGATTTGTGAACATAATCCCTAGCTGTGTATTGCCGCATTCCATGTTGTCTGTTGTCTGTAGCTTGTGAGGTGTGAAAACACTTTGTTGCTTTTATGAATTTTGTCTTGCTGCTTTTTGTTCTATGTTGCTCTGTCTGTATGCTATGTCTTGCTTGTCCTATGTTGCTCTGCGTGTGCTCACTGCTCAATGATTGTTTATATTGTAATTGTTTTTAATAACCTGCCCAGGGACTGCGGTTGAAAATTAGCCAGCTGGCTAAAACCGGCACTTTTACTGAAACGTTGATTAATGTGCACTGTCCCTGTAAAAATAAAATCAACTCAACACTGTGGCAGGACGCTGTCAGTGCATGGAGCCAGTGCATCAGGATACAGATTGAGATATAGCTTTTCCTTTTCTAGCTCAGTATATACAGTATTTTTCATAATCACAGTGTAATTTTAAAGGCATGTGCTGTTCTCCAACTTAGCGGCAGCTAAGCGAGGGCCAGCAGCAGCTAATTGACAAATCAGAGAAGAGATGTGACCAACTGGAGAAGAGGATCGACAGGAAGATAGACGTCATCCTAAGCTCATGTGAGTCTGCTCCGCCTAACCTCACTTATCATGGTTCTGCATCTGGTCTCTTTTTCAATGGGGCCCCATCAAACACATCGCCCTTTGTAGCAGAACTTCATGTCATTGACCAGTATGCCCACAGCTCAGGTCCCCCAACCACTCAGTCAGACCGAGGGAAACTGGTTATAGGCTTGTACAGAATTCTCCCATGGCCTTCGAACATGACATATCTGGACACGCCCCTGAAAGTGCCAATAGGCCCACGTCCAGATCTTCCGTGGCCAGTCATCCGGTAGGGGAAGGAAACAGAGGAGAGGCACAGGCCCATGCACAGCACCCCCATGAGTACTGACTTTAATAGGGAGGGCTGCTTCTATGAAGGTGATGGTCCGAAGACCAAGTTGGCTATGTTTGAGGGGAAGGAGGATTGGGGGTCATTCATAATTCCTTTTGAATGTCTAGCACGGAAATACTACTGGAACTCAGAGAAACTTGACAGGCTGCACGAGTGCCTGAGGGGTCATTCCATCTGTTTTGTGTGCTCCCTCCCACAGTACGTTAGGGAGGACAACGACCAGTTGATCGCGCACCTGCAGACCAGGTTTGGTCAGAAGGAACCACCCACGACTGTGAGGAGGAAGCAGGGTGAGATTAGGCAGGGGATGGAAACATCTGCTGAGTTTGCAGAGGAGGTCAATTGCCTGGTTTGTCTTGCCTATCCTGGGGTTAGCTTGGTGCTTCAGGATCAGCTTGCCACTGAAGCTTTCCTTAAAGATATACTTCTCCTTAATGCAACCGCTGTGTCAGATTTCAAAAAAGCTTTACGGAAAAAGCACACCATGCAATAATCTGAGTACAGCGATCAGACACCAAAACAAGCCATACAGATACCCGCCATGTTGTGGAGTCAACAGAAGTCAGAAATAGCATTATAAATATTCACTTACCTTTGATCTTCATCAGAATGCACTCCCAGGAATCCCAGTTCCACAATAAATGTTTGTTTTGTTCGATAAAGTCCATCATTTATGTCCAAATACCTCCTTTTTGTTCGCGTTTAGTTCACAAATCCAAATTCATAAGGCGCAGGCACACTTAGTCCAGATAAAGTTCAAAAAGTTATATTACAGTTCGTAGAAACATGTCAAATGATGTATAGAATCAATATTTAGGATGTTTTTAACATAAATCTTCAATAATATTCCAACCGGACAATTCCTTTGTCTTTAGAAATGAAAAGGAACGCAGATAGCTCTCACGGCCGCGCGCATGACTTAGCTCATGGCATTCTGCCAGACCCCTGACTCAAACAGCTCTTATTCGCTTCCCCTTCACAGTAGAAGCCTGAAACAAGGTTCTAAAGACTGTTGACATCTAGTGGAAGCCTTAGGAAGTGCAATTGGACCAAACTTCCACTGTATATTGAATAGGCAAAGACTTGAAAACCTACAAACCTCAGATTTTCCACTTCCTGGTTGGATTTCTTTCTCAGGTTTTTGCCTGCCATATGAGTTCTGTTATACTCACAGACATCATTCAAACAGTTTTAGAAACTTCAGAGTGTTTTCTATCCAAATCTACTAATAATATGCATATCTGCATATCCAAGCATATCCAAGCTACTCAATACTGGCCCCCATCCATAAGAAGTTAAAGGACTCAAAAAACAAAAGGTGGCATACGAGGTGATAAACTGTGACCCTGGCTCAAGCGCAGCAACTCGTGGAGGTGCATGAGCACAACTTAAAGGCAACTGTTGGCCGTGACAGCAAATCAAGGCACAGGGCTCGACTCCTATCGTGGTCTGACTCAGACGAACAATCAGTGACATACGTGGTTCAAGGGCCCACATAAGTTTGAGTCTCTACTGGAAGAAATTAAACCATTACGGGTGGAGCTGAGAAGCCTCGAACAACCCCCTCCACCCCCTAAGTTTGTCATGTCCGGACCCAACAGCTACCTAGAGCTGTCTACTGAGCGGGGGAGGAGGAGGTCCGGCCAAGGCAGAGTCACATTCCAGTCCCCAAGCCCAAACAAAGGTGCCAAAGCCACCGGCTTCCAATGTGGTGAGGGGCATTTCGGAAGACAATGCTCAAGGTCTCCTAGCCCAACCCCATCCAGAACTCCAGGCAGACACCCAACTCTAGATCTCACCACCATGAACAAGTCCCGAGTATAGGGCGAGCTACTAGCCGAGTCCCAAGCCTTCAGATCCCAGTCTAAGTAAATGAGGTTGATCAATTTACACGCTGGGTTGAGGCCTACCCAGACCAAGGTAGAGAGAGCACAGCAAATGCCCTGGTCATGGAGTTCATTGCTCGTTTCGGTAGTCCCCTCGAACTCCACACAGATCAAGGAATAAACTTCCAAAGCTTTCTGGTCCAGGAAGTGTGCCGCCTACTACAGATAACAAAAACAAGGACCACACCTTACCATCCATTCTCAAATGGTAGAGCGCTTTAATCGCACGCTCTTGCAGATGAACCGCCTCTATGTTGATGAGAATAAAAAGAACTGGGACCAGCACTCACCCCTACTCAGTACTGCCTACTGCAGCGTCCCATACTCCACAACGGGGTTCCCACCCAACAGAATGATGCTGGGCAGAGCTAAATCAACCGCAGGACATCTGGCTTCGCACAGCAGAACTGCAAAACAAACAGAGACATACCTACCTTTGTGGATGACCTTCAAACACAGCTGAAGGAGACCCATGAAGATGCCCGGCAGCATCTTCGCGCAGCACAGGTCCGGCAGAAGAAAGCGTATGACCTACGTGCTAAGGAGAGAACCTACCAACTGGGAGACTTGGTGTACATGCGGGACAGCACCAAAAAGAAAGGACTAAGCCCTAAGCTAAAAGCACCATAGGAAAGGCCCCTTTGTCATCAGTGCATGTTTTGGACCAGTCCTGTACGAAATCAGTGGTCTGCGAGGAAAGAAGGTCCTCCAACATGACTGCCTGTCTCCATACACTGGGGAGGTGATTCCAGGGTGGATGAAACGACTCAGACATCAGGTCACCATACAACACCAGAGTACCTCAACTGAACCCACACAAAGCCTAGACACCCCTGACAACCAAGACCCAATTACCACAGCTGTGGAACAGAGTGAAAATGACTGTGAGGAGGGTGTCGCCGCATACTGAAGAAAACACAAACGCCACCAGCCAAGAATAAAACACAGAGTGAGTAGTGCACTTGCCAGCTCATTATCAGGACTGACACATTGAAAAAAAAACAAGCAAACAAGCAAATATTGACTCTAGTTACTGATGTTTTTCAGTGAAAGGGAACTGTTACTGTCATCCTGAAAAGTGAAGTTGTGAAAAGGACATTAACACTCACCTTTAGTTTACTGAACAAGGTAGTCACTTGTTCAGTAAAAGAAGAGAGAAAAGAGATACTTACCTTGTTTGCTGTTACTACTGATGACACTCAAATGTTTGAAATGCATTTAACTTTGCATTTAACTTTTACCAGTATGTTTGTTCATAGTGGGGAAAATTGTTAATTATTATGGGTGCCCAAGGGACTCGGCACTGCTGGAGGGGCTGGTGTTGTAAGTGAAGATCCTGCCTACATAGTTATTGTATGAGTGATGGCTTACCAGCCAATCATGTGAGTTATTCAGCTATATTTGTTGCGCACTGGTTTAAGTGTCTAGATGTATTTCCCCAGCATGGAACCAAGCTAGTTCTTGTGTTGGAGCTAGTTGGTCTAGTGCATTATATTATTTACAAGTTGGTAATAAAACGCCCAAAGAGTGAATATTGTTGTGGCCTTCTTTCCACGCCTCCAAACAACGAGTAGTTGACAGGGGTCCAGGATCATTGATCGAACTACAGTACAGTAGCTAGCTAGCGTTAGCCAACAACTGTGGTAAAGCAACAGGAGACGGCTGATCAACTCCATGTAGGACATACAACAATATATAGGCTATGCTCAGAACGTTCAATTTATCGAATCAGTTATTGTTTTCTTGCTCAAACTGTGACCAACACCTGTCAAACTCAGACATTTTTCTCAAAACACAGGGATGTCGATTCGCACGGGACTAGTATTAATGGCGCCGGAGGAGATGGCTGCCGTTTTACGGTCCCCTAACCAATTGTGCTATTGTGTGTGTGTTTTTTCACATTATTTGTAACTGATTTTGTACATGATGTTTCTGCCATCGTCTCTTATGACCGAAAAGAGCTTCTAGATATCAGGACAGTGATTTACTCACCTCGTACTGGAAGAAGATTTTTTTATTTTACGAGTCGGACACAAAGTATTTTTTTCACACACCCGAAAAGGCCCTCATCTCCGTCATTCGCAGGAGAACGAGACGGAGATATCGGGGACGTAGGTCGGGGTGCCTTGTAAGGATCTGACGGCGAGTGGGTAATCTGCCTTTACCATTGGTCCTATTAGCCAACGTACAATCACTGGATAATAAAATAGACAAACTACGATCACGTATAATCCTACCAACGGGACATAAAAAACGAATATCTTATGTTTCACCGAGTCGTGGCTGAACGACGACATGAATAACATACAGCTGGCGGGTTTTACTCTATCGGCAGGATAGAACAGCCGCCTCTGGTAAGACAAGGGGTGGCGGTCTATGTATATTTGTAAACAACAGCTGGTGCACAAAATCTAATGGTTTTGCTCACCTGAGGTAGAGTATTTCATGATAAGCTGTAGACCACACTATTTACCAAGAGAGTTTTCATCTATATTGTTCGTAGCTGTCTATTTACCACCACAAACCGATGCTGGCACTAAGACCACGCTCAATGAGCTGTAGACGGCCATAAGCAAACAGGAAAACGCTCATCCAGAGCAACGCTCCTAGTGGCCGGGGACTTTAATGCAGGAAGCTTAAATCCGTTTTACCTCATTTCTACCAGCATGTTAAATGTGAAACCAGAGGGGAAAAACTCTAGACCACCTTTACTCCACACACAGAGACGCGTACAAAGCTCTCTTTCACCCTCCATTTGGCAAATCTGACCATAATTCTATCCTCCTGATTCCTGCTTACAAGCAAAAACTAAAGCAGGAAGCACCAGTGACTCGTTCAATAAAAAAGTTGTCAGATGAAGCAGAAGCTAAAGGACTGTTTTGCTAGCACAGACTTGAATATGTTCCGGGATTCTTCCGATGGCATCAGTCACTGGCTTCATCAACAAATGCATAAGATGATGTCGTCCCCACAGTGACTGTACGTTCATACCCCAACCAGAAGCCATTGATTACAGGCTGCAGCTTTCAATGAGCGGGACTCTAACCCCGAAGCTTATAAGAAATTCCGCTGTGCCCTCCGACGAACCATCAATCAGGCAAAGCATCAATACATGACTAAGATTGAATCGTACTCCACCGGCTCAGACGCTCGTCAGATGTGGCAGGGCTTGCAAACTATTACAGACTACAAAGGGAAGACCTTTAAACAGGTCAACATTCACAAGGCCGCAGGGCGAGGCGGATTACCAGGACGTGTACTCCGAGCATGCGCTTACAAACTGACAAGTGTCTTCACAGACATTTTCAATCTGCCCCTGACTGAGTCTGTAATACCAACATGTTTCAAGCAGACCACCATAGTCCCTGTGCCCAAGAACACTAAGGTAACGTGCCTAAATGACTACCGACTCGTAGCACTCACGTCTGTAGCCATGAAGTGCTTTGAAAGGCTGGTCATGGCTCTCATCAACACCATTATCCCAGAAACCCTAGACCCACTCCAATTTGCATACCGCCCCAACAGATCCACAGATGAGGCAATCTCTATTGCACTCCACACTGCCCTTTCCCACCTGGACAGAAGGAACACCTATATGAGAATGCTATTCATTGACTACAGCTCAGCGTTCAACACCATAGTGCCCTCAAATCTCATCACTAAGCTAAGGACCCAGTGACTGAGCACTTCCCTCTACAAGTGGATCCTGGACTTCCTGACGGGACGCCCCCAGGTGGTAAGGGTAGGTAACAACACATCAATCAATCAATCAATTTTATTTTATATAGCCCTTCGTACATCAGCTGATATCTCGAAGTGCTGTACAGACACCCAGCCTAAAACCCCAAACAGCTAGTAATGCAGGTGTAGAAGCACGGACTGTGCATCCGCCATCCGCTACATCCGCCACGCTGATCCTCAACACGGAGGCCCCCCAGTGGTGCTTGCTCAGTCCCCTCCTGTACTCCATGTTCATTCATGACTGCATGGCCAGGCACGCAGACTGCATGGCCAGGCACCACTTCATGGCAGTGAAGGCCTGATTACCGACAACGATAAGACAGCCTATAGGGAGGAGGTCAGAGACCTCGCCGTGTGGTGCCAAGATAACAACCTCTTCCTCAACGTGATCAAGACAAAGGAGATGATTGTGGACTACAGGAAAAGGAGGACCGAGCACACCCCCATTCTCATCGACGGGGCTGTAGTGGAGCATGTTGAGAGCTTCAAGTTCCTTGGTGTCCACATCACCAACAAACTATCATGGTCCAAACACACCAAGACAGCTGTAAAGAGGGCACGACAAAGCCTATTCCCCCTCAGGAGACTACAAAGATTTGGCATGGGTCCTCAAAAAGTTCTACAGCTGCACCATCGAGAGCATCCTGACTGGTTGTATGGTATGGCCTGGTATGGCAACTGCTCTGCCTCTGACTGCAAGCCACTACAGAGGGTAGTGCGTGTGTGTTTTGTCGGCGTGTGGTTCAGTTTATACAGGACTATTAAAGACCCAGTGCACTACTTTAATGATTTTTTCCCCCCCCTACTTCCTGCAGCTATGACTGTACATGATGTAAATAACATTTATCTTAACCATAACTTGACCTCAGCAGCAGATTAAATATGTCCTGATTCTCCACTCTTCCTTTAGATATCTAGCTCACTGAGATACCTTCCAAAGGTTATGTGTAGAGACAAAACAGACATTATCATTCAATAACAGTGCAGGGGTGTTTACTGTAAGTACAGACAGAGGAAAGTGTCCAGCCTGCTCTGTTTTCTGTATATATGCCAAAAACACCTGTGTGAGTGAGTACAGTACATAGTAATTGACACTGCAGTCATACACTCTCCAGCACACTTAGTTCAACACAGCCAAGGTCGACATCTGATGTTCCAGGTACAATCACATCACATGCACCTGCATAAGCACATTAACAAGCATACACACACACACACACACACACACTTTTTTTTACAATATACACTTGCAAACACTGAGTGCACACAAAGACTTTGTAATTGCAAGCACAATGTCATATTATGACTATAACCAAAAAGAAAATGACCAAACAAGATAAGAATGCGTAACATAAATGTCCTATTACATAAAGCTGCATGGCCAAGCCTGGAACACAATGGAGCACTCTAATGTTGACCCAGCAGAGTGAGATATTTGTTTTTCACTTAGGCCCATGATGTACAGTTGGCCTTCTGTTCAGAGAGAGAGCGAGAGAGATGCACACACACACACCGAAGAGGGAGAGACCGAGAGGGGAGACAAGAGAGAGCCCAAAGAAAGGAGCATTTGTTGTCTTACGAATCATCTCTCTGCTGCTGGTGAGGAAAAATACAAAAGGTTATCTTTATTATTGTCTCACCACAGATGAGGAGAGAGGGATGGATGGAGGAGGGACAGAGCAGGGGAAAACTCCCACCATGCATGACGTGTCTGAGTCCATGAGACGTGTGATTGTAATGTTCAACACGACAACAGTCCCTTTGGTACATGACCGGAGGAAAAACAACAGTCCTTCACCACTGTACTGTACTTATATTATCTGCAGTCACTCACACACAATTACCACAACAGCCCTTTACAACCCTAACATTTCACTGAAGAACATATGTGCTTCCAATTCTGTTTTCTTTGTGTATAATGGATTGTTTCCTATCTTGAGAGTAGCTTGTCTTTTGTTCTCTTGCACCTGGAAATAACAAACTTTGCACTGGATCGGTCAACGGCTGTGTTTGAATGTGAGTTTGCTTGTGCGTGTACCTGCTTGTGTGCAATGGTGCATATGTGCTTCTGTACTCCGGTATGTGGGGGACCGATGTTCAATGTTCCTGTGTGTGCCTTCTGTCTGCAGTCCTGTCGGGACATTCTCTCTAGGAGAATGTTGTCGGATGTGTGTAGAGACAGAGTGTTTGTGTTGTGTGTATTCGTAGACAACGAGTTTGTGTGGATGAAAGGGCGCGCATGTGCAATGTGTGTGTGTGTGTGTATGTTTGTGTGTGTTTTGGAGAGCTACCGCCGGTTACACAGGCAGCGCTTGAATGAGCAGTCTTTCGGTGCGTGTGAACTGTTGGGGCGAGAGGTAATATGACCACAGGCCCAGAGTTGGCCTCACTACTGAGCAGTAACAAAGTCTGCACAGTACAAAGGCACACTCATTCATTGTTCTTCCTTAAATCCATTTATACAAAATAAACACCAGCTCAATCTTTCTTTCTCTTCCTCTCACATCCACCTCTCCTCACATCATGTGCCATTCTTACTGCATGCTCATCTGCTTTCCACAACTTCCTTTTTAAAATCCATCAAACCATGTCCAGGGCAAGGTATTGATATTCAGGATTGTGATGCATATTTGCCAAGGTACTTTGAATGTTTTTTTCAATGTTCTCATCCTTTCTTTTTCCATTGAAATATCTGTGTGTTTGTGACTGCTGTTTCGTCTCTGGTGACCTGCCAGGTCCAGAGGTCTGATTGGAAAATCACACTGGTCAGATTAGACTGCTTCCTACTGTAATGGATTTTCCTACCATTGAGCCCAGACACACATTTCAGCCTATTTCATGTGGTTTTGGGATATTTCTGTGGGCTGGAGAGTTTGTGTGTGTCATGTTCCTGATGTGCACTGACCTGCATAAACCCATGAAGCCAAAGTGAACAAGCAACACAATCTACCTCAGTAGGCTGTATTCTTGAGAGAAGTTTAATCCAGGACAATGGTTGATTTCTACAGACATTTGGGTTGTGGATTTACAGTATATGACAGGCGTTATTATGGAAGTCCTTTTTGCTAGAAAGACTATTTGAACAATAGTTCAAATAGATTCATTCAATTAAGACAGAAGTGATAAACACAACAAGCAGCTAATAGACTCAACTTTCCCTTTATAACTCTTCTAATGCCTTCTAAACTTTACAGGAGAGAGTATTGCTGGAGTGGAGCAGAGAGACCATTAGTTCTCTCTCTCTCTCTCTCTCTCTCTCTCTCTCTCTCTCTCTCAGGAGAAAGATGCACCATTAAGGCTATCTGTGTCCAGGACTGATCAGAGGGAATGAATGGTGGGACTGAGCCTTGCTGGCACCCCTACATGACCAGATGCCCTCTGATTGTGTGTGTGTTAATCGTCTCATTATCTCTCTGTGTGGTTGTGGTGGTCGTGTTCCCAATCAAATACACCAAACCCCACTGAGCCTTCATGTGTTGAACATGGAACACTCATAACTTATTTTTCTCAATCTTCTCTGCTCTCTGTATCTTCTGGTCTTCTGTAGTTGTGTATCCTGCATTGACCCCCCCACACACACACACATACAGTCATACTGTACATTTACTGAGCCTGACGCCATGTTCTTTGACAGTGTTAAAGCCATCCTATTGGCTCAGAGCATAGAGCTCCCAGAATGCACCCTGCTCCAAACAGAGGGATATGTTGTCTGTAAACAAGATACATGGAGCACACCACCATTGGTAACACTTCCCTGACAACACACAACTTACTTACTGTGCTCAGGAACACTTTGTATGCTGATGACTCAACACTACATACGTCAGCTACTACAGCAAATAAAATGACTGCAACACTTAACAAAGAGCTGCAGTCAGTTTTAGAATGTGTGGCAAGAAATAAGATAGTCCTAAATATTTCAAAAACTAAAAGCATTGTATTTGGGACATATCATTCACTAAACCCTAAACCTCAACTAAATCGTGTAATGACTAATGTGGAAATCAAGCATGTTGAGGAGACGAAACTGCTTGATGTAACCCTGAATTTCAAACTGTCATGGTCAAAACATATTGTTGCAACGGTAGCTAAGATGGGGAGAGGTCTCTCCGTATCGCTATCAACAAAACAAGTCCTACAGGCCCTAGGTTTGTCACACCTGAACTACTGCTCAGTCATATGGTCAAGTGTGTCACGACTTCAACCGAGGCAGGCTCTCCTTCCCGTTCGGGTGGCGCTCGGCGGTCGTCGTCACCGGCCTACTAGCTGCCACTGACTCTTTTTCCTCCCCCTCCTTATGTGTTAATTTGTATCACCTGTGTTTAGGTAATTGGTAATTAGTGTGGCTTTATTAGTCAGCCAGCCCGTACGCTTCTTTGTGCGGGATTGTTCATTTGTAGCTTTGGATTTCGGGAGTGGTTTATGTATTGTGGACTGGGTTTGTCTCCCGTGTTTTTGGACAGTTGTTTATGACACCCAGTAAGTCCGTGTTGGACATTTTATTTGCCAGTTGGGCATTAAAGAATCAACGTATTGAAGCTCTGCTGTTCCTGCGTCTGACTTCACACCCTCCGACACCCAGGTCGTTACAAAGTGCCACAAAAAGGGACAAGCAAACCACAGTTGGCCCAGAACAGAGCAGCATGGCCCTTAAATGTACACGGAGAGCTAACATCAATAATATGCATGTCAATCTCTCCTGGTAGTAGAGGAGAGACTGACTGCATCACTACTTGTCTTTCTGAGAGGTATTGACATGTTGAAAGCATCGAGCTGTCTGTTTAAATGACTACAACTCAGACAACCATGCATACTAGAGGTCGACTGATTAATCGGAATGGCCAATTTAATTAGGGCCGATTTTCAAGTTTTCATAACAATTGGAAATCGGTATTTTTTTACACCTTTATTTAATCTTTATTTAACTAGGCAAGTCAGTTAATTAAGAACACATTCTTATTTTCAATGACGGCCTAGGAACGGTGGGTTAACTGCCTCGTTCAGTGGCAGAACGACAGATTTTTACCTTGTCAGCTCGGGGGATTCAATCTTGCAACCTTACAGTTAACTAGTCCAACGCTCTAACCACCTGCCTCTCATTGCACTCCACGAGGAGACTGCCTGTTACGCGAATGCAGTAAGCCAAGGTAAGTTGCGTGCTAGCATTAAACTTATCTTATAAAAAACAATCAATCAATCATAATCACTAGTTAACTACACATGGTTGATGATATTACTAGTTTATCTGGCGTGTCATGCGTTGCATATAATCGATGCGGTGCGTATCGTTGCGCCAATGTGTACCTAACCATGAACATCAATGCCTTTCTTAAAATCAATACACAGAAGTATATATTTTTAAACCTGCATATTTAGCTACAAGAAATCCAGGTTAGCAGGCAATATTAACCAGGTGAAATTGTGTCACTTCTCTTGCGTTCATTGCACGCAGAGTCAGTGTATATGCAACAGTTTGGGCTGCCTAATTTGCCAGAATTTTTACGTAATTATGACATAACATTGAAGGTTGTGCAATGTAACAGGAATATTTAGACTAAAGGATGCCACCCCTTAGATAAAACACGGAACGGTTCCGTATTTCACTGAAAGAATAAATGTCTTGTTTCCGTATTCGACGATATTAATGACCTACGGCTCGTATTTCTGTGTGTTATTATGTTATAATTAAGTCTATGATTTGATAGAGCAGTCTGACTGAGCAGTGGTAGGCAGCAGCATGCTCGTAAGCATTCATTCAAACAGCACTTTCGTGCGTTTTGCCAGCAGCTCTTCGCAAGCACAGCGCTGTTTATGACTTCAAGCCTATCAACTCCCGAGATTAGGCTCGTGTAACCGATGTGAAATGGCTAGCTAGTTAGCGGGGTGCGCGCTAATAGCGTTTCAAACGTCACTCGCTCCAAGACTTGGAGTGGTTATTCCCCTTGCTCTGCATGGGTAACGCTGCTTCGAGGGTGGCTGTTGTTGTGTTCCTGGTTCGAGCCCAGGGAGGAGCGAGGAGAGGGACGGAAGCTATACTGTTACACTGGCAATACTAAAGTGCCTATAAGAACATCCAATAGTCAAAGGTTAATCAAATACAAATGGTATAGAGAGAAATAGTCCTATAATTCCTATAATAACTACAACCTAAAACTTCTTACCTGGGAATATTGAAGACTCTTGTTAAAAGGAACCACCAGCTTTCATATGTTCTCATGTTCTGAGCAAGGAACTTAAACGTTAGCTTTCTTACATGGCACATATTGCACTTTTACTTTCTTCTCCAACACTTTGTTTTTGCATTATTTAAACCAAATTGAACATGTTTCATTATTTATTTGAGGCTAAATTGATTTTATTGATGTATTATTAAGTTAAAATAAGTGTTCATTCAGTATTGTTGTAATTGTCATTATTATAAATAAAAAATTGGCCGATTTAAAAAAAATAAAAAAAAATCGGTTTTGGCTTTTAGGTCCTCCAATAATCGGTATCGGCGTTGAAAAATCATAACCGGTCGACCTCTAATGCATACCCCACAAGACATACTACCAGGGGTCTCTTCACAGTTCCCAAGTCCAAAACAGTCTATAGGAAACTCACAATACTACATAGAGCCATGACTACATGGAACTCTATTCCACATCAAGTAACTCATGCAAGCAGTAAAATCAGATTTCAAAAACTGATAAAACTACCGTTTATGGAACAGTATGGACTGTGAAGTGATACAGGCACACATGCAAACACACACACTCTACACACATGTACATTATTATATTGTCATATTGATTTTGTATTGTAGATATGTGGTAAAGTAGTGTGTAATAACGTGTTGTGTGATTTTGTATGTAATTGCCTTAGTCTTTTTTGGACCCCAGGAAGAGTAGCTGCTGCTTTGGCAGGTACTAATGAGGATCTGTAAGAAATACAAAATATTTACGTTATGACACACACAATTAAGCTGCTTTGGAGAGTTGAAAAGAGAAAAAGGGGAGGAGAGCAGAGAGGAAAAGGCGAAGCGAAATGTTTCACTCTTGCCCAAATCTTTGCAAAATAAGCCAAATGTGTTTCTATGGGCTTATTTTGGATCTAAGCTTGTCGCCTGTCTTCCCGCCTTTGGGACAATGACTCCCATTGTTAGGGCACGGAGACATGAGCATCTCATCATTATATACAGATCTCTAAGGAGAGCAATGAATCGAGAGGCTGAATCCAAAGGACATAAAACTATCATTCTCTTGTCTCTCCCATCCTTTGAGGGGAAAGATTTAATGCAACACCAGGTTTGCTGGTCATCTGCCTAACAGACGTTGCTTTTAAAGGGGCAATCACCAGTTGCTACATCTATTTTTATAAATTAATGGCATATACCCATAAATTCGTAAAGAATATAATTTATAAATTTTATTGGTCAATTTTATTGGTTAAAACTAGTTTTTCAACCACTCCACAAATTTCTTGTCATCAAACTATAGTTCTGGCAAGTCGGTTAGGACATCTACTTTGTGCATTACACAGTAATTTTCCCAACAATTGTTTACAGACAGATTATTTCACTTATAATTCACTGTATCACAATTCCAGTGGGTCAGAAGTTTACATACACTAAGTTGACAGTGCCTTTAAACAGCTTGGAAAATTCCAGAAAATGATGTCATGGCTTTAAAAGCTTCTGATAGGCTAATTGACATCATTTGAGTCAATTGTAGCTGTAGCTGTGGATGTATTTCAAGGCCTACCTTCAAACTCAGTGCATTTTTGCTTGACAAATTGTAGACCTCCACAAGTCTGGTTCATCCTTAGGAGAAATTTCCAAACGCCTGAAGGTACCACGTTCATCTATACATCTATACAATAGTATGCAAGTATAAACACCATGGGACCACGCAGCCATCATACCGCTCAGGAAGGAGACTCGTTCTGTCTCCTAGAGATGAATGTACTTTGTTGCGAAAAGTGCAAATCAATCCCAGAACGGCAGCAAAGGACCTTGTGAAGATGCTGGAGGAAACAGGTACAAAAGTATCTATATCCACAGTAAAACGAGTCCTATATCGACATAACCTGAGAGGCCGCTCAACAAGGAAGAAGCCACTGCTCCAAAACCACCGTAAAATAGCCAGACTACGGTTTGCAACTGCACATGGGGACAAAGATCATACTTTTTTGAGAAATGTCCTCTGGTCTGATGAAACAAAAATAGAACTGTTTGGCCATAATGACCATTGTTATGTTTGGAGGAAAAAGGGGGAAGCTTGCAAGCCGGAGAACACCATCCCAACCGTGAAGAACGGGGGTGGCAGCATCATGTTGTGGAGGTGCTTGGCTGCAGGAGGAACTGGTGCGCTTCACAAAATAGATAGCATCATGAGGCAGGAAAATGATGTGGATATATTGAAGCAACATCTCAAGACATCAGTCAGGAAGTTAAAGCTTGGTCGCAAATGGGTCTTCCAAATGGACAATGACCCCAAGCATACTTCCAAAGTTGTGGCAAAATGGCTTAAGGACAACAAAGTCAAGGTATTGGAGTGGCCAAAACAAATGTGTGGGCAGAACTGAAAATGTGTGTGCGAGCAAGGAGGCCTACAAACCTGACTCAGTTACACCAGCTCTGTCAGGAGGAATGGGCCAAAGGTCACCCAACTTATTGTGGGAAGCTTAAACAATTTAAAGGCAATGCTACCAAATACTAATTGAGTGTATGCAAACTTCTGACCCACTGGGAATGTGATGAAAGAAATAAAAGCTGAAATAAATAATTCTCTCTACTATTATCCTGACATTTCACATTCTTAAAATAAAGTGCTGATCCTAACTGGCCTAAGACAGGGATTTTATTACTAGGATTAAATGTCAGGAATTGTGAAAAACTGTGTTTACATACATCTTAGCCAAATACATTTAAACTTCCGACTTCAAACTGTAAGTATATGGATGAGCGATGGCCGAGCGGCATAGATGGTATGAAATACAGTATATACTGCACGTGATATAAGTAATGTAATATGTAAACATTATTAAAGTGGCATTATTTAAAGTGGCATTGTTTAAAGTGACTAGTGATCCATTTATTAAAGTGTCCAGTGATTGGAATGTTGTTCTGAAAGAGCTGCAAAATCTGGACCCCTACAAATCAGCCGGGCTAGACAATCTGGACCCTCTCTGCCGAAATTGTTGCAACCCCTATTACTAGCCTGTTCAACCTCTCTTTCGTATCGTCTGAGATTCCCAAAGATTGGAAAACCGCGATCATCCGCCTCTTCAAAGGGGGAGACATTCTAGACCCAAAATGCTACAGACCTATATCTATCCTATCCTGACATTCTAGGGTCTTCGAAAGCTAAGTTAACAAACAGATTACCGACCATTTCAAATCCCACCGTACCTTCTCCGCTATGCAATCTGGTTTCAGAGCTGGTCATGGGTGCACCTCAGCCACGCTCAAGGTCGTAAACGATATCATAACCGCCATCGATAAGAGACATTACTGTGCAGCCGTATTCATCGACCTGGCCAAGGCTTTCGACTCTGTCAATCACCACATTCTTATTGGCAGACTCGACAGCCTTGGTTTCTCAAATGACTGCCTCGCCTGGTTCACCAACTACTTCTCAGATAGAGTTCAGTGTGTCAAATCGGAGGGCCTGTTGTCCGGACCTCTGGCAGTCTCTATGGGGGTGCCAGAGGGTTCAATTCTCGGGCCGACTCTCTTCTCTGTATACATCAATGATGTCGCGCTTTCTGCTGGTGATTCTTTGATCCACCTCTACGCAGATGACACCATTCTGTATACTTCTGGCCTTTTGGACACTGTGTTAACTAACCTCCAGACGAGCTTCAATGACATACAACTCTCCTTCCGTGGCCTCCAACTGCTCTTAAATGCAACTAAAACGAAATGCATGCTCTTCAATTGATTGCTGCCCGCCCTTCCAGCATCACTACTCTGGACGGTTCTGACTTAGAATATGTGGACAACTACAAATACCTAGGTGTCTGGCTAGACTGTAAACTCTCCTTCCAGACTCACATTAAGCATCTCCAATCCAAAATTAAATCTAGAATCGGCTTCCTATTTCGCAGCAAAGCATTCTTCACTCATGCTGCCAAACATACCCTTGTAAAACTGACCATCCTACCGATCCTCGACTTCGGGGGTGTCATTTACAAAATAGCCTCCAACACTCTACTCAACAAATTGAATGCAGTCTATCACAGTGCCATCTGTTTTGTCACCAAAGCCCCATATACTACCCACCACTGTGACCTGTATGCTCTCGTTGGCTGGCCCTCGCTTCATATTCGTTGCCAAACCCACTGGCTCCAGGTCATCTACAAGCCTTTGCTAGGTAAAGCTCCGCCTTATCTCAGCTCACTGATCACCATAGCAGCACCCACCCGTAGCACGCCCTCCAGCAGGTATATCTCACTGGTCAACCACAAAGCCAATTCCTTCTTTGGCCGCCTCTCCTTCCAGTTCTCTGCTGCCAATGACTGGAACGAACTGCAAAAATCACTGAAGCTGGAGACTCATATCTCCCTCACTAGCTTTAAGCACAAGCTGTCAGAGCAGTTCACAGATCACTGCACCTGTAAATAGCCTATCCAACTACCTCATCCCCATACTGTATTTATTTATTTATTTATCTTGGTCCTTTGCACCCCCGTATCTCTACTTGCACATTCATCTTCTGCACATCTATCACTCCAGTGTTTAATTGGTATATTGTAATTATTTCGCCACCATGGCCTATTTATTGCCTTACCTCCCTTACCTCATTTGCACACACTGTATATAGACTTTTTCTACTGTATTATTGACTGTATGTTTGTTTATTCCATGTGTAGCTCTGTGTTGCTGTATGTGTCGAACTGCTTTGCTTTATCTTGGCCAGGTCGCAGTTGTAAATGAGAACTTGTTCTCAACTTGCCTACCTGGTTAAATAAAGGTGAAATAAATTTAAAAAATAATAATAATTGGGTCTCAATGTAGGCTGCAGCCTCTCTGTGTTAGTGATTGCTGTTTAGCAGTCTGATGGCCTTGAGATAGATCCTGTTTTTCAATCTCGCGGTCCCAGCTTTGATGCACCTGTACTGGCCTCGCCTTCTGGATGATAGCGGTGTGAACAGACAGTCGCTCGGGTGGTTGTTGTCCTTGATGATCTTTTTGGCCTTCCTGTGACATCGGGTGCTGTAGGTGTCCTGGAGGGCAGGTAGTTTGCCCCCGGTGATGCGTTGTGCAGACCGCACCATCCTCTGGAGAGCCTTGCGGTTGAGGGTGGTGCAGTTGCCGTACCAGGCTGTGATACAGCCCGACAGGATGATCTCGATTGTGCATCTGTAAAAGTTTGTCAGGGTTTTGGGTAACAACCAAAATTTATTCAGCCTTCTGAGGTTGAAGAGGCACTGTTTTGCCTTCTTCACCACACTGTCTGTGTGGGTGGACCATTTCAGTTTTGTCTGTGATGTGTACGCCCAGGAACTTAACTTTCCACCGTACACTGCTGTCCCTTTGATGTGGATAGGGGAGTGCTCCCTCTGCTGTTTCCTGAAGTCCACAATCATCTCCTTTGCTTTGTTGACGTAGAGTGAGAGGTTGTTTTTCTGACACCACACTCCAAGTGCCCTCACCTCCTTCCTGTAGGCTGTCTCGTCATTGTTGGTGATCAAGCCCACTAATGTTGTGTCATCTGCAAACCTGATGATTGAGTTGGAGGTGTGCATGGCCACGCAGTCGTGGGTGAACAGGGAGTACAGGAGAGGACTTAGCACACACCCTTGTGGGGCCCCAGTGTTGAGGGTCAGCGAAGTGGAGATGATGTTTCCTACCTTCACCACCTGGGGTGGCCGGTCAGAAAGTCCTGGTACCCAGTTGCACAGGGTGGGGTTAAGACCCAGGGCCTCCAGCTTGATGATGAGCTTGGAGGGTACTATGGTGTTGAATGCCGAGCTGTAGTCAATGAACAGAATTCTTATTCTCATGAGCTTAGTTCAACTGTTGTACCCCATCAGAACCCAAAATATAAGCTCCAATGTTTAAATGAAGTAAATGTAAACAAACACTATATAGCCTCAAAACATGGTCAGAACTATGATGTTGATATCATGGATTGTGGTTACATTTCTCCAGGCCCATCCCTCAGCTTTTTACCTAAACAGGAGCTGATATTGTTTCTACTGCTGATTGTCACTTTAAAGGGAAGTGTGCATCTTCAAGTTCAAATGATTGAAAAATGGAATAAGAAATGACACAGACGAATTGTACATTTTTTAGTGGCACCGACTGGTAAGATGCTTCAGGAGGGTGGTCACGTGTGCTAGAAATGCAGAGGTCCTGGATTCAAGCCTCGGCGTGAGCCAAATTAGGAGGACGTGGAACTCTAAGCAAGCAGCGTGATGTCCGTTACACACGCACGCACAAGCATGCATGAACACGTGTACAACTGAGGAACATAGTTCTGCCTACTCTCATGTCTTAAAATAATGACATCACACAGTCTGAAAGCAAACTAATTAGAAAGTAGGAGACCATAGCAACCAACCTGCACTGCTGCTCAGTGAGTGAGAGTGAGAGAACGATATAATGAGTGGGGGGAGAGGGTTATATGGTTATGTGATGTATTGACAAAGCAGTGTCTGGGCCATGACAGAGAGGTGACTGTATTGATTAAATGCTCTCCTGCTATTTCGCTGCCTCATTATTCCATCAATCAGTGATCCGATGTTAGCATTTTTAACAGCCAGGGAGCACCACACACAGAGACTGCCTCTCTGTCTCTCTGTTTCTGACTTCAACCAAAGACCACAACCCAATCACTAACGGGAGCTGTTCTGTTTGGTGTGCCATGGGAGCTGTTCTGTTTGGTGTGCCATGCAGTTAGGTTAGAGACCATTGGTTCAGCAGAGAGTAGTTACATATTCACTTTCCTCTGTCCAGACAGTCTGATCGTTATGCTCTTTCACCCCAGGGATTATGGTTAGTGGTTCAAATCGTATAATGTGGTCGTAGCCTGTAAAGTGTTAAGGACATGGTGTTGTTTGAGTAACTTTGCCTTGGATCTGAAAACTTGTGTTATTTAACCCTTATTTTACCAGGTAATTTGACTGAGAACCCATTCTCATTTACAGCAACGATCTGGGGAATAGTTACAGGGGAGAGGAGGGGGGATGAATGAGCCAATTGTAAGCTGGGATGACTTTTACCTCAGTGGGCTTACATGGTCTGGAGTGATACACAGCAAAAAAACAGGGTTCGACACCCAGTCATTTACATACATGTATGCCTTGTTCTCTCTCTCTCTCTCTCTCTCTCTCTCTCTCTCTCTCTCTCTCTCTCTCTCTCTCAGCGCCATGAACAAGATGAAGAACTTTAAGCGACGTTTCTCTCTGTCCGTCCCTCGCACCGAGACCATCGAGGAAAACGAGTTCACTGAGCAAATCAACCAGCTCAACATCCAACACACTCAGGGTAAGACCTCTAACACTACCTTGCACTGCCCAATACTGCCTGTCCAACACTGTCCAATGACGCCCAGCAAATCATCTCCTCTGTCCTCCTTGTATCCGGTGGGTCTTGCTGTTATGAGCGTTGCTAATGAATGACAGCGTATTGGGACTATATTTAGAAACGGGAAGCTCAAAGTCATGATCCCAGATCTTACACTACTTTCTCCTCCATCCCTCCCTGCATTAATTTATTCATCCTTTTATTAATGGATCAGGCCATTCTTTGATCCGTTTGTAATCAAACCACCAGCCCAGTCATCTCTGTACCAGCCCCACTCTGTCCCCACAGCCTGTATATCACTGATTTCCAGCTAAGGGAAGGCTGCAGTTTGATGAGGTTAGGACACACACAAAGCTTCGAGTGGAGAGATAGAAGAGAGGAGAAGCAGAAAGAGAGGTGTAGGAGAGGACAGGAGAGGGAGAGAGAAAGACAGAGAGGGAGAGAGAAAGACAGAGAGGGAGAGAGAAAGACAGAGAGGGAGAGAGAAAGACAGAGGGGTGGAAGAGTGAGACGGGGTGCTGGGAGCTGAGGCTGATGGGGATTAGCAGTGTTCAAGACACATTTATACAAGCCAATCTCCCTTGTTGTAGGCCACTGGGTCAGAGCAACAACCATCCTCTCATCTGGCACTAGTCTGCCCTGCAGCAGTGAAAGAGAACCTTTTAACCATTCTGTTCATAGTGTTCTTTAGGCTCTCTGTCAATCCAGACATTCTACCCTTCGCAACCCCTTATTCCACCACGGCCTCTTTCAGACAATAACTGAACAAAGATTTCATGAAATAATCTTTGATTTCTGCAACAGTGAATCAGGGCGATGCTGTCCAACTTTTTGTCCATGTTTGGAGTGAGGGACTTGGCTGACATTTTTCCCAGGATTAACCACATAACCTAACATTCCTTTCAACTCCTAATGAGGTTGGGATACAACATCAGCAACACAACCTTTCCTAGACTCTCAAAGAATGTTTTTTCACATCAAGATACAGTTCAATCATATTCCCTGACACTGAAATACCAGAACACACAAAAAGCTTGTCACATGCATCAGAGCAGCTGTCTTTACAGTGGTCATGTATTTATTGTTTCTAATCGATCTTTATTGCAAACAAAAAGAGAAACACAATCAGCTCGCAGATCAGAATGACTATATATAGGTGTATATCCTTAAGGCAGTTTTATCAACATAATATCTCCTTCAGTCTCCTGTCTCAGTAGGTAAGCAAAAAAAGTCAATTAGTCACGTCTGAGAGAGATTAATTCATTAGCATACCTTACAGGCTAACGTGTGTGTACCAGGGAGGCCTCCCGTCCGCCTGCCAGTCTAATCTTTAAGTCAATCTAATACAGCAACCTAGTGTACAGTGCCTTCGGGAAGTATTCAGACCCCTTGACTTTTTCCAAATTGTGTTATGTTACAGCCTTATTCTAAAATGTATCAAATAGTTTTTTCCCTCATCAATCTACACACCCCATAATGACAAAGCAAAAACTGTTATGTAGATTTTTTTAATATATTTTTTTATGATATCACATTTCCATAAGTATTCAGACCCTTTACTCAGTACTTTGTTGAAGCACCTTTGGCAGCAATTACAGCCTTGGGTCTTGCGTCTGATGCTACAAGCTTGGCAAACCTTTATTTGGGGAGTTTCTTCTATTCTTCTCTGCAGATCCTCTGAAGCTCTGTCAGGTTGGATAGGGAGCGTTGCTGCACAGCTATTTTCAGGTCTCCAGAGATGTTTGATCGGGTTCCGGTCTGGGCTCTAACTGGGCCACTCAATGACACTTAGAGATTTGTCCCAAAGCCACTCCTGCGGTGTCTTGCCTGTGTGCTTAGGGTCATTGTCCTGTTGGAAGGTGAACCTTCGCCCCACTTTGAGGTCCTGAGCGCTCGGGAGCAGGTTTTCCTCAAGGATCTCTCTGTCCTTTGCTCCGTTCTTCTTTGCCTCGATCCTGACTAGTCTCCCACTCCAGGCCACTGAAAAATACCCCCACAGCATGATGCTGCCACCACCATGCTTCACCCTAGGGATGGTGCCAGGTTTCCTCCAGACATGATTCTTGGCATTCAGGCCAAAGATGTTCTGAGAGTCTTTAGGTGCCTTTTGGCAAACTCCAAGCGAGCTGAGGAGAGGCTTCCGTCTGGCCACTCTACCATAAAGGCCTGACTGAGTGCTGCAGAGATGTTTGTCCTTCTAGAAGGTTCTCCAATCTCCACAGGGGAACTCTAGAGCACTGTCAGAGTGACCATCGGGTTCTTGGTCACCTCCCTGAACATGGCCCTTCTCCCCCGATTTCTCAGTTTGGCCAGTTCTAGGAAGAGTCTTGGTGGTTCCAAACTTGTTCCATTTAAGAATGATGGAGGGCACTGTGTTCTTGGGGACCTTCAACGCTGCAGACATTTTTTGGTACTCTTCCCCAGATCTGTGTTTCGACACAATCCTGTCTCGGCGCTCTACGGACAATTCCTTCGACCTCATGGCTTGGTCTTTGCTTTGACATGCACTGTCAACTGTGGGACCTTATATAGACAGTTGTGTGCCTTTCCAAATCATGTCCAATCAATTGAATTTACCACAGGTGGACTCCAGTCAAGTTGTAGAAACATCTCAAGGATGATCAATGGAAACAGGATGCACCTGAGCACAATTTCGAATCTCATACCAAAGGGGCTGAATAATTATGTAAATAAGGTATTTCAGTTGTTGTTTTTATATATACATTTGCAAACATTTCTAAAAACCTGTTTTAGCTTTGGCATTATGAGGTATTGTGTGTAGATATCTGAGGATTTTTATTTTATTTAGTCCATTTTAGAATAAGGCTATAACAAAAAAGTCAAGGGGTATAGTTTCACTATATTAAATAATACTTTTATATGCTGATGGAAAGATAAACATAATGAAATAATTGAATTAGTTCAGGTCATCACATCAAACACTGTCATACAACATTTTACCAGAGCCAGCTAGAGAAGAATGGATGCCCCATCGGTAGAAAACATCGTAGTAGCCTACAACAATAAGCTTAATTAGAAATGCAACTCTGAGAGGAACCAACAGTTAGCAGAAAGCTCCTGTCTTGAGTTTGAGTTTCCTACCTGGCCATGTGAGAGCCTTTCAGTCTGCCCTTTAATACATTATTCACTTCATCAGATGTCCTATATTATCTCCCAATTTAGATAGGATAGGACTATAACACACAGTCTTTTAAATATACACATAGGCTGAAGTCTCTGTACCCTCTCATCATAAAGAACAATATTATTGTGAACACTGTTTTCTTCCTCCTGTACCCTCACACCAACAAAAACACAACTACAAACTAACTCACACTCATTAACTCTCCTTCTTTGTGGACATGGCCTTACATAATGACCGGTATTGACATCTTGTGGTCCACTTATTGGATTGTCCTTTTCCAAACAAGCTGTCTTATACCTTTGTGTGTGTGTGTGTGCACGTGTCTCACCTGCACTGACCCCAATTACAAGCAGACAGATCAAAGGGTTGCTGTAACTGTGATATTTAAATGATCAGCCTGCTCCCTTTATTTCTTCTCCTCTCGCTCTCTCCTTCTGTGCCCACTCATAGCAGAAGTATTAATCAAACTAAGATGTCATCATAGCTATCTTTCCCACCATTAATCTATCACCACTTCATTCCATCCAATTCCCTGTCTCTCGCCTTCGTTGATCTCTCTATCTCTATTCCATTTCTCTATCGCTCTTTTGCCCAATCAATATTTTTCATCTTATTTTTCTAACACTTAAGTGAGCTGGTTAGATACTTGCCTTCTGCCTATGAATAATTAACTTTTATTTCAACTAAAATCTACCATCTAAATCTCCATCTCCATCATCATTTGCGTGCATGTACACCAGAAATGGTATCTGTGTTTGCAGACACAAGTGTATCTACTAATAAAAGGAAGGCTGTGGGTGCAGGAATAAATATTAATGGATGAGCTATCTGTCAGAGAGAGAGGAGACAAGAGAAGGAAACAGAGAAAGAGGGGGGGAGAGGAGACAGAGAGATGGGGGAGGGGGGCGAAGAGAGAGAATATTTCCCTCTGTTTAGCCCTATCCTCACACGCTTTTGTTAGCAATCAGTGTCCCCATGGAAACAAGGAGTTAAAGAGCTCACTGCAGACTACATCAAACACCCCAGGAGGCAATCGGCTGAACACACACACGAACGCGCAGAAGCACAAACACACTAGCAATGGTCATTGAAATTGTTAAAAAGTTTTTAAAACGATTTTAATAAATGCAACAGTTGGACAATGGATCAAATCAAATTGTATTTGTCACATACACATGGTTAGCAGATGTTAATGCGAGTGTAGCGAAATGCTTGTGCTTCTAGTTCCGACAATGCAGTAATAACCAACAAGTAATCTAACATAACAATTCCACAACTTCTACCTTATACACACAAGTGTAAAGGGATAAAGAATATGTACATAAAGATATATGAATGAGTGATGGTACGGAACGGCATAGGCAAGATGCAGTAGATGGTATCGAGTACAGTATATACATATGAGATGAGTAATGTAGGGTATGTAAACATAAAAGTGCATAGAACCTGTTAAGTATATGGAATGAGCGATGGCCGAGCGCATAGATGGTATGAAATACAGTATATACTGCACGTGATATAAAGTAATGTAATATGTAAACATTATTAAAGTGGCAGTATTTTTAAAACGTGCATTGTTTTAAAGTGACTGGAGTGAATTCCATTTATTAAAGTGTCCATATTGGAATGGTTGTTCTGAAAGAGCTGCAAAATCTGGACCCCTACAAATTCAGCCGGCAGACAATCGGGACCCTCTCTGCCGAAAATTGTGTTTCAAACCCCTATTAAACTAGCCTTGTTTCAACCTCTCTTTTCGTATCGTCTGAGATTCCCAAAGATTGGAAAACCGCGATCATCCGCCTCTTCAAAGGGGAGACATTCTAGACCCAAAATGGCTACACAGACCTATATCTATCCTATCCTGGACATTCTAGGTCTTCGAAAAGCTAATGTTAAACAAAACAGTAGGTACCGACCATTTCAAATCCCACCGTACCTTCTCCGCCTATTGCAATCTGGTTTTTCGAGCTGGTCATGGGTGCACCCTCAAGCCACGCTCAAGGTCGTAAACGAATATCATAACGCCATCATAAGAGACATTACTGTGCAGCCCGTATTCTATCGACCTGGCCAAGGCTTTCACTCTGTCAATCACCACATTCTTATTGGCAGACTCGACCAGCCTTTGGTTTCTCAAATGACTGCCTCGCCTGGTTCACCAACTACTTCTCAGGAAGAGTTCAGTGTGTGTCAAATCGGAGGCCTGTTGTCCGACCTCTGCAGTCTCTATGGGGGTTGCCAGAGGGTTCAATTCTCGGCCGGACTCTTCTTCTCTGTATACATCAATGATGTCCGCTTTCTGCTGGTGATTCATGATCCACCTCTACGCCAGATGACACCATTCTGTTACTTCTGGCCCTTTTGGAACACTGTGTTAACTAACCTCCAAGGACGAGCTTCAATGACATACAACTCTCCTTCCTTGGCCTCCAACTCTCTCTTAAATGCAACTTAAAACGAAAGCATGCTGCTTCAATGATTGCTGCCCCCCTTCCCAGCATCACTACTCTGGACGTTCTGACTTAGGAAGATGTGGACAACTACAAATACCTAGTGTCTGGCTAGACTGTATAAACTTCTCCTTCCAGACTCACATTAAGCATCTGTCCAATACCAAAATTAAATCTAGAAATCGGCTTCCTATTTCGCAGCAAAGCATTCTTCACTCATTTGCTCCAAACATACCCTTTGAAAAACTGACCCATCCTACCGATCCTCGGACTTCGGAAGGTGTCATTTTAGCCAAAATAGCCTCCAACACTCTACTCACAAATTGAATGCAGTTCTTATCACAGTGCCATCTGTTGTTGTCACCAAAGCCCCATTATACTACCCACCACCTGTGACCTGTAGCTTCTCGTTGGCTGCCGCCTCGCTTCATATTCGTTGCCAAACCCACTGCGCCAGGTCATCTACAAGCCTTTGCTAGGTAAAGCTCCGCCTTATCTCAGTCTCACTGATCACCATAGCCAGCACCCACCCGTACACGCCCTCCAGCAGGTATATCTCACTGGTCAACCACAAAGCCAATTTCCTTCTTTGGCCGGCCTCTCCTTCCAGTTCTCTGCTGCCAATACGTGGAACGAAAACTGCAAAAATCACTGAAGCTGGAGGAACTCATATCTCCCTCACTAGCTTTAAGCAACAAGCTGTCAGAGCAGTTCACAGAATCCCCACTGCACCTGTAAATAGGCCTATCCAACTACCTCATCCCCATATTACTGGATTTAGGTTATTTATTTATCTTGGTCCTTTGCACCCCCGTATCTCTACTTGACATTCATCTTCTGCACCATACTTATCACTCCAGTGTTAATTGGTATATGTAAGTATTTCGCACCCACATGGCCTATTTATTGCCTTAACCTCCCTTACCTCACTTTGCACACAACTGTTATATAGACTTTTTCTACTATATTGACTGTAGTTTGTTTATTCCATGTGTTAAGCTCTTGTTGCTGTATGTGGTCGAACTGCTATTGCTTTTATCTGGCCAGGTCGCAGTTTGTAAAATGAGAACTTGTTCTTCAGAACTTGCCTTTACCTGGTTAAATAAAGGTAAATAAATTGTAAAAAATAATTATTAATTGGGCTCAATGTAGGCTGCAGCCTCTCTTGGTTAGGATTGCTGGTTAAGCAGTCTGATGGCCTTGAGATAGATACCTGTTTTCAAATCTCCTGGCGTTTTGGTTGGTTTGTGTGTGTGGTGGTGGGGGGGGTCCCAAGCTTTTGATGCACGGTTACGTTGCACTCGCTTTGTGGATGATTAGCGGGGTGAACAAGAGCAATCGCTCGGGTGGTTGTTGTCCTTTGAAGTTTTATGGCCTTTCCGTGGTGACATCGGGTGCTGTAGGTGTCCTGGAGGGCAGAGTTATAGGCCCCGGGTGGGGATTGCCGTTGTGCAGACGCACCATCCTCGTGTGGAAGCCTTTGCGGGGTTGGGGTAGGGTGTGGTCGAGTTGCGCGGCGGTACCAGGGCTGTGAGGTAGCTAGCCCGACAGATGGATCTCGATTGGCATCTGTAAAGAAAGTTTTGTCAGGGTTGGGTTAAAACAACCAAAAATAGTTCAGGCCCCTTCTTTTGAGGTGTAAAGAGGCACTGTTTTGCCTTCTTGCACCACACTGCTGTGTGGGTGGGACCATTTCAGTTTTGTCTGTGAGTGTACCGCCCTAGTAACTTAACGGTCCCACCGTGAGCGGACTGCTGTCCCTTTGATGTGGAGATTTGATCGTCTCCTGTCTGTGCGTGTGTGTTTTTCCTGAAGTCCACAATCACTTCTTATGGCTTTGGACTGATGGTAGAGTTGAAGAGGGTTGTTTTTTGACACGCCACACATCCAAGTGCCCTCACCTCCTTCCGTGTGTGAGGCTGTTGTCTCGTCTTGTGGTAATCAAGCCTCCACTAGTGTGTCACGCAAACTGATGATTGAGTTGGAGGCCTGTGCATGGCCACGCAGTCATGGAGTGAAACAGGGAGTACAGGAGAGGACTTTAGACCACCCGTGGGCCCCAGTTTGAGGCAGCTGAGGGAAGATATGTTACCTACCCTTCACCACCTGGGGGGCCCGTTCGAGTCATGTACCCCAGTGCACAGCGGGGGTGTAAGACCCAGGGCTCGCAGCTTGATGAGAGCTTGGAGGTACTATGGTGTTGAATGCCGAGCTGTATCAATGAAACAGAATTCTATTCTCATGAGCTATTAGTTCAACTGTTGTACCCCATCAGAACCCAAAATATTAAGCCATTTTAAATGAAGTAATGTAAACCAAACCACTATATAGCCTCAAAACATTGGGTCAGAACTATTATGTGATGTATCAGGGATTTGTGGTTACATTTTCTCCCAGCCCATCCGCTCAGCTTTTTACCTAAACAGGGAAGCTGATATTGTGTTCTACTGCGGATTGTCACTTTAAAGGGAAGTCGTGGCATTCTTCCAAGTTCAAATGATTGAAAAATGCGAATAAGAAATGAACACAGACGAATGTTACATTTTTTAGTGGCACCGACTGGTTAAGAGCTTCAGGGAGGGTTCGTCACGTGTGCTAGAAATGCAGAGGTCTGGATTCAAGCCTCGGCGCTGAGCCCAAATTTGCGAGACGTTGGAACTCTAAGCAAGCAGATTGTGACGTATGCCGTTACAACACGCACGCACAAGGCATGCATGAACACGCTGTTACAACTGAGGAACATAAGTTCTGCTACTCGTCAATTCTTAAAAGGAATACATCACACAGTTGAAAAGCAAAACTAATTAGAAAGTAGGAGGACCCATAGCAACCAACCTCACTTGCTGCTCAGTGAGTGAGATGAGAGAACCGAGGATTAATGAGTGGGGGAGAGGTTATATGGTTATGGGAGTATTGACAAAGCAGGTCTGGGCCATGTGACAGAGAGGTGACTGTATTGATTACAATTCTCTCCTGCTATTTTGCGCTGCCGTCATTTATTCCGCTCAATCAGTGATCCGATGTTAGCAGATTTTTAACAGCCAGGGAGCACACAACACAGAGGGACTTTGCCTCTCTGTCTCTCTGTGTTGCTGACTTCAAGCCAAAGGACCCAAACCAATCACTAAGGGAGTGTGCGTGTTTGGTTTGTGCATGGGAGCTGGTTTCTGTTTGGTGTGCACTAGTGACCAGTTGAGGTTAGAGACCGATGGTTCAGCAGAGAGTAGTTACATATTCACTTTCCTCTGTCCAGACAGTCTGATCGTTATGCTCTTTCACCCCAGGGATTATGGTTAGTGGTTCAAATCGTATAATGTGGTCGTAGCCTGTAAAGTGTTAAGGACATGGTGTTGTTTGAGTAACTTTGCCTTGGATCTTGAAAACTTGTGTTATTTAACCTTATTTTACCAGGTAATTTGACTGAGAACCCATTCTCATTTACAGCAACGATCTGGGGAATAGGTTACAGGGGAGAGGAGGATGAATGAGCCAATTGTAAGCTGGATGACTTTTACCTCAGTGGGCTTACATGGTCTGGAGTGATACACAGCAAAAAAAAACAGGGTTCGACACCCAGTCATTTACAATACATGTATGGCCTTGTTCTCTCTCTCTCTCGTCTCTCTCTCTCTCTCTCTCTCTCTCTTCTCTCTCTCTCTTCTCTCTCTCTCTCTCTCTCTCTCTCTCTCTCTCTCTCTCTCTCTCTCTCTCTCTCTCTCTCTCTCTCTCTCTCTCTCTCTCTCTCTCTCTCTCTTCTCCTCTCAGCGCCATGAACAAGATGAAAAACTTTAAGCGACGTTTCTCTCTGTCCGTCCCTCGCACCGAGACCATCGAGGAAAACGAGTTCACTGACAAATCAACCAGCTCAACATCCAACACACTCAGGGTAAGACCTCTAACACTACCTTGCACTGCCCAATACTGCCTGTCCAACACTGTCCAATGACGCCCAGCAAATCATCTCCTCTGTCCTCCTTGTATCCGGTGGGGTCTTGCTGTTATGAGCGTTGCAATGAATGACAGCGTAATGGGACTATATTTAGAAACGGGAAGCTCAAAGTCATGATCCCAGATCTTACACTACTTTCTCCTCCATCCCTCCCTGCATTAATTATTTCATCCTTTTATAATGGATCAGGCCATTCTTTGATCCGTTTGTAATCAAACCACCAGCCCAGTCATCTCTGTACCAGCCCCACTCTGTCCCCACAGCCTGTATATCACTGATTTCCAGCTAAGGGAAGGCTGCAGTTTGATGAGGTTAGGACACACACAAAGCTTCGAGTGGAGAGATAGAAGAGAGGAGAAGCAAGAAGAGAGGTGTAGGAGAGAGCAGAAGGAGAGAGGAAAGACAGAGAGGAGAGAGAAAGACAGAGGGGAGAGAGAAAGACAGAGAGGAGAGAGAAAGACAGAGGGGTGGAAGAGTGAGACGGGGGTGCTGGGAGCTGAGGCTGATGGGGATTAGCAGTGTTCAAGACACATTTATACAAGCCAATCTCCCTTGTTGTAGGCCACTGGGTCAGAGCAACAACCATCCTCTCATCTGGCACTAGTCTGGCCTGCAGCAGTGAAAGAGAACCTTTTAACCATTCTGTTCATAGTGTTCTTTAGGCTCTCTGTCAATCCAGACATTCTACCCTTCGCAACCCCTTATTCCACCACGGCCTCTTTCAGACAATAACTGAACAAAGATTTCATGAAATAATCTTTGATTTCTGCAACAGTGAATCAGCGATGCTGTCCAACTTTTTGTCCATGTTTGGAGTGAGGGACTTGGCTGACATTTTTCCCAGGATTAACCACATAACCTAACATTCCTTTCAACTCCTAATGAGGTTGGGATACAACATCAGCAACACAACCTTTCCTAGACTCTCAAAGAATGTTTTTTCACATCAAGATACAGTTCAATCATATTCCCTGACACTGAAATACCGAGAACACACAAAAAGCTTGTCACATGCATCAGAGCAGCTGTCTTTACAGTGGTTCATGTATTTATTGTTTCTAATCGATCTTTATTGCAAACAAAAGAGAAACACAATCAGCTCGCAGATCAGAATGACTATATATAGGTGGTATATCCTTAAGGCAGTTTTATCAACATAATATCTCCTTCAGTCTCCTGTCTCAGTAGGTAAGCAAAAAAAGTCAATTAGTCACGTCTGAGAGAGATTAATTCATTAGCATACCTTACAGGCTAACGTGTGTGTACCAGGGAGGCCTCCCGTCCGCCTGCCAGTCTAATCTTTAAGTCAATCTAATACAGCAACCTAGTGTACAGTGCCTTCGGGAAGTATTTCAGACCCCTTGACTTTTTCCAAATTGTGTTATGTTACAGCCTTATTCTAAAATGTATCAAAAGTTTTTTCCCTCATCAATCTACACACCCCATAATGACAAAGCAAAAACTGTTATGTAGATTTTTTAATATATTTTTTATGATATCACAATTCCATAAGTATTCAGACCCTTTACTCAGTACTTGTTGAAGCACCTTGGCAGCAATTACAGCCTTGGGTCTTGCGTCTGATGCTACAAGCTTGGCAAACCTTTATTTGGGGAGTTTCTTCTATTCTTCTCTGCAGATCCTCTGAAGCTCTGTCAGGTTGGATAGGGAGCGTTGCTGCACAGCTATTTTCAGGTCTCCAGAGATGTTTGATCGCGGTTCCGGTCTGGGCTCTAACTGGGCCACTCAATGACACTTAGAGATTTGTCCCAAAGCCACCCTGCGGTGTCTTGCCTGTGTGCTTAGGGTCATTGTCCTGTTGGAAGGTGAACCTTCGCCCCACTTTGAGGTCCTGGCGCTCGGGAGCAGGTTTTCCTCAAGGATCTCTCTGTCCTTTGCTCCGTTCTTCTTTGCCTCGATCCTGACTAGTCTCCCACTCCAGGCCACTGAAAAATACCCCACAGCATGATGCTGCCACCACCATGCTTCACCCAGGATGGTGCCAGGTTCCTCCAGACATGATTCTTGGCATTCAGGCCAAAGATGTTCTGAGAGTCTTTAGGTGCCTTTGGCAAACTCCAACGTTCTGTCTCCTAGAGATGAACGTACTTTGATGCTAAAAGTGCAAATCAATCCCAGAACAACAGCAAAGGACCTTGTGAAGATGCTGGAGGAAACAGGTACAAAAGTATCTATATCCACAGTAACACGAGTCCTATATCGACATAACCTGAAAGGCCGCTCAGCAAGGAAGAAGCCACTACTCCAAAACCGCCATAAAAAGCCAGACTACGGTTTGCAACTGCACATGGGGACAAAGATCGTACTTTTTGGAGAAATGTCCTCTGGTCTGATGAAACAAAAATAGAACTGTTTGGCCATAATGGCCAGTTATGTTTTGGAGGAAAAAGGGGGAGGCTTGCAAGCAAAAGAACAACATCCCAACCGTGAAGCACGGGGGTGGCAGCATCATGTTGTGGGGGTGCTGGGCTGCATGAGAGACTGGTGCACTTCACAAAATAGATGGCATCAAGGAAGGAAAATGATGTGGATATATTGAAGCAACATCTGAAGACATCAGTCAGGAAGTTAAAGTTTGGTCGCAAATGGGTCTTCCAAATGGACAATGACCCCAAGCATACTTCCAAAGTTGTGACAAAATGGCTTAAGGACAACAAAGTCAAGGTATTGGAGCGGCCATCACAAAGCCCTGACCTCATTCCTATAGAAAATGTGTGGGCAGAACTGAAAAAGCATGTGCGAGCAAGGAGGCCTACAAAAATGACTCAGTTACACCAACTCTGTCAGGAGGAATGGGCCAAAATTCACCCAACTTATTGTGGGAAGCTTGTGGAAGGCTACCCGAAACGTTTGACCCAAGTTAAAGAATTTAAAGGCAATGCTACCAAATACTAATCGAGTGTATGTAAACTTCTGACCCACTGGGAATGTGGTAAAAGAAATAAAAGCTGAAATAAATAATTCTCTCTACTATTATTCTGACATTTCACACTCTTAAAATAAAGTGGTGATCCTAACTGACCTAAGACAGGGAATTTTTATTAGGATTAAATGTCAGGAATTGTGAAAAACTGAGTTGAAATGTATTTGGCTAAGGTGTATGTAAACTTCCGACTTCAACTGTACCTATACAAACTTTACATTGTTTGCGAGATCAGACATACTATAATATCACGATAATCCAAGTGTTCATTTTTGGAACTTGCTTTCATTTCAGTGCATCTAATTTGTAAACATTTCAACTGTATTAAATCATTATATTTTCAATTTCACAAAAATTTAACAACCATCAAAATAAATCGCTGAAAACGACAGATCCTCAAGTGGGTGAGTTATGCGCGTTGCTACTGTACGCACACACACACACACACACATCAAATCACTATACACACATAGACACACATACACATGCGCAGACACACATACAGTGGGGAGAACAAGTATTTGATACACTGCCGATTTTGCAGGTTTTCCTACTTACAAAGCATGTAGAGGTCTGTAATTTTTATCATAGGTACACTTCAACTGTGAGAGACGGAATCCTGAAAATCACATTGTATGATTTTTAAGTAATTAATTTGCATTTTATTGCATGACATAAGTATTTGATACATCAGAAAAGCAGAACTTCATATTTGGTACAGAAACTTTGTTTGCAATACCCAGAGAGCATACGTTTCCTTTTTTTTCTCTTTTGTTCCCCTTTTTCATGTAGTTCTTGACCAGGTTTGCACACACTGCAGCAGGGGGTTTTGGCCCACTCCTCCATACAGACCTTCTCCAGATCCGTTAGTTTTCGGGCTGTCGGCTGGGCAATACGGACTTTCAGCTCCCTCCGAAGATTTTCTATTGGTTCAGGTCTGGAAACTGCTGGCCACTCCAGGACCTTGAGTGCTTCTTACGGAGCCACTCCTTAGTTGCCCTGGCTGTTATGTTTTCGCGGTCGTTGTCATGCTGGAAGACCCAGTCACGACCCATCTTCAATGCTTACCGAGGGGAAGGAGGTTGTTGGCCAAGATCTCGCGATACATGGCCCCATCATCCTCCCCTCAATACGTGCAGTCATCCTGTCCCTTTGCAGAAAAGCATCCCCAAGAATGATGTTCTACCTCCCCCGCTTCACGTCGTTGGGTGCACTGTTATCTGGGTGGGATGCTTTCTTACGTAGTACCTCCCTTATCTTCCTCCAAACAGGAAGGATGGAGTTTAGCCAAAAGCCTATTTTGTCTCATCAGACCACATGACCTTCTTCATTCCTCCTCTGGATCATCCAGATGGTCATTGGCAACTTCAGACGGGCCTGACAGCGTGGCTTGCGCAGGGAGACCTTGCATGCGCTGCAGGATTTTAATCCATGACGGCGTAGGTGTTACTAATGGTTTCTTTGAACTGTGGTCCCAGCTCTTCAGGTCATGACCAGGTCCTGCCGTGTAGTTCTGGGCTGATCCCCTCACTTCCTCATGATCATTGATGCCCCACGAGGTGAGATTCTTGATGGAGCCCCAGACCGAGGGTGATTGACCGTCATCTTGAACTTCTTCCATTTTCTAATAATTGCGCCAACAGTTGTTGCCTTCTCACCAAGCTGCTTGCCTATTGTCCTGTAGCCCATCCCAGCCTTGTGCAGGTCTACAATTTTATCCCCTGATGTCCTTACACACTCTCTGGTCTGGCCATTGTGGAGAGTTTGGAGTCTGTTTGATTGAGTGTGTGGACAGGTGTCTTTTATACAGGTAACGAGTTCAAAACAGGTGCAGTTAATACAGGTAATGAGTGGGAGAACAGGAGGGCTTCTTAAAGAAAACTAACAAGGTCTTGAGAGCCGGAATTCTTACTGGTTGGTAGGTGATCAAATACTTATGTCATGCAATAAAATGCAAATTAATTACTTAAAAATCATACAATGTGATTTTCTGGATTTTGTTTTAGATTCCGTCTCTCACAGTTGAAGTGTACCTATGATAAAAATTACAGACCTCTACATGCTTTGTAAGTAGGAAAACCTGCAAAATCAGCAGTGTATCAAATACTTGTTCTCCCCACTGTACATAGATGTGTCAGTCGGTGTGATGGAAGAGACACATATCCACTCCAAACACATCCAAAAGCAGTGAGACCAACAATCCATTCACATACAGGGTCAAACCAAGGCTGAAACACTCCACCTTGAGCTGTTCAACGGCCTGACACAGTTACACATGCACACACTTCCACACAGTATAGCTGATACAGCCTTGTGTAGTGTCCAGCCTTGTGTAGTGTCCAGCCTTGTGTAGTGTCCAGACTGAAAGAGTGCTGTGTTGTTGTTTCATAAAGAGTAATTGTCCACTCAATCTGTTGTGTACAACACTGAAGAGGATAGATTGTTAAAGCAAGCCTGTTTGTGTGTGTGTGTGTGAGGCTACAATATATATTTATCAGTATCTGTGTGTTACGTTTTCTATAACACTAAAGTGTATGTTGTCTCCCTCTCTGTCTGACCTGCAGCACTGACTCCAGACAGCCTGACCCTGCCGTCACTGCACCCTGAGGCCAGTCCCAGTCCAGTGAGCCCTGAGCCTGCCACACCCGGAGCACAGTCCCCCTCCCAGCTCCAGTACCGCAGCAAAGCACCACACCGACGCTTCTCAATGGAAGTGAGACAGGGAGGGAGAGTTGGGAAGAAGGAAATATTTATATAAAATACAGAGAGTTTAGATGTGATAAAGTTAATATTGACAGACCAATTAGTATAGTGTAGCTCAAAACACCAATCTGACAGGAACTGCTATACTGAGAGAGACACTAAGTAAATATAGCCTCCTGTACAAATTAGGTAACACATTACTTGAAGGGGGTATACATAAGGCATTCATAAAACCATTATGAAACCAGTCATAACACCATTATGATATCATAAGAGCTACTGACTGGGTTCCTCTCCATGCTGAGTGGCCATAACTTCCTCTCAGCCTCAGAACAGCAGTAGCTGCTACACAGCCCACAGGGAATTACAAGCCATCATCTGAATTTTCTTTCTTTACCGTCTCTCGCTTTATTTTTTCTTCTTTGCTTCCACTAAACCCAGCCGTGACAGATACCTTTAGTGAGAGAATTCAGCCGTCTTACTTTAACAAAAATAACTGCAAAGAGCGACTCAGTCACAAACGCATATGTTTTTGCGCGCACGCACAAACAAGCACACACACACACCCTGGGGAAATTCACATACACACAACATTTTTATTTTAGACAGTTGCAGATGTGTATTACAGGGGGAAGTGTGAGAGTCACTCACAGCAGAAACTATCTGTGTCGGAGGGTGAGAGACTGGGAGAAAAGATTAATTGAACAGAGGTTTGATTAATCTCGGCCTATATTCAAACAGATCTCCATTCATACAGAATAGACTCACAGAGAGAATGACATTCTCAAATCAATAGTTGTCTAATCATCCCTAGCTTTAAATAGCCACAATCCCTCCTCACCTGTGATAACCTATGTCTGGCGATGATCCTTCTGGTGCAATGTGTCATTGATCATGTGAGAATATTGCCCATTTATGATGGTATGTATATTGATGAATAATGATTGGTTATGTGTGAGTGTTGCATATTGATGACGGATTATTGATTCTCTGCAGGACGTGAGTAAGCGTATGTCTCTGCCCATGGACATCCGCCTTCCTCCGGAGTTCCTCAAGAAGCTGCAGATGGAGAGAGAGATGGAGAGTGAGAACAACTCTCCTCCCTGCAAACCCCTTAGCCGCATGTCTCGACGGGCTTCACTGGTTAGTACCCCATACCTCGTACCCCTACTGTATACCTCATACCCCTATACCCTAATACACCCATACCCTAAATCAAACCCCTCAAATGCATGTCCCTACGGGCTTCACTGTTCAGTATCACATACCTGTACCACTATATACCATCATACACCCATACCCCAATACACTAAATCAAACCACTCAGACGCATGTTCTGCGGGCATCACTGGTCAGTACCCTGTACCCCCCTATACCCCAATAGCCTAATATACACATTAGGCTATACCCAGTAGGCTACCGCCTATACCCAATATCACAGTATCCCAATACCATGATCCCTAAATCATATGGTCATAACCATAAATATATCCCTTTACCAGCCATAACCCTACAGCACAGTTACCCTACACATAACTAACCAATATCCCAATACTGTAATAATACCCTATTGCCCTAACCATAGTAGGCTACCTTATGTGTTTTTCCATGCAGTCTGACATTGGCTTTGGAAAGCTGGAGACGTACGTGAAACTGGGCAAACTGGGAGAGGTGAGTGTGTGTCGCTATGGTCACGCTCTTTCAGCTGCAGTTCAAGGCACACATCCAGCTGATGGAATAGGTGCAGGATACAGAGAATAACGTGAAAATAAAGGAGAAACTTGAAAGTAAAGGCGTGTGGGTATTATCAGTGTGTGGGTATTATCAGTGTGTGGGTATTATCAGTGTGTGGGTATTATCCTGTCTCTTATACACATCTAGATGTGTATAAGAGACAGGTGTGTGGGTATTATCAGTGTGTGGGTATTATCAGTGTGTGGGTATTATCAGTGTGTGGGTATTATCAGTGTGTGGGTATTCACCTTCCCTTTTACGTCATCTTAAGAAAGTCTAACAGGAAACAAGTGAGTCAACACAGTCTCTGGGGACCTACTGGGTTTCACCAATCTACAATAGCTGGATAGGTGTAAGCAATCCCTGTATTTAGTTTCCTTCATATTGCTTACACCTATGCAGTCCTGCCAGATCTGTGAAGGGGAGTGAACATGGGCAGCATCAGGGTGGGAGCAGTGTTCTGGAATGTATTGCAGTCTAGGTCATCTCAAGCCAGAGGGGGGAGTTAAGACATGTGTTTACAGTAAACTAACAGAACCAATGAATGGTCAACCATGACTGCTCCTCCACATAACACTGTGGTCCTCTTTAAATACCTTCATCCTGCCATGAAACAAGTCAGTGTTTCAAGAGAGAGACAGCAATGACATAAAGCTACCTGGTAGCAAAATTAACCTTATTTCTTAATAGGTTATGGTTAGGGGTAAGGTTATGGGGTAGGGTTAGACTCAGTAGTTAAAAGGGTCAGGGTTAGACATTTGGCATTGACTATTCTTTCCTATTTCCTGTTCCCGTGTAGGGGACGTATGCCACCGTTTTTAAGGGGCGGAGCAAACTGACAGAGAACCTGGTGGCGCTGAAAGAGATTAGGCTAGAGCACGAGGAGGGAGCGCCCTGTACAGCTATCAGAGAAGGTAACATACAGCACCCTATACAACCATCAAACCTCTCTCCTAACCTCTGTTCACCGCTCATCACACCACACATACCCACAAAGTGTTTCAACAGGGCTGAGATTTACTACAGTAGCTCAGTGGTCCCCCCACCCCCCCCAATAAATAAATGTAAATGGAAGAAACTCAGTTCGGCTTTCAATTTACTCTAGAAAGTTGGAATAGTAGAATGCACAAGGTGCAATTTTGTTATTGGATAGTGCATCATCATGTCAATCATTGCATACTGAGTGACATGATTATACATCTATTTATAACTTGTCAGAAATGTCCAGCTCAACTAGCACATGTCAGCTAACGTTTTTTAGCCCATAGATTGTTTTATATCGTTTGAGTCACTCAAATATCACATGAACACACATAAGACATGGCAAAATGTGTAGAAATGCAGGAAATGTGCTTTAAAAACGCAACATTTTCTCTGCACCCCATGACAAAAATGTGTAGAATTGCAGAAAATAAGCTTTAAACATGCAACATTTTTTCTCTGCCAACAAGAACAGTGTGAACAGTTTGTGTCATGAACAGTGCTTGTGCCCATAGAAATGGATGTGACGCCACCCAGTGGAGCTAAAATGTAATTACCATATCATCCATGCAGCCAGAGCTACATCCAACCATTTTCTCTGTCTCTCTGCAGTGTCTTTACTGAAGAACCTAAAACACGCCAACATTGTCACACTGCATGACATCATACACACAGAACGCTCCCTCACTCTTGTCTTTGAGTACCTGGTGAGTAGTTCAAACATCTTTCAAATACTTTGAGCAGTTTAATAATCAGTATTTTTTTTGTACATAGCTTCATGTTCATATTAAAGTTCTTAAATAGTGCGTGTGTGTGTGTGTGTCTCTCAGGACAGTGATCTGAAACAGTACCTGGACAACTGTGGAAACCTGATGAGCATGAACAACGTCAAGGTTAGTCCCCAGAGCAATAGAGAGTTCGGCCACCTTTTAGAACAGACACCATGTAGTTGCCATTGAGCATTCCATTTATACATTCATGACAAGAATTTGGATTCTAATTTTAGAAGTTCTGTAACATTCTGTAGCATTGTTTAAAATTAAGAAATATTCCATGAATTGCTATTGGTCAATACTTCTCATGGGGAGCTAACATGGCTGCCGTATGGAATTATTTGATTGTACTGTATCATGTAAATGCATCATAAAGCAGAAACCTCAATGTCCTAATTCTAAATATATGGCTCTTGTCACCCCTACTGAAAACAGTTCATCTTCTCTTATTCTCTCTCTCTCTGTAGATCTTTATGTTCCAGTTGTTACGKGGTCTGTCCTACTGCCATAAGAGGAAGATCCTTCACAGAGACCTCAAACCTCAGAACCTGCTCATCAACGACAAGGGAGAGCTCAAACTAGCTGACTTTGGTATGACATGCACACACGCACACACATACAGATAGTCCCCCCATACAGATAGATACACAGACATTGGTAACTTAGCAACCTTTTCAACACCCATTCGGCATGTAGATGACCAGATCAGTAGATAACGTTCCCTCTCGGAGATCCAGCTCATGACTGTTTGTTTGATTGGTCAGGTCTGGCACGGGCCAAGTCTGTCCCCACTAAGACCTACTCCAACGAGGTGGTGACTCTATGGTACCGCCCCCCTGAAGTACTTCTGGGTACCACAGAGTACTCTACACCCATCGACATGTGGTGAGTAGTACACTACACATATACACACAAATGCACACGCACGCACACACAGACCTCCATTCTGACTCAGAGACAGAATAATTTCAGAAAACCTCTACATGTCTGTCACGTTGATTAACCTTCATTAACAACAATGGAAACCTAAATGAGAGAAACCATGTTTTGATCAATGTCTTGTCCACACTATACATGATCACAGCAACATAGCTAAGCTGTTCCTTCACTTAACTCACATGTAAGCCATCACTCCTGATATGAGCAATCACCATGGTGATCATTTCTGCATCACATGAATTTACCTTGAATAGCCAAATGCTGTTATGGTCTGGACCTTGTGGTCTGGACCTTGTGATGTGAGTCCATCAGTGTGAGTGTGGGTGTGCGGCTCCAGGGGTTTGTTATTTCCATACACACTGTGAAGCATTACCACCTCCCTTCAGGCATTAGTCTCCAAAGATCACTTTGGACATTTTCCAGAACATCAAAACTGTGATGTATCATGGGTCAATTGTGAATGACTGACTGATCTACAAATAATCTGCTATGTCGAACGCCCCCTTTACTTTCCATTTCAATCCTCTGTGTCTGTGCTTCCTGTGTATGTGTTAAAGGGGCGTGGGCTGTATTCTATTTGAGATGGCGACAGGTCGTCCCATGTTCCCCGGCTCCTCAGTGAAAGAGGAGCTGCACTTAGTCTTCAGAATCATTGGTAATTCTACTCTTTCATTTATACCACTGGGCAATCGTGCTGGTAACTAGATTCAAAGACATACAGACAACCCCCCATACAGACATAGAATATGAAGCATTTACATTAACCTTTCTCGCTCTCTCTCAGGTACCCCAAAAGAGGACAGCTGGCCAGGTATCTCCAATAATGATGAGTTCAGATCCTACATGTTCCCCGAGTACAGACCTCAGCCACTCATCAACCACGTGCCTAGGTAACACAACCACAGCATTACTGCAATAAGACCACTCACCAACCACTAGCTCAGGTAACACAAACCACAACCCAGTAACATAACCAGAATCTACTGTCCTCTCCAGGCTGGATACTGAGGGGATTGACATGCTAATTGCTTTACTCCTGGTAAGAAAAACACTTACACCAACCTGTAACCACTAGTGTTCAATACCAAACCTTTATTCTGGTGTTGTGTGTATTTCCCTGTGTTATTTCAGTATGACACTAGGACCAGAGTCTCAGCTGAAGCATCTCTTAGACACCCCTACTTCCTCAGCCTGGGAGAGAACATCCACAGTCTTGCAGACAGTAAGACACACACATTAAATGTATTTGACTTCAATCATGTGGTGAGAATTATGTATTAAGTAGCAATTTATGTTTTGTGCTTCATGCTCTCTCTCACTCCCCCTCTCATTGTTCTCTCTCTCATTGTTCTCTTTCATTGTTCTCTCTCACTCCCTCTCACTTTCTCTCTCTCACTCGCGCTCTCTCACACCCCTCTCTAGCCTCCTCGGTGTTTTCTCTCAGAGAAATTAAACTGCAGAAAGACCCAGGCCACCGCAGCTCAGTGTTCCAGCCTCCAGGTACAATACAGTACAACAAATACAGTACTACTCCCATAAACCATCACAATAACACGAATAACAACTACTGCAAATAAACCATGAAACATGTTCATTCATGTGATCCTCCTGTTCTCTTTACCAAACCCAGGTCGGGGGAAGAACAGAAGGCAGAGCATATTCTAAAGGACGACCAGCCGATGGAGTGCAGACAGGGCGAGAGAAACCCTCAAGGAGGAATCGGCTTTGAAGACAAACACACTCCAATCCCTCATACAAACAGAAATACAAATGCAAACACAAACATCCAGGTCACATCAGTCTAACCTCAAAGGTCTTTCCTGGTTAAATAAAGGTTCGAGTTAAATTTACACAAACACACACATCTAACCCTCTCCCTCCCCACAACAGAGGATGGATACAGACAGGGTTTCTGAGAATAAACTAGCACTGCACCTCAAACGTCTTGGATCTGAGGTCCCTCTATGAGCATTCTACTGTCATGATTCTGGGACTGACCAGGAAGTATCTCCCATTCTCCTACCCAATCCCCTTCCTACTCAGCCCCCTGCAGACACCCAAGCTAACCAATCACTCTGCATGTTTCAATGATCTCCACTTCTCCCTTTCCCTTCCTCCTCTCCTTCTGTTCATGTCCCCTTGTAATAAAATAACACAGAGTTAGCACCTTGCAACACAACCATCATCTGAGACCAAAACTCTAAATCCAAACTAAATCTGAGTGGTTGGGGAGGAGTCCATTTACGGCAAACCTGCCTCTACATAAACACCCCTCGATTTCACCTAGTGGGGATTTCATTCAAATCAGTATTACAGTTTTTGAAATGGCCTTAGTAAAATGTGCTTGAGATTTCTTTCTTCAAAATATGATATAAAGAAACCAATGGGCATTTGCTTTGCATTAGTGAATAACACACGTTTAGTGTTCTTATCACTGAGTTTCCTATTTGCACAAACCTGAAATCACCTCTGAAGAGTGTTCCTGGACTGGCTCTAGAGTAAGATGAAGAAGGATTAGACAAAGACCATTACATAATGAACCCGGAATTGCAAATGGAAACCGACTATTCCAATTGGTTTATTCACTTCCATTCACTGGAGCACAAATTCTGATCTCCCCCACTTCTCTCTGAAGTGTGCAGTTGTTTCCTCCCCCTGTGAAATGGGCTTGGGAATTCCAATTGGCTCCCAGGGCAGATATAGGATACTTCCTGAATAATCTGGACATCACTGTCTAATCTGTCTCCATCTCATGCTTGGACCAAACCTCTCTTCTAACATAGTCTCCCCCTACCTCTCGCCTAACCTCCTCTCACCTACCTCTCTCCTAACCTAGGGTGCATCTAGTCTAGAGGGGGTTCCTCTTCTCCTCTCATTCATCTAAACTGTTATAAAATGACAGGGTCACTGAAAAGCAATTTGGGGTAAGCCTACTAGGATTCAATCTGTTTACACCTCTGTGTGTCCAGCACATTTACATCTGATGAAAGAAAGGGAACAAGGAGAGGGAGCCACTCAGATGCAGTTCTCTCTACCCCACACTGGAGACAACGCCAATCATTTTATAGAGCTAACTTTCCTTGTCTCCTTTACTTCCTCACCACCTAACTGAAAAAACTGACAGGTAAAAGCAATATGGTGGACACTTATCCAGTCCTATCAGTGGCCATGAAGGAAATAAGGTAAGGAAGGGAAGCCAAAAGCATTGGGACACACTGGGAGAGATGGCGATCTGTGTATTACACTTTAAAACTTCCCCTCTGTTTATTTTAGCAACCTCTGGGGCAAAAGTATTAGCCTACTGTATATGTTTTGCTGTGGTAAATTAAGATATTTTAAATACTGTACTGTAATGAAAATAAATAATATATATGTACCTTAAAGGCCCAATGCAGTCAAAAATGTGATAATCCTGTGTTTTATGTATATTTCCACATTGAGGTTTGACTAATACTGTGAAAAATTATGATAATGCCCTTTTAGTGTAAGAGATGTTTGAAAACACCACCTGTTTACTGCCAGGCGGTAAATTAGTTAATAGTCAAATAAGAAAGAGAGTTCCAACCCTCTCTGGCAATATCAGCTAGTTTTCAGTTTTCCCCTCAATCAGATCACTCCCATACAGTCTTAGCTTCTTAGCAAAATGAGAAATTGCTCTTTGCTATCAGGTTATATAGATATTAGTTTATTTTTGACAATTTTAATTGACAGCAATCACAGTAAGGTACTTAATTGTAACCCAGAAATGACTTGATGTCTGATAAAAACATCTGCATTGGACCTTAAGAGATGTTTTTCTTCTTTCTCAGTGAATTTTATGCCAGATGATACAAGTGATGACTACTAATGACTGTAGATGATGTCTAAATGTTTTATAAAAGATAAAGTATATTTAGATTTTGTATAAAATGTGATATTCAATATTTTGTGTGATTTATCTACAGCACAATTATTAAAACCAGAAACTGAATGTATTGTGACTGCCAAGAAGCCAAAAGTGATCAAATAATAAATAACTGATAAATTAATAAATTATATCATTCTGTAGCACAATGACCGTCTCTGATTCAGTACTTATACATAATACAGTCTATGACTGAGTGTCTTCAATCATGAAGGAAAATAAATAGAAAGCAAGAAAATGTAGTGTTCAATAGGTGTCACAATTCCAAATCTGGCCTTTCATACTAACTTGGACATCTAATCATCCATATTTTGTCACTCATGATCCACTTTATGATATTGACCATAACCTATTTATTAAGATCATGAATCTCGTGATCATAATGCGATTGAGGAAGACCGACAGGAGTCGCAACACAGACCACTAGTCAATGGACAGACCCAGCAAGCGTAAAACTATTCCATAAAAATGCATTACACGGAAAATAACGACAATGGCACTTCACATAACATAGATTATTGCTAAACAGTCAAATCTAGCGTGGAATATGCCCTTCTCTCCTACCGAGCAGCACAGTTGAGTTCAGTGATGGACATCAGTCGCCAAGGGGGGGCACTGCGAGTTTGACAGGTCTAGAAGAGTGACGTAACTGGAAGACAAACAACAGTTTATTAACTCAATTTACTAATGATGTGCAGGCATCCCAACTTCGCCAGCCAAATTTAAATAACTTCAGGGGGTTTGTTGTCGGCGCACGTCAAGGTCTCCTTATAACCTTCGTCTCAATTCAGCTCCAGTGCTCGTCACGGCAACAACGAGATGTTAGTAGATGATCTGGTCTGGGCTTTGTTCAAGCACCACTGGCAGCACACCCTGACCTACTGGAGCGTGTTCTTTAGTTTCGGGCTGTGTATTGCGTTCCTGGGGCCGACCATCCTGGACCTGAGGTGTCAGACCCAGTCCACTCTGCAGGAGATCACCTGGGTCTTCTTCGCCCAACAGCTCTCCCTCATGCTGGAGAGCACCCTGGGAGGACTCTTCAAGAAGACGTGAGTGTCAGATGTCTGGCTACTGGTGTGGCCAATGTGTACCAGCCAGGGTTGGGGGAAATTTAGTTTCAAGTGATTTTGAAACTATAACCTGGGATTTGTTTTTCAGCAACAGCAATTAACAGCAGCCCCTCCACTAGTAAACAGGATGGTGGTCTTGATGCTCCTTTCCAATAAATATCATGGGTCTTATTCTGGTGACATGATTGTCGATGCCTGACTGCTGTTTGACGAATACAAATATTCTGGCTCTTATCCACAATAATCATCTTGTAGACTAGTCTACCCGCTCAGCCTACCCGCACTGTATCTGCAAGCTGTTGGCTAGAGCGCACTTTCCAAGACCAGAGAAGGCAAATGTTGCTATTTATTTGTGACAACTATCGGTAGAGTTGAAAATGCGATGGAAATACAACTTACGCGACAATGTACATTTTGTGTCCACTATGTCATCACACACTGATTTTTACCGCAACAAGTCCGTTTGGTGGAAATGCACCACTGGTGGAAAAATGTGCATATAAACATGTTGAATTGTTTTATGTTGAATAAATGACTGAAAATGTATTTTTCAGAATCTAGACATACTCCATATTTGAGAGAACACTATAAGGAGTATAATGACACCAACATAGTGTCTATCATGTACAGTCGTGGCCAAAAGTTTTGAGAATGACACAAATATTAATCTTCACAAAGTTTGCTGCTTCAGTGTCTAGATATTTTTGTCAGATGTTAACTATGGAATACTGAAGTATAATTACAAGCATTTCATAAGTGTCAAAGGCTTTTATTGACAATTACATGAAGTTGATGCAAAGAGTCAATATTTGCAGAGTTGACCCTTCTTTTTCAAGACCTCTGCAATCCACCCTGGCATGCTGTCAATTAACTACTGGGCTACATCCTGACTGATGGCAGCCCATTCTTGCATAATCAATGCTTGGAGTTTGTCAGAATTTGTGGGTTTTTGTTTGTCCACCTGCCTCTTGAGGATTGACCACAAGTTCTCAATGGGATTAAGGTCTAAGGAGTTTCCTGGCCATGAACCCAAAATATCGATGTTTTGTTCCCCGAGCCACTTAGTTATCACTTTTGCCTTATGGCAAGGTGCTCCGTCGTGCTGGAAAAGGCATTGTTCATCACCAAACTGTTCCTGGATGGTTGGGAGAAGATGCTCTCGGAGGATGTGTTGGTACCATTCTTTATTCATGGCTGTGTTCTTAGGCAAAACTGTGAGTGAGCCCACTGCCTTGGCTGAGAAGCAACCCCACACATGAATGGTCTCAAGATGCTTTACTGTTGGCATGACACAGGACTGATGGTAGCGCTCACCTTGTCTTCTCCGGACAAGCTTTTTTCCGGATGCCCCAAACAATAAGAAAGGGGATTCATCAGAGAAAATTGCTTTACCCCATTCCTCAGCAGTCCAATCCCTGTACCTTTTGCAGAATATCAGTCTGTCCCTGATGTTTTTCCTGGAGATAAGTGGTTTCTTTGCTGCCCTTCTTGACACCAGGCCATCCTCCAAAAGTCTTCGCCTCACTGTGCGTGCAGATGCACTCACACCTGCCTGCTGCCATTCCTGAGCAAGCTCTGTACTGGTGGTGCATCGATCCCGCAGCTGAATCAACTTTAGGAGACTGTCCTGGTGCTTGCTGGACTTTCTTGGGCGCCCTGAAGATTTCTTCACAACAATTGAACTGCTCTCCTTGAAGTTCTTGATGATCCGATAAATGGTTGATTTAGGTGCAATCTTACTGGCAGCAATATCCTTGCCTGTGAAGCCCTTTTTGTGCAAAGCACTGATGATGGCACGTGTTTCCTTGCAGGTAACCATGGTTGACAGAGGAAGAACAATGACTCCAAGCACCACCCTCCTTTTGAAGCTTCCAGTCTGTTATTCGAACTCAATCAACATGACAGAGTGATCTCCAGCCTTGTCCTCGTCAACACTCACACCTGTGTTAACGAGAGAATCACTCTCATGATGTCAGCTGGTCCTTTTTTGGCAGGGCTGAAATGCAGTAGAAATGTTTTTTGGGATTCAGTTCATTTGCATGGCAAAGAGGGACTTTGCAATTAATTGCAATTCATCTGATCACTCTTCATAACATTCTGGAGTATATGCAAATTGCCATCATACAAACTGAGGCAGCAGATTTTGTTAAAATTAATATTTGTGTCATTCTCAACTTTTGGCCGTGACTGTACTGTTCACAGATCATAGGGTCTTACAGGAGGCATGTATAGGTCTCAAAAAGTGCCTAAAATTGCTAATGTCATAATTTTCTCAAAAAGGTTTGTGACAAATGTTGTCCCCCCACACGGGACGGTTGAGCTAATGTGCGCTAAAGTGATTATCATGACGTTTTAAGTTTAAAAAATAACATTTCCCAGGACATAGACATATCTGATATGGGCAGAAAGATTAACAAGAATTTAAGCTAACTGCACTGTCCAATTTACAGTAGCTATTTACAGTGAAAGAATACCATGCTATTGTTTGAGGAGAGTGCACAGTTATGAACTTGAAACTGTATAAATAAACCAATTAGGCACATTTGGGCAGACTTGATACAACATTTTGAACAGTAATGCAATGGATCATTGGATCAGTCTAAAACGTTGCACATACACTGCTGCCATCTAGTGGCCAAAATCTAAATTACACGTAGAGTCCTAAGTCATAATGGCCTTTCTCTTGCATTTCAAAGATGGAACATAAAAATTTAAAACATGTTTATTTCTTTGTATTATCTTTTACCAGATCTAATGTGTTATTCTCCGACATTAATTTCACATTTTCACAAATTTCAAAGTGTTTCCTTTCGAGTGGTATCAAGAATATGCATATCCTTGCTTCAGGTCTTGAGCTACAGGTAGTTAGATTTGGGTATGTCATTTTTGGCACAAATTGGGGGGGGGGAAAGGGTCCAATCCTTAAGTTGTTTAAACTCTTTCCTCCCAATGACGTTCCTATATGAGAATTACCAGAGCAATCTGAGATGCCCCCCAAAATTCTGCTAGCGTGGAATTGCCCATGTCAAGAATTTACAATTATACCACAGACTTGATAGACCAGACAAGGCTTAAAGTGCTTTGCTTTTGTTTAAAAGTGTGATACTCCTTGGCACAAATTCATTGAGTGCTCTGTTGGTTCTTGCATTAGGCAAAGTGCTGACTGGATGGCATCAGGGTGTATTTAGTGTTCAGGATATGGGAGGTGTTGCCAAGATGCCAACAATGCCTTGTGGAGGCTGAGTGTGAATTTGTCTCAGTGATGCTCATGAATTGGGAAGTAGAGTATTTTGCTTCTGTCACCACCCCAGAACATAACAAATGACTGCCCTCTAAGAACTGCCAATATTGTTCCCATACCAATGAAGTTTGTTTGAACCAAATTTGTATGTCTATCCTTGTGTGACATTCACAGATCTCCAGTCCAATCGTTCTGCTCTGATACGTTTTCTGAGTTAGTGCCACTGCCACATGAGTGGGGTTTAATTACACATACACCTGTATCAGAGCTGAGCACTGAAGAGAAAACATAAGAACAGAGGGAGAAGGGGAGTAGAGCGAAACAGGAAGGGAGAGAGAGTGAGTGATGGGAAGAGAGTGATTGAGAGGTAGAGAGAGACAGAAAAAGAGATATAACATATTCTGGTGTTGGAGAGGGAGAGAGGAAAAAGATAGATATACATATTCTGGTGTTAACTGCAACTTGCTGTGTTTATTAGGGACCCAGTCTAATGGAACGTTAGTTCTCAAACCAGCTCACAGAGCGAGAGAGTGGAAAGTTGGCAGAGCAGAGGTGGAGATAAGGCAGGGCTTGCTAAACACTAGGTGCCTCAGGGGGTCTGAAACTCTCACAAACTGGGTAAATACGACCGTAGCATTCATCAGTGGGGAAAGCGTCAAGGGGACATTCCTGCTACAATACTGCCCACACTAGTAGAGCTGGAGAAACAGCCCCTCAGCTACCCTACCTCTAGCCCTGGGTTAAGGCCAGAGAGGGAGAGCTAAGCAGGCCTGGGCACAATCACTTCCTGGATGGGAGACCAGATGTGACTAGAAGTGGAGAGAGAGAGGGCCAGCAAGGGGACTCAATTACCTTGTTGTAACTTTACTTTCATTAATCTGATGACTGTTTATTTATTTAATCCACTAACTATGTTTAATTTTTACCCGATTTTTTTATTAATGATGTAACGATTAACTCATTAGGAAATTGGGGCACCACGGAAGAGGTTATGTAAAGAGTTACCATCTCCCATAACCTCTTATATCATCGTTCTGAACAGTTGTAACCTCATGCATCTGCAAAAAACCCAGCCTTACTCATGATTCAGTACTACACCAATTGGTTTAATTATTTATTTACTAGCAGGACAGGATAACTAACAGGATAACATACACACTTAATACATGAGAAGGTCCCTAGCGGACTGACAATATGACTGGTTGTTACAGGGAGGGTGGGAAGAGAGGGAGAGATAAAAAGGGACACTTATCGTGTATACATTTTAGAACGATTCTCACATTTAATCATATACTTTGCACACAAACCGGTGCCCGCATGGAATAAGAAATCATTAATGTATTTCTTCGCCGTTTGAGACTCGTAGTAGGATGGGAGGGTTTGAAGCATTGTAGAATGGTCCTCTTCGATTCGCTTTCCTCGATATCTGACTTAGGACAGCTAATCAGCCGTACCAGTGATTGTCTGGGAGTTGAGATCCTCGCCTACACCTCATGTTGATTGTTCAGGGTTCAGGATTCAGACCACTTTACACGTACAGCTGCAATGTTCTGGTCTCAGAGGTGAGGTATTTCTTCACCTTGTGTTGAGGTTCAAAGTTCTAACCATTTGAAACGTGTAGCTCCCGCCTCACGTTTCCTGGTCTAATGTTTATTTCTGTTGTTAATCCTTTTATGCCCTCTGGCCGACAGGAGCGGTTCTGTCAGTCTGACAGGGTATCTGACCTTATCGGGGCGTTGCTACTTACTTATGCACAGTTTATAGGAGATAGGAATGTGATTTTAGGAGGTATAAGAGAATCTATCTTAACAAAAATACTTTAATCCTTTTTCATATTATATGCACAATGTATTGGATGGAAACTTGACAGATAAAGGGAATCCTTTTTCATATTATATGCACAATGTATTGGATGGAAACTTGACAGATAAAGGGGATATACTTTCCAAGTTACAGTATTTCGTCCATACAATTTTTAATGACGCCACAAAATAAAAAACAGCATGACATTAGTTTTCTATAGTTCCCCACTGACCATTCACTTTTTTGAACGTGTTAGAGTTTTGGCGGGAAACAGTCTGTTAACAAAGGACATTCCTTTCACCAATACTGGAGGGGAAAAGAGAATCCTCTTCTACTTAAATTTATGACAGGGCGTGAGGTGTCAAAACCCCCACACCAGTTCCCTCCTCCCTTCTCCTGTGGGTAAGAGAAGGTCTGGTTACTGTCAGCCATTGCCAAGCTGATCTGGCCCAGTCTGATCCTCACAGGACAGTCATGACAAACTTAAACAGAGGGAGCTATAAATTGTTAACTGTTTTAATTTCTCTCTTTCCCAAAGCCACTGTTACCCTGTTACCCAAAAGAGTGCTCTAATATCTCTCTCCCCTTCTCGACCTCCTCTTTCCAGGCTCCGCTGCGCCCTCTCAGCTCTCTTCGTCTCAAGTCTTGTCATCTCTCGTCTCATAGTCTTGCCATACAACTCTCCTTCCGTTGCCTCCAACTGCTCTTAAACACAAGTAAAACTAAATGCATGCTATTCAACCGATCACTGCCCGCACATGCTCGCCCGTCCAGCATCCCTACTCTGGACGGCTCTGACTTAGAATACGTGGACAACTACAAATACCTAGGTGTCTGGTTAGACTGTAAACTCTCCTTCCAGACTCACATTAAGCATCTCCAATCCAAAATTAAATCTAGAATCAGCTTCCTATATCGCAACAAAGCATCCTTCACTCATGCTGCCAAACATACCCTCGTAAAACTGACCATCCTACCGATCCTCGACTTCGGTGAAGTCATCTATAAAATAGCCTCCAACACTCTACTCAACAAACTGGATGCAGTCTATCACAGTGCCATCCGTTTTGTCACCAAAGCCCCATACACTACCCACCATTGCGACCTGTATGCTCTTGTTGGTTGGCCCTCACTTCATACTCCTCGCCAAACCCACTGGCTACAGGTTATCTACAAGTCTCTGCTAGGTAAAGCCCCGCCTTATCTCAGCTCACTGGTCACCATAGCAGCACCCACTCGTAGCACGCGCACCAGCAGGTATATCTCACTGGTCACCCCCAAAGCCAATTCCTCCTTTGGTCATCTTTCCTTCCAGTTCTCTGCTGCCAATGACTGGAACGAACTGCAAAAATCTCTGAAGCTGGAAACACTTATCTCCCTCACTAGCTTGAAGCACCAGCTGTCAGAGCAGCTCACAGATTACTGCACCTGTACATAGCCCATCTATAATTTAGCCCAAACAACTACCTCTTCCCCTACTGTATTTATTTATTTATTTATTTTGCTCCTTTGCACCCTATTATTTCGACTTTGCACATTCTTCCACTGCAAATCTACCATCTACCAAATCTACCATTAATTTAATATACTTGCTATATTGTATTCACCATGGCCTTTTTTTGCATTTACCTCCCTTATCTCACCTGATTTGCTCACATTGTATATAGACTTATTTTTCTACTGTATTATTAACTGTATGTTTTGTTTATTCCATGTGTAACTCTCTGTTGTTGTATGTGTCAAATTGCTATGCTTTATCTTGGCCAGGTCACAGTTGCAAATGAGAACTTGTTCTCAACTAGCCTACCTGGTTAAATAAAGGTGAAATAAAAAATAAAAATCTCTGTGGTTTTTGCCATAATCCCACTATGCCACCATGTGCTGATGCTTGCCGTTGCCATGGCAATATCTGACATGGCGATGGGGGGTGACTGACACCATTGCCAACCAGCAGCTGGTGAAACTACCAGAAAGATTCAGCAGTGTTCCTACAGGTCGGGGAGGGGGGATGGAGGGGAGGAGAAAGTGAGGGGTCAGGGTTATTTTTATCACAAATTGCACCATAATGATTCTCCCCTCCTATCTCCTCAGGTCCTGCATTTCTTCATAGGACTGGGTGCGGTTGTCACGTTCCTGACCTGTTTTCTGTTAGTTTTGTATGTTGTGAGTTGGTCAGGACGTGAGTTTGGGTGGGCAGTCTATGTTTTCTGTTTCTATGTTGGTTTAAAGGGTGACCTAATATGGCTCTCAATTAGAGGCAGGTGTTTTTCATTTCCTCTGATTGAGAGTCATATTAAGGTAGGTGTTTTCACACTGTTTGTTTTGGGGTGGTTGTCTCCTGTGTCTGTGTATATGTTTTCACCATACAGGACTGTTTCGTTCGTTCGTCGTTTTGTTTTGTAGTAAGTACTTGTTCGTTCGTTCTTCATGTTTCATGTAAGTTCGTCGTTCTAGTCTGTCTACATTCGTTTTTGTTATTTTGTATCATTCCAAGTATAGTTCGTTTTGTTCTTGTTAAATAAACTTCAGTATGTCATTTCAACGCGCTCACCTTGGTTCAATCCCTGCTCCTCCTCTTCGGATGAAGAGGAGGAGGAACGCCGTTACAGAACCACCCACCGAACCAGAACCAAGCAGCGTGAGTTCGAGCAGTGCACAGCAACAGGAGAGGCTGAATTATTGGAGAAATGGACATGGGAGGAAGTCCTAGAAGGCAAAGGACCCTGGGCGCAGCCAGGGAGAAATCGCCGCCCCAAAGAGGAGCTGGAGGCAGCTAAAGCTGAGAGGAGGCGATATGAGGAGGCAGCAAGGAAGCAAGGCTGGAGGCCGGAGAATCAAGCCAAAAACCGGCGTTATGAGGGGACGCGTCTAGCACGGAAGCCCGAAAAGCCCGTGAGTACTACCAAAAATTTCTTGGGGGGGATAAGAGGTAGTGGGCCAAGGGCAGGTAGGAGACCTGCGCCCACATTCTCAGGCTAACCTGGAGAGCGGGAGTACGGGCAGACACCGTGTTACGCAGTAGAGCGCACGGTGTCTCCTGTACGTGTGCATAGCCCGGTGCGGGTTATTCCACCTCCCCGCACTGGTAGGCTAGATTGGGCATTGAGCCAGTGTTCATGAGGCCGGCTCAACGCGTCTGGTCTCCAGTGCGTCTCCTCGGGCCGGCTTACATGGCACCAGCCTTACGCATGGTGTCCCCGGTTCGCCTACATAGCCCGGTGCGGGTTATTCCACCTCCCGCACTGGTCGGGCGACGGGGAGCATTCAACAGGTAAGGTTGGGCAGGCTCGGTGCTCAAGGGAGCCAGTACGCCTGCACGGTCCGGTATTTCCGGCGCTACCTCCCCGCCCCAGCCCAGTACCACAAGTGCCTACTCCACGCACCAGGCTTCCAGTGCGTTTCCAGAGCCCTGTTCCTCCTCCACGCACTCTCCCTGTGGTGCGTGTCTCCAGCCCAGTGCCTCCAGTGCCGGCACCACGCACTAAGCCTCCTGTGCGTCTCAGAGCCCTGTACGCACTGTTCCTTCTCCCTGCACTCGCCCTGAGGTGCGTGCCCTTAGCCCGGTACCACCAGTGCCGGTACCACGCACCAGGCCTATAGTGCGCTTCGAGAGGTCAGTGTGCCCTGTCCCTGCTCCCCGCACTAGGTTGGAAGTGCGTGTCTCCAGTCCGGTGCCTCCAGTTCCGGCACCACGCACCAGGCCTACAGTGCGTCTCAGCCGGCCAGAGTCTGCCGTCTGCCCAACGGCGCCTGAACTGTCCGTCTGCCAAGCGCCGCATGAACTGCCCGTCTGTATTGAGCCTTCAAAGCCGCCCGTCTGCCATGAGCCTGCAAAGCCGCCCGTCTGCTATGAGCCTACAGAGCCTTCCGCCAGACTGGAGCCGCTAGAGCCTTCCGCCAGACTGGAGCCGCTAGAGCCTTCCGCCAGACAGGAGCAGCCAAAGCCTTCCGCTAGACAGGATCAGTCTGAGCCATCCGTCTCCGCAGCGCCGTCTGAGCCATCCGTCTCCGCAGCGCCGCTGAGCCATCCGTCTCCGCAGCGCCATCTGAGCCATCCGCTCCCAGCGCCGTCTGAGCCATCCGTCTCCCCAGCGCCGTCTGAGCCATCCGTCTCCCAGCGCCGTCTGAGCCATCCGTCTCCCCAGCGCCGTCTGAGCCATCCGTCTGTCCCAACCATTAGAGCCGCCCGTCTGTCCAGAGCCGTCAGAGCCGATAGTCAGTCAGGAGCCGCTAGAGCCAACCAGACAGGATTGCCAGAGCCGCCAACCAGACAGGATCTGCCAGAGCCGCCAACCAGACAGGATCTGCCAGAGCCGCCAACCAGACAGGATCTCCAGAGCCGCCAACCGAACAGGATCTGCCAGAGCCGCCAACCAGACAGGATCTGCCAGAGCCGCCAACCAGACAGGATCTGCCAGAGCCGCCAACCAGACAGGATCTGCCAGAGCCGCCAACCAGACAGGATCTGCCAGAGCCGCCAACCAGACAGGATCTGCCAGAGCCGCCAACCAGACAGGACCTGCCAGAGCCGCCAACCAGACAGGACCTGCCAGAGCCGTCCAGCCAGGACCAGCCAGAGCCGTCCAGCCATGAGCGTCCAGAGCCGTCAGCCAGCCATGAGCGTCCAGGGCCGTCAGCCAGCCATGAGCGTCCAGAGCCGTCAGCCAGCCATGAGCGTCCAGAGCCGTCAGCCAGCCATGAGCGTCCAGAGCCGCAGCCAGTCATGAGCTGCCCCTCAGCACAGAGCGGCCATTAATCCAGAACTGCCCCTCAGTCCAGAGCTGTCTCTCTGTCCGGAGCTGCCTTTCAGTCCGGAGTTGCCCTCTATCCTGAGCTACCTCTCTATCCTGACCACCTCTCTGTCTTGAGCTATTTCTATATCCCGGTGCTGCCCCTTGTCACGGTGCTGCCTCTTATCGTAAGGTTACCATTAAAAGTAAGTGGGTGGAAAGGAGGTGGTCAGTCGTAGGGGAAAACGTAAGCTGGGATTGACTATGGTGGGGTGGGGACCTCGCCCAGAGCCTGAGCCACCACCGTGGTCAGATGCCCACCCAGACCCTCCCCTAAACTTTGTGCTGGTGCGCCCGGAGTTCGCACCTTGAGGGGTGGTTATGTCACGTTCCTGACCTGTTTTCTGTTAGTTTTGTATGTGTTAGTTGGTCAGGACGTGAGTTTGGTGGGCAGTCTATGTTTTCTGTTTCTATGTTGGTTAAAGGGTGACCTAATATGGCTCTCAATTAGAGGCAGGTGTTTTTCATTTCCTCTGATTGAGAGTCATATTAAGGTAGGTGTTTTCACACTGTTTGTTTGTGGGTGGTTGTCTCCTGTGTCTGTGTATATGTTTTCACCATACAGGACTGTTTCGTTCGTTCGTTCGTCGTTTTGTTTTGTAGTAAGTACTTGTTCGTTCGTTCTTCATGTTTCATGTAAGTTCGTCGTTCTAGTCTGTCTACATTCGTTTTTGTTATTTTGTATCATTCCAAGTATAGTTCGTTTTGTTCTTGTTAAATAAACTTCAGTATGTAATTTCAACGCGCTGCACCTTGGTTCAATCCCTGCTCCTCCTCTTCGGATGAAGACAATCATTTCAAAACAATCATTTCAAACGTTTTCTTATATTTTGAATACAATCACTTGTTTCTCTATAATGCTGGGAATAGTTAGGAACAGGTTTCCAAAATTAAAATCATTCAGAGCTGATTTCCTGTTGGTTTTAGTCTTTTTTATGTTCAATAATGATTGAACTCTTGGGGGCCAAATACAACCACACGCAGGCCAAATTTGGCCCGCGGGCCACTAGTTGGGGAACCCTGGTGTACACTGTGTTGTAATGTGTTTCTCTCTTCAGTTGATCCACAGTAAAGGCAGTCATAGTTTCCTGTTGGTTAGTCTGATCTCATCCTACATCGGATTCACTGTGTTCCTCGGGCCTACTCTACATTCAACACCTACACAGGAGCTCCCAAGCAGGTACACACATACAGTTTATGAGTAAACTAAAACGGTCTTATTTATTTCTCTCTACAGCCAAAGGTGCTAGTAAGGAAATCGCCATGACAGAGAAGCCTTCAAGCTAGTGATGGAGGCCGTGAGGATGAAACAAGGGACAGAGAGATGAAGACTGTGTGATCTTTTTCTTTTTAAAAGACAGAGTAAAGGGAAACAAAGCGACGACCCAACTGTTTAAAATGCCTGGAGGACCGGCAGCAACCACTGGAATTGATCCAGACTTTCTCCTCCTCTCTTCCAGCTCTCGTCAACACCCAGAGACAGTCAAGTTCAACCCAAAGACAATCCCTTCTTACCCAATATCCACCCTCAGAGCAAACACAAACTCAGACGGTTGATTCAGATTTAGCTGGCTTTACATACTTACAATAGTCAATCCACCCAGAAATCAGCTGTTTGGAATTATGAATTTAAGATTTATTTTGTATGTTAGAACTGGGAAATGTTATGCATTAGCTGTCTGAATGACTGTGGCATTCATAAACTAGGAGTTGGAGAGTAGATGTTAACCTTTCTTGTTTGTGTATTAATAAAGCAGTGCTTGTTCATGTCTTTGTCTTTCTAAATACTGTCTGACCATGACACAGTGTAAAGCCATGAACATGCTGAGACCAAAGCCTCCTCCATTGACATGCTGCTTCTATATACTCACGTCAGCTGGTATCCTGCTGGATCCTTGACTAATCCCAGTGTCTTATAAAGAGCTTTAATGTAGACAATGACCCGTGTGACTCAGGTGGCGCAATGACATGAGGACAGATGGTGTTGCTGTGTGAGCAAGGTGTGGGGGTTAACTCACGGGGCCATCGCTAGATAAAAAAAGTGTGCATTTTTTGGCGGAACTCCGTCAGGGTCTCAATTTACTGTTGAGTTAGATCAGTAGAATGAATACACAAGGTGCAATTTTGAAATTTGGTTGTGCATAAGTTTCTCTTATGTCAGTCACTCAATTAGCCAACCAAATCCCCCAAAAGGTTGGGCCGGCCCTGTTACCTCAAACACTTGTGTCACGGGGCCAGCCTTCCAAATCTCTTGTTGACTTGTGAGAAGCTTAGTCTTCCAGGGCTAAGGAAACACAGACAAGGCGACTAGAGATATTTGTTTTATTTTTATAGTCTCACGTTATAAACGCTTCCTACTTCTCAAACATACACACACGGCTGCACCACTCCAAGACAAGTAGCATGTAAACCTGTAAAAAGCATGTTGAACTAAAACAATTTACAGAAGTGAACAAAACAAGAACAAAAGTGTAGAAGCAAACGGTCAGTTTGTCATTTAACCTATAAAAGGAAGGGGAGGGACAATGACCCAAAACACACCTCCAGGCTGTGTAAGGGCTATTTGACCAAGAAGGAGAGTGATGGAGTGCTGCATCAGATGACCCGGCGTCCACAATCACCCGACCTCAACCCAATTGAAATGGTTTTGGATGAGTTGGACCGTAGAGTGAAAGAAAAGCAGCCAACAAGTGCTCAGCATATGTGGGAAATCCTTCAAGACTGTTGGAAAAGCATTCCAGGTGACTACCTCATGAAGCTGGTTGGGAGAATGCCAAGAGTGTGCAAAGCTGTCATCAAGGCAAAGCATGGCTACTTTGAAGAATCTTAAATATAAAATCTTTTTATTTGCTTACCACTTTTTGGGTTACTACATGATTCCATGTGTTTTTTCATAGTTTTGATGTCTTCACTATTATTCTACAAATGCGTCTCTGTGTAAAGTGGATTTAGAGTTTTTTTCCCTCTAGTTGCACACTGATAGAAATTAGGTCAAGCAGATTTCAGTTTTCCTGCATTAAAATACCTTTTATTATATGCTTATGGCCCTATACAGCTCGTTGTGTGCAGTCTTAGTGCCAGCATCGGTTTGTGTTTGTAAATAGACAGTTATGAAAAATATAGATAAACTCTCTTGGGAAATAGTGTTGTCTACTGCCTTTAATGAGGTACTCTAGCTCAGGTGAGCAAAACCTTGAGACTTCCCTAATATTAGAGAAAGGCAGATTATCCACTCGTCAGGTAACCTGCTCACCGGCCTCATCTTACTAATGATGGGGATTTGGGCCTGGTCCGGGTAGAGCAGTATGTCCTTCGCATCCGACTCATTGAAGAAAAAATCCTTGTCCAGATCGAGGTGAGTACTTGCTGTTCTGATGTCCAGAAGATATCTTTGGTCATAGGCAACAATGGCAGAAACATACAAAATACTACACTTAGTCAGGAGCCTGTAAAATGACAGCTATCCCCTCCAGCGCCATCCAGTGTTAATATTGTTAAACATACAGCATGTCAATGTTCTAAAAAGAGTGCCCCAAAGGACACTGTTAAGGCCTAACCTATTTGCAAGACAACCACTGGTTGGATCTGGATCTGACAATTAATCTTGATGGTTGTACAGTCGACTCAAATAAAACTGTAAAGGACCTTGGCGTTACTCTGGACCCTGATCTCTCTTTTGACGAACATGTCAAGACTGTTTCAAGGACAGCTTTTTTTCCTCTACGTAACATTGCAAAAATCAGGTACACAGGTAAGGCTAGGGTTGATTTCAAGGTTTTACTGCTAACCTACAAAACATTACATGGGCTTTCCCCTATCTATCTTTCCAATTTGGTCCTGCCGTACATACCTACACGTACGCTACGGTCACAAGACGCAGGCTTCCTTATTGTCCCTAGAATTTCTAAGCAAACAGCTGGAGGCAGGGCTTTCTCCTATAGAGCTCCATTTTTATGGAATGGTCTGCCTATCCATTGAAAGACGCAGACTCTGTCTCAACCTTTTTAAGTCTTTATTGAAGACTCATCTCTTCAGTAGGTCCTATGATTGAGTGTAGTCTTTAGTCTAGGGTGTGTAGTCTAGGGGTGTGAAGGTGAACGGAAAGGCACTGGAGCGACGAACCACCCTTGCTGTCTCTGCCTGGCTGGTTCACCTCTCCACTGGGATTCTCTACCTCTAAAACAAGAAATGCCGCATAGTGACCGAGCGCAGAGTAGACCTGGTGGAATAAAGAGCAGGGAGGGGTGCGTCACTTGAGTGGGTTGAGTCACTGACGTGATCTTCCTGTGAGGGTTGACGACCCCCCTTGGGTTGTGCCGTGGCGGAGATCTTTGTGGGCTATACTCGGCCTTGTCTCAGGGTAGTAAGTTGGTGGTTGAAGATATCCCTCTAGTGGTGTGGGGGCTGTGCTTTGGCAAAGTGGGTGGGGTTATATCCTTCCTGGTTGGCCCTGTCCGGGGTTATAGTCGGACAGTGCCACAGTGTCTCCCGACCCCTCCTGTCTCAGCCTCCAGTAATTATGCTGCAATAGTTTATGTGTCGGGGGCTAGGGTCAGTCTGTTATATCTGGAGTATTTCTCCTGTCTTATCCGGTGTCCTGTGTGAATTTAAGTATGCTCCCTCTAATTCTCTCTTTCTCTCTCTTTCCCTTATCTCGGAGGATCTTAGCCCTAGGACCATGCCTCAGGACTACCTGGCCTGATGACTCCTTGCTGTCCCCAGTCCACCTGGTCGTGCTGCTGCTCCAGTTTCAACTGTTCTGCCTGCGACTATGGAACCCTGACCCTGACTCTCTACCGCACCTGCTGTCTCTAACTCTGAATGATCGGCTATGAAAAGCCAACTGACATTTACTCCTGAGGTGCTGACCTGTTGCACCCTCTACAACCACTGTGATTATTATTATTTGACCCTGCTGGTCATCTATGAACATTTGAACATCTTGGCCATGTACTGTTATAATTTCCACACGGCACAGACAGAAAAGGACTGGCCACCCCTTAGAGCCTGGTTCCTCTCTAGGTTTCTTCCTAGGTTCCTGCCTTTCTAGGGAGTTTTTCCCAGCCACCGTGCTTCTACATATGCATTGATTGCTGTTTGATGTTTTAGGCTGGGTTTCTGTATAGCACTTTGTGACATCGGCTGATGTAAAAAGGGCTTTATAAATAAATTTGATTGATATTCTTTAGTCATGGTCCATGTGTTTCACTCAAAACCCTGTATTTCCTCTTCTCTTTCTCTCCCTCAGTATCCATATCTCTCTCTGTCTGTCTGTCCGTTAGTCTCTCTCTCTTGCATTTCAGCTATGTAGTATGAGTTGATACATTTAGTAGGTACGCCCAATCCCATCACCACTCCACCGTCTAAACCACTCTCTCCCCATCCTACCCTCTACTGCTCCCTTACTCCAAGTTCGTCCCGTCTTTCTCCTCTCCCACACCCTACTCGCTACTTCGCTCCCACTCCACCTTCAACCTCTCTCTCTCCTTTCTCCTACCCTCTACCTCTCCCCCACCTCTTGTGTCTATCCCAGAGCAAAATAAGCGGTAACTGCGAGCTGCAGTTTTCCAGCTGTGCTGCACGTGTAAAATGTCCAGTGTTAATCCATAAATGTGTTATGTACCTTTGTTTGTAACAAATGTTTTTTCCCCCTTCTTTCTCACAGTGATGTGTGGCAGCCCCATGCCTAGGATGATGGCGTGTCATATGACTATGCCCAGGTCTATGGGCAGTGTTCATTTTGTAAACATAATAGTGACAAAATATTTGTCAAACACCTATTTTTCAGCAGCAATTGAGCAGACTATAACTGACTAAATAAACCTAGAAAAACCATTCATTTGACTTAAACAGGAGGAGACTAAATTATCTGTGACTAAAATCTGACTACTGAGTGGACAGGACAATAGTTTTTGGAGAGATTGAGAGCTTTCCAGTGATAAGCACAATTATTATGTACAGCACAGATGCGCAACACAGTTCCGTTCAGCAGTGTGAAGGACGCGCCACACCCGACATACAGCCTAGCCTATATCAGCTTGTGAATTGATGGGGAGCAAGCGATGAGTGTGAGCAGACAGGCTCCGCCTCCTATTATACACATCACTTAGGCGACTCTTGCTTCACCTGTAGCTAACCAGTCACCAGCAGCCTGGTTAAGAAACGCAAGCTGTTTTACGAAATGAAAAACAATAGCAGCATTAAGTTTAAGAGTAAAACAACAGTCTAGCTATATTTCTGTCCCTTGAGTGTAGAAACGTTAAAAAATGTGTAGTCTCTATCAACCCTTGCACTTTCCCTACTGCTTGTCATAGCCAGGTTCTGTAACCAACGAACTAGCCAAGTCTCCCTCTTTTCCTCTGACGAAACGGTGTGATTTTAGCCATTACCGATCAAAAGATATGACCCATAATACCGGCGCTATTTTTTTTCTTTCTATCGTGCATTGGTGGGTCGCATTTTACATTCACAAAGCATAACCAGGCTACTTGCAGACCGCACCGTTAACCACCTTGTTCAGTCATGTTACCTCATTAGCTAGCTACAGCTAACAACCTGGGGTGCATTCAGCAGGACACAATGTTTTGGAACGTTCAGATTGAAATATTCTATGTGGAACATAGACATGTTGAATAAGGAATAAAGTTGGCTCTATTCATGAATTTCTATCTGCAACATTCAAGAACGTTTTGCAACTGAATGTGGCTCTAGTAACATTGCCAGTAGCTTATATTATGCAAACATTTCGTGGCACAGAAAGAAAGGATATCAAACAATTTATAAACTAAATCCCTCTTGCCACTACCCTATATCTGTATTTTGAGTTAATGTGGACCCAATGACTCAGACTTCAGTACTTGGACCAGGACTTGAGCACGGGGACTTCAGCCATAGGGACATGTGACTCGATAATTGTTGACTCTTACTTGGACTCGGACACAGGGGACTTGGAACTCGATTTCGGACTCGAGGTTTAGTGACTCGACTACATTACTGGGCGAAACAGTTATCAGCTCCCTTTCTACTTTTGGACATCAATGTGGCTGTGTTGATAACAATGGCAATGACTTGGCCGAGTGATGGAGGTGCAACCCATACTACTTTTCCAATACTTTGCGACACCATCTGGTGATTGTGCTACTCTCAAGCATGTCTGTTTTTTAGTTAAATGTGCAATATCTGTGTAGGCTGAATTAGGACTTTACATGGCCGGATAATTGTTAAAGTATATATTCTTAGATAGTGAACAAAAATATAAATGCAACATGCAACAATTGCAAAGATTTTACTGAGTTACAGTTCATAGAAGGAAATCAGTCAATTGAAATTAATTCATTAGGACCTATTCTATGGATTTCACGTGGCTTGGTGCAGCCATGGGTGGGCATAGGCCCAACCACTTGGAACCTACCTACCTGGCCGCCCGGCCGGCATGACCTTCCTATCTGGCCAGCCAGACCTACCTGGCCGACCAACCTATCTAACCTACCTAGCTCGCTGGCTGGCCAGCTGGACCTACCTGGCCGGACTTATCTGGCAGACCTACCTGGCCGGAACTGGCTGGACCTATCTTGCCAGCCTGACCTACTAACTGACTGTCCAGGTAGGTCCGGCCGGCAAAATAGGTCCGGCCAGTCGGCCAGCTAGTTCCAAAACATACCCTTAATAATAATGAATGCAAGTCATGCAGAGCCCCTGGTCTAGTGATAACCCAGCTGAGACATGTCACCCTTCCCCCACATTATGTTGTGTTACAGCCGGAATTTAAAAGTGATTCAATTGAGATTTATTGTCACTGGCCTACACACACTGTTTTTCAAACTATTTACAAATGAATTAAAACTGAAAAGCTGAAATAAGTATTCAACCCCCTTGTTATGGCAATAACTTCAGGAGTAAAGATTTGCTTAACAAGTCACATAATAGAGTCCCACAGTAGAGGTGTCATAATAGCCATAAAACCTAGCGGTCAAACAGGGAAATGGTTCCAACCTTTTTTCAAACATATTTTTTCCCATAGGGGATTTTAGAAACACAGACTGTGTTTCATGTAGGTGTAGCGTGGTTCGTTCTGCTTTGTGTACTTTTAATTAGGACGCTGCCACAACTGAAGGTCTGCTAGTTGAATTATTTTTATTTGCCCTGCACACTTATTTGCCCTGCACACATGTTATGTTAACCCTTGGCGCAGTCCTAGCTCTCAGGCACCTTGCTAGCCACATTCGATGCACAACAGCACACCATACAACACAAGTAAAATGATACAGAACATAAATCGGACAAAATAAAAGACATACCTGCACACAAGAGACAACACACATTATGTTAACCCTTGGTGCAGTCCTAGCTCTCAGGCACCTGCGCGAGCACATGGACACTCACTCAAACACTGTCCCAAGTACTCACAAGTTACAATAGATACCCTAGTTAGCGAGCTTTGTGAAACTTGTTAACATAAATCTTTTTATTATCCACATTGTAACAAACTTATGGTTGCATAACAGTACATTGTGTAACATTATGACGGTTTTATATTAAACAATTTCGGAACCAAGGACAACATACCTTGCTAGCCGAAGGTCAGGCAAAAGAGAACAATAAGGGGGCACAGAAATACAGATAATCTGCGATGGGCCAAACCAAAATATACAAAACTTTTACAATCACATGTATGTACAATATTGATATGAAAAAGTGTTTGTATACCAAATAAAAACATTAGCTATGCAGTTGTAATTAAATTTAAAAAATACACTGAATTATTATTATCAAATTATTAACATCCCCTCTTGACCTGGCCTATTTGAATTGGTCCTTGTGTGCAACTTGGTGCGTAATCTAGGGGAACAACATCACACTGCTACATAGGCTTACTCTGGCATGAGGTTTTGATATCCATATAAAGTGCCTTTGGAAAGTATTCAGACCCAATGACCTTTTCCACATTTTGTTACAATACAGCCTTATTTTAAAATGGATTAAATAAAATTTAAAAAACTCTGCAATTTACACACAATACCCCATAATGAAAAAGCGAAAATAATTTTTTGAAATGTTTGCAAATTTATAAAAAATAAAGAACAGAAATACCTTATTTACATAAGTATTCAGACCCTTTGCTATGAGACTCGAAATTGAGCTCAGGTGCATCCTGTTTCCATTGCTCATCCTTGAGATGCTTCTCCAACTTGATTGGAGTCCACCTGTGGTAAATTCAATTGATTGGACATGATTTGGAAAGGCACACACCTGTCTATATAAGGTCCTACAGTTGACAGTGCATGTCAGAGTAAAAACCAAGCCATGAGGTCGAAGGAATTGTCTGTAGAGCTCCAAGACAGCATTGTGTCGAGGCACAGATCTGGGGAAGGGTACCAAAAAATGTCTGCAGCATTGAAGGTCCCCAAGAACACAGTGGCCTCCATCATTCTTAAATGGAAGAAGTTTGGAACTACCTAAACTCTTCCTAGAGCTGGCCGCCCGGCCAAACTGAGCAATCGGGGGAGAAGGGCCTTGGTCAGGGAGGTGACCAAGAACCCAATGGTCACTGACAGAGCTCTAGATTTCCTCTGTAGAGACAAGCATCTCTGTAGCACTCCACCAATCAGGCCTTTATGGTAGAGTGGCCAGACGGTAGATATTCGTCAGTAAAAGGCACATGACAACTAGCTTGGATTTAGCCAAAAGGCACCTAAAGATTCTCAGACCGTGTGAAACAAGATTCTCTGGTCTGATGAAACCAAGATTGAACTCTTTGGCCTGAATGCCAAGTGTCATGTCTGGAGGAAACCTGGCACCATCCCTACGGTGAACTATGGTGATGGCAGCATCATGCTGAGGCAGGGACTGGGAGACTAGTCAGGATCGAGGCAAAGATGAACAGAGCAAAGAGATCCTTGATGAAAACCTGCTCCAGAGTGCTCAGGACCTCTGATTGGGGCGACGGTTCACTTTCCAACAGGACAACAAACCTAAGCACACAGCACACAGCCAAGACAAAGCAGGAGTGGCTGAATGTTCTTGAGTGGCCCAGCCAGAGCCCAGACTTGAACCCTATCTAACAGCTTTGGAGAAACCTGAAAATAGCTGTGCAGCAACGCTCCCCATCCAACCTGACAAAGCTTGAGAGGATCTGCAGAGAATAATGTGAGAAACTCCCCAAATACAGGTGTGCCAAGCTTGTAGCGTCATACGCAAGACGACTCCAGGATGTAATTGCTGCCAAAGGTGCTTCAACAAAGTACTGAGTAAAGGGTGTGAATAGTTATGTAAATGTGACATTTCTGTTTTTATTTTAATAAACTTGCAAACATTTCTTAAAACCTGTTTTTACTTTGTCGTTGTTGGGTATTGTTTGTAGATGACGAAAAACAACAATTTAATCAATTTTAGAATAAGGCTGTAAGTCCCTGCAAGCTCCTACATGTCATCTCTAGTTGACATCTTTGCTAACAGGTATTGTGTCAATTTAAAACTTGCACAAGACAGTTCACAGAATTGTTCATTTAAAGAAATGTATGCAATGTATTAATTACTACATTTAACTAACATTAGATAGATTAGATCCAGAGATTCTTACCTTTTCCCCGATTCGGCAGTCTCATCCAGATCATCATGGCATTTAGTTCTTTATGATAGCCACATTAGCAGCTAATTAGCATTTCATTTTGGGGGGGGAGTGTAAATACAGGCAAATATATTCATAAAAGCCACCTTGTCCTAGAGAGATTTACATGGTAATCCAAATGTCACGCCACAAAACATGAAACACAGCCCTTTAAGTGTTTCTAAAATGCCCTATGAGAAAAATTTAAGGTGGAAAAACGATTGGAACCATTTTCCTGTTTGACCGCTAGGTTATGGTTATGACTCATACTGTGATACTCTATAAGTTGCATGGACTCACTCTGTGTGCAATAATAGTGTTTAACATGACTTTTGAATGACTACCTCATCTCTTTACCTCACACTTACAATTATCTGTAAGGTCCCTCAGTCAAGCAGTGAATTTCAAACACAGATTCAACCACAAAGACCAGGGGGGTTTTCCAGTGCTTCGCAAAGAAGGGCACCTATTGGTAGATGGGAAAAAATGCAGACATTGAATAACCCTTTGAGCATGGTGAAGTTATAAATTATACCTTGGATGGTGTATCAATACACCCAGTCACTACAAAGATACAGGTGTCCTTACTAGGGGGCGGCAGTTAGCCTATGGGGCGGCAGGTAGCCTTGGGGTTAGAGCGTTGGGCTGACAAGGTAAAAATTAGTCGTTCTGCCCTTGAACAAGGCAGTTCCCCGGCAGACCATCATTGTAAATAAGAATTTGTTCTTAACTGACTTGCCTAGTTAAATAAAGGTTAAATAAAAAATAAAATACTAACTCAGTTGCCGGAGAGAAAGGAAACAGCTAAGGGATTTCACCATGGGGCCAATGGTGACTTTAAACCAGTCACAGAGTTTAATGGCTGTGATAAGAGAAAACTGAGGAAGGATCAACAACATTGTAGTTACTCCACAATACTAGCCTATTTGACGGAGTGAAAAGAAGGAAGCCTGTGCAGAATAAAAATATTCCAAAACATGCATGCTGTTTGCTACAAGACACTAAAGTAATACTGCAAAAAACGTGCCAAAGCATTTCACTTTGTCTTGAATACAAAGTGTTATGTTTGGGGCAAATCCAATACAACACATTACTGAGTACCACTCTTCCTATTTTCAAGCATTGTGGTGGCTGCATCATGTTGCCAAGTCAACCAGCAGTTCTCTCAGCTCCTGTTTTTCCCAGTCTTTTTCTCATCCTTCTGGTTTTGACTCTTGCCTGTCCTGACTGAGTCCGCCTGCCTGACCACTCTGCCTGCCCTTGACCTCGCGCCTGCCTGTCTGAGACCAGCCACATGGACAGCCGATGAACCTGAGGAGTATTTCTGTCTGTATTAAAGCCCTGTTGTGGCCTATGCCCTTCCAAGGCCCACCCATGGCTGCGCCCCTGCCCAGTCACGTGAAATCCTTAGATTAGGGACTAATTTATTTGATTAAATTGACTGATTTCTTTTTATGAACTGTAACTCAGTAAAATCGTTGAAATTGTTGCATGTTGAGTTTATATTTTTGTTCAGTATATACACTGCTCAAAAAAATAAAGGGAACACTTAAACAACACAATGTAACTCCAAGTCAATCACACTTCTGTGAAATCAAACTGTCCACTTAGGAAGCAACACTGATTGACAATAAATTTCACATGCTGTTGTGCAAATGGAATAGACAAAAGGTGGAAATTATAGGCAATTAGCAAGACACCCCCAATAAAGGAGTGATTCCGCAGGTGGTGACCACAGACCACTTCTCAGCTCCTATGCTTCCTGGCTGATGTTTTGGTCACTTTTGAATGCTGGCRGTGCTCTCACTCTAGTGGTAGCATGAGACGGAGTCTACAACCAACACAAGTGGCTCAGGTAGTGCAGCTCATCCWGGATGGCACATCAATGCGAGCTGTGGCAAGAAGGTTTGCTGTGTCTGTCAGCGTAGTGTCCAGAGCATGGAGGCGCTACCAGGAGACAGGCCAGTACATCAGGAGACGTGGAGGAGGCCGTAGGAGGGCAACAACCCAGCAGCAGGACCGCTACCTCCGCCTTTGTGCAAGGAGTAGCACTGCCAGAGCCCTGCAAAATGACCTCCAGCAGGCCACAAATGTGCATGTGTCAGCATATGGTCTCACAAGGGCTCTGAGGATCTCATCTCGGTACCTAATGGCAGTCAGGCTACCTCTGGCGAGCACATGGAGGGCTGTGCGGCCCCACAAAGAAATGCAACCCCACACCATGACTGACCCACCGCCAAACCGGTCATGCTGGAGGATGTTGCAGGCAGCAGAACGTTCTCCATGGCGTCTCCAGACTCTTTCACGTCTGTCACATGTGCTCATGTGCTCAGTGTGAACCTGCTTTCATCTGTGAAGAGCACAGGGCGCCAGTGGCGAATTTGCCAATCTTGGTGTTCTCTGGCAAATGCCAAACGTCCTGCACGGTGTTGGGCTGTAAGCACAACCCCCACCTGTGGACGTCGGGCCCTCATACCACCCTCATGGAGTCTGTTTCTGACCGTTTGAGCAGACACATGCACATTTGTGGCCTGCTGGAGGTCATTTTGCAGGGCTCTGGCAGTGCTCCTCCTTGCACAAAGGCGGAGGTAGCGGTCCTGCTGCTGGGTTGTTGCCCTCCCTGCCCCAATCACTATTGTTTCTGGGGCAGGGCTCCCATAGCTAGCTCTGTTACCTCCCACCAAAAGAATTAGACTAACTGGTTTTAATAGTTTTTGTTGCAGAGGCCATTGCACCTGTCTGGGAAGTATAACCACTGGTCTTTTTGACTCAAACGATTCAGTGTAAAACCCAACTTAAGTAAACCTCCCCAACCTGTTTGTGGGCAGCAGTGTGGGAGTTATGTAATATGTAGGTTAGGGTTTTTTCACCCCTTGATGATTCTTCCTGTACAGTTATGCATTTTAATTCAGTCAACCCACAAGCACAAGAAAATGGTACATTTGGTTGATAGCCTAATTTTTGTATTTGACAAGGCAACATTAAACATGTCACCCCCTAAGGCGGTACGGATGGACAGACGGAGACCGATCCACAGTCCCTTCCCCGATTTCATCATGGGGGACAATAATACTGTTTCCTGTGTGTATCCCTGCCAGGTGCTTCTCCTTTAGGATCGGGGAGGATGCTGTGTGTGTGTGCATACGTAATGAGCGCAGTATTGGTTAGAACATATTTCTCTACTACTTTTTCTCTCCCTCTAATTTTTTTCATTTCCCATACGCAATGACAAAAAAAGACTGTAAAAAAAAAAATATAGATCATAAGTCATAAGGTTTTGACGTGTCTGTCCTAAATCTAGGAGATATAAGAAAGGTCAGGAAATATATATATTTTTACACACATTTAACCCCTTACTTTGTTGGCACAATACCTCCATACTTCCATTTGTTTGTATGTGTTGCCTTCAGATTCTAGATTCTCATGACACTCTTGGGGGTCCTAGAGCAGAACACAATCGTATTCGTGAGTCTCCCCTTTCCATAGAGTTGTCAACAGTGTGTAGGCCAAACTGTTCAGACACAACATACGTTTTCGTCTGACAAACACCTTCCACCGCAGATGCGGGAGCCCGACATAGGCGGAGGAGGTGGATTGAGACGCAGCCCATGCAACAAAAAAATATATCTTTAGCTTAAACTAACAGATTTTGATGAGGATTTTTAAAAAGATGTTACGGGTGAGCCAATAGACAATGATTTTAAACTGCAAAAGCACCGGTTTTATAATTGAATTGTGATTCAAGGAAAAACTTGGTTTAATTCTTTAGAGTCAAAGGCGTTAAAGGAGGGGGGTGCTAAGCTGACATATGGCATTGTTTTAAAATGGTCATACTATGGATCATTTTCCTATTAGATTTTTAATTTCAGGACACCTTAAGGTATCAAAAAATTCTGATAAAATATTGATTTCGGCCATTACTACTAAAGCCCATAGAAACGCATTGAATAACACATTCATAAATGTTAAAAGGGACAGTGAAAAAATACATTATAAGAAACAAGGCTTTGAAGTGTCCCGTCTTAAATCTAGGAAATATTTTTATTACTCAGGAAATAAATATTTTTCTTATTTAACCCCTTTTTTGGGGTAGGCACAAAACTACCTTCATACATTATTTTTTTTACAGGTACAGGTTACCTTCAAACGAGTCCCGTGACACTTGTGGGGGTCCTAGAGCAAAACGGAGAACACCATCATGTTCGTGAGAATCTTCCCTTTCCACAGTGTAGGTCAAACCCTTCAGACACTAGACGTTTATGTGAGAAGACCGATTTTCAGGATGTCTCATGGTCTGACAAAAACCAGTCTAGCTCTGCCACCTTTCACCTCAGATGTGGATGTGTCACACTGGCGGATGCGGTGGATTGAGACGTGTCCAATGCAACAACAAAAAACATCTCTCTCTAGCTTGACAGATTTTGATGGGGATTTTTTTGTCATGTAACTTAGATTGATGAACAGGTGCATCAAACGACTCTAGGGGGTTTAATGTAAAATACTACTTTTTCTGAAATATGCACTAGGTGTAATGTTTTGTGCAACAGGGTCTAATGAATGAAACATGATTCAAAATCCTTAATATGGCTACGTATTCAGAGATTGTCTTTATCAGAACTATAGTTATGTATATAGAACTCTGTTTCTGACTACTGTATCAAGTTAATAAATCTAACTCTTTAGTTTAGAGGAAATACACATCTGTTATAAGGCCAAACTAAACATAGGGACTCTGCTTCATTTAAAGTCATGCCTCTTAGACACACTTCCTTAGAATATAAACATTTAAGATTTAATCCTTAGATTTGCATTATAAAGTACTTTGTGCATAGTTGTGCTGTTGATTGGGAAATAGAAATGTACACAATATTCATTTACAGCTATAATTAGATCAATATAGCTTTTTGAAAGAACACTGGGGAAAAAGTCTAATTTGAAACAGAAAAGCGATGCTGTAAAATCTCATACAGGCACCCCATTGTTCTAAATGCCAACATTAAGACACACACCTACACAGACAATATTAACAATATCAAAATACTTAACAAAGACATGGATTTAAGTTTCACTCCTTAAGGCTTCGATGCTCAAATAGTCAATGCCATTAGTCCAACAATGAGTATAGAAAACCATGTAAAAACCAAAGACATCACCATTAAAAAACAGACTATAGAACAGCATGGAGCCTCGCATCTGGTCATGTAACAAAACCACAGATTACAATTCAGATTGTTAGGGTGATAGGGGAGGGGTAAATGGAATTCATTGAAAATACATGTCAGCTGAAGTTCACATCACTATTTTCTCTGTCATATGATTGTATATGACACCTCATAAGCAGATAACAGACACAAAGAGAGGGAAAGAAGAGAGGGATTAAGACAGGTTTGAAGGTGTACTGATAAATCATATACATGTGTACTGTACATGTTTTAGCTCGTGCAAAATTGAGTTTAGCAGAATCTCCCTAGAAATTATTTGTGGTACATTAAAAGCTCATGTTCCTCATTCACAGGACTTGCAAATGTGGGTGACGATATTCCATACTTAAAATGACTGTCATTCAAATCATAATACCTATGCAAACCTGTTCTAAAACATGGATCATACAAACCAAAATGTAAATGTTATGTCACATTACAACGTCATGAGAATACGTGGAAAAAAAAGCTATTGTGACAGGCTTTGTGAACACCCTGTGTCTGACAGTAGCCTGCTTCTGCCTTCAACCGTGCCACATCATTGCCCTTTCTAAACAGTCTTGACAGGGTGACATGTTTGCAACACAGAAACAGACTGGCACCACCCAGGCTATTCACTGGCCATGTCATGGCAAGGGTCGTTTTACACACAAGGGTCATTTTACCCACACCTGGGAGAGGAAACACATAGGAGAGCCGACTTTACAGACGAGTAAAGGACCGGTAGAAATCTATAATACTTACATGATGTAGTCTGTTACTTTATCAATTCACGTTATAAACCAAATACTGTTAGTGCTCTGTAGAAGCTGAGGTTTGCTCCCAGGGAGAGCGTATAGGCACCGAAGACCAGGGCAGAGGGAGTAGGATAGGGTGGAGAGGAGGGATGGTTGTTCCTCCTCTTCATGTTTGGCTTGGGCTTGGGGGTTAAGGCACCACATTAGAATGGCTAAGTCTTATGGAGCAATGCTGCAGGTTAGAGTGACAATATGCCATCCAACACTAGCGCCAGCGAAAGTACTCCTCACTTATCAATTCTATATTCGGAATCAAGATGTGATTTTGCTTCACACATTTAATGTTTTTCTTATGGCTTTATATTAACAGAAGTGCATAGCCTTAGGGTTAGTTTAGGGTGAGGATCATTATTTGCTCAATCTCCACAAGGTTAGTGGCTATTTGTCAAAGGAGGTGATAATAATGGTCCATTGTACTACCTGAGGCCACAGGTTGGTTTAGATTTCCTTTGTAGGTTAGGAATATGGTTAAGGCTAGGTTTAAGGTTGGGACAAAGGTAATGGTTATGGCTTCTCATAAATGTACCGAGGTATAGGGGCTTTTTCACACAAATTCAAGCATTACCAACACATATGCCCATTTGTCTCTGGTATAAATGGTGGGTGCGAGGTGTTTTGGTTTTGTTCTGATGTGGCCTCCCTACTAGTCTAAGTGAGGGCGTTACAGTAAGGACTTCATCTGTTATGGCAACAGTTACACACTTCCGAGAGCAGGGGCATGTTTCTGACAGACCTCACACTGCTTCATATATAATAGCATGTAGAAGAGGGGATTGAGGTTTGGGATTGATGTGAGGGTAAAGTTTCAGATGAGGGTTATGGTCAGGGTAGAGTTGGTGTTGGCAAGCAGAGAAGCCAGTTGAAGCATTTCCCATCTGAGGTGGTCTCCAACGTTTAACAAATGAAACATGTCACGAGCTACAAATTATTTTCTAGCTTTCAAATATATACATTATTCTTCTCTCCTCTACAGATCCTTAGTGTAAAGAGAAAGTAGTGCACTGTTTTCTGTCAATATACCTGGTAAAATAATGGTTAATAAAAACTAAGGAGGGCCCTATAAAAATAAAATAAAAATCCCCATGAAATAAATAAAACCATGAAAGAAAAGTCAATCTCTAATTTAAATCCTAAAACGTTGCCTATCATTATGTCAGATTGTGACAAAATTATTAGATGGCCTTAATGACGCTCTCTCCGCACTTATATTGTTCCTGCACTGAGGAATTACCATCTTCATAGAATGTTTTTATAATTTATCTTCAGATAATCGATGTCTGGAACTCAAAAGCAATAGTAAAAGTATGCAAATCAGGGAGCCAAATGAAGTGATGGGTTCGCGAATGACCCGTCACTAGTGGCTACACACAGAGTAAGACAAACGCCCGCACTACACAGACAGAAAGGGGCAATATTGCTGGAAATTCATTGGCAGATATTGTGTTAGGTTTGGCTTTTTAAGCCAATAGTGGCTAACCAGGGGTGGGATAATGTCAATGTTGCGTTGGTTATATAGTAGCTGGGAGCTTGCAGTGTCCGATACTTGTGAGATTTGTTTATGACAGTTTGCAGTGAAACACGTGAAAATTGCATGTACTTTCAGAATTGTTTGGCGAGCTACTCATAGGTGGGCTGCGAGTTACTGGTATCTCATGATTGACCTGTTGGAGACCCCTGGTTTAAAACATACAACAAATAGCAGGAACATTACCCATGAAAACATCTAAAAACTAAGTTGGAATTGACAACACAGCATCAAACAGAAAAACATCTGTAATACCATTGGTCTCAAGAACGGAGACACAATTGCCTGTTCCAGGTACAGATGCACATTTGTGACTGCTCAGCATCCAATCCGTGAACTTTGCAGCACCTGTTACTATGGCAATTCCTAAAAAGTCTGGCTAAGCCCTTTTTAGGGGAGTTGTGAACCACCGTGTCTTGTGTCTGTTTGGGGTGTGTGGGGGAGCTGAAGTAGGGCCTCAGTGTCTGGGTGCTCCACAGGTTCCAAGGATAAGGTCTCTTATGTCTTATGAGGGTCTGGGGTGAGGGGTCCAGGGGTGTTGGTCCCATCCAGGCTGTGTGTGGGGATATGGAAATGAGGGGTGAGCACCGAGGGGAACTGGAAGAGAACACATAAGAGAACACATGAGAACACAGAACTGCTTCAAATGGGTCATAAAGAGCAGAATTTGGGTCCATAGAATAGAGGACAGAAACAGACGACACAGTAAGGAGTAGAAACACAGGGTGTTTCTCAATATGCATACTACCGTGCTCCACACTCATGCTCAGAGTTCGTTCTCCGAGGACGCTAGAGTGTGGAGAATGCATAAAAAAATTACATTTTGAGAAGCACTCCCCTGCTACTGCATTACCTTTGACCAATACAGACAAAGCAACTACATAAAGTAAATGCAAGCATGTAACTTCATAATTATCAGCCACCTATATGTGAAAAGTATTAATCTAGCCAGTCAGCTAGTTTTACATGTAAAAAACAACCTAAAACTAATGTAATGAAGAGGTAATGTAGATGGCCAACGTTAGCTACCAATTCTTTATCAGTTAGCCTACGCACACTACAGTGGCTATTCTAGGCAGTTAAACATTTCATAATTAACACAGTACGTATTTATTTTTAACGTATCAAGGCAACACGAGATGTGATTGGGCAACTTTTCATTCCAGTCTGAGGTAATTTTCTCACTTCAGCTCAAAACCAGCAGCCATTGTTTTCAAGAAATATTGAGTCGTTTTTTTACTTGGCTCGTCATATTACACCAACAATCCTGGGAATTACATTTACATTTAAGTCATTTAGCAGACGCTCTTATCCAGAGCGACTTACAAATTGGAATATTTCAATTGAAGCTTGAATCGATTAATACTGAGAAATTTGTACAAACGAAGTATGCATCTGCGAACAACCATCCATGTTCCGTTTCATATACTTTGATTTGGACTCTGATTACCGTTCCATGCTCAAAGCACACTAGTATGCATATCGAACTGACAGAGAGGACAAGGACAGAAAGAGGGATAAGAGAAAGACTGAAGTGCAGTGGAGATTGGAGGGTTCCCTGAGAGAGGGATGAGTGAGGATAGAGTAATGAGAGTGGGGGTGTGTTCTGACCTGGAACAGGGTGTGTGCGCCCTGCTGGCGCCGGGTGGCAGGGCTGAGGGGAGCCACCGGGCTGAGCGTGCTCCAGAAGTGGATGTTAGACAAAAGGGGACTGGGGGTCAGCAACAGAGTGGGTGTCTGTAAATACACACACACAAAACACACAAGGAGCTAGTCAGCAATAGATTTGGACACATAAGTAGTCATTTGGGAATATCTCAAATGATGGCACAAAATTGTTCTCAAAACTAGAATTCCAGCTTTAAGTGCAAGTAGTCGTGCAGACTTGATAAAGACCAGAAGAGAAAAGATGTGCTCTTCTGTATCCATAATGGAGGCTTTGAGAGTTTCCCAGCAGCCCAAGGAAAAGTCAACCCAGAGGAGAAGCTGGCCTGGGGCTGGTTCAAACAGCGCTGTCTCATGACCACATTAACATATACATTAAACCATAGAGGTAGAATCTGAGAGAATAATGAGACCATTGTCAGGTCCTGCTGATCTAATCTTATGATCACAACAGGAACACATTGTCATGTGGTCAAACGGTCAACATCTCATTGTCATGGTACCTCTGTTCAGACTGGTAGAAGGGGTGTTCAATAAAACTACAAAATTGCTGCCATCTGCTGGGGGAAAACTAGCAGTGAAATGTGTTGACATTTCACTTAGCCTTGTCCCTAATTGTAAATGTGTCTTCTCCTAATCAAGAACACATCTCAAACAATAATTCTGAGTGAGTGTGGAGTGTATAAGATTGCGTAAAAATGAATGTGTGTGCGTGTGTCTCACCTGTAGCAATGCAGGTGTGAGAGAGGCGGTGGGAAGGGAAGGGCTGTAGAGGTTCATAGGTGAGAGGTCAGAGGTGGTGACCACCAGTGTAGGAGTGGACAGCTCCAGGACTTTAGGAGGCTTGCGGGCCTTGCCCCCTGTGATATGGCCACTCACACACAACGGAGATAAACTCATCTCCCTATTCCCCCCCTTGTCCCTGTTCTCTACACACACCTCACCACCTGACACTTGGCCAAAACTCTGCACCTGAGAGATGGGGGCGGGGGGGAAGCAGTTGAATCACAGAAAGCAAAAACATGAATGCTAAATCCATCTTCATGTTTAGTAATCTGCGACTCTGTGGACTGGACGGAGATGGTCTCCATGTCTCAGTAGGTTTTGTGTGCATGTGTGTTTTCCTTACCCCCTGTATCTGCGTCTCTGTGGGCTGGGAGGAGATGGACTCGATGTCGCTGTCAATCACCAGCTCCTGGGTGGAGTCAGGCACCGTGATGGGGGAGGGGCTCCGAATGGGCAACTCTGATAGGCTGAAACTATTCAGGATTCGAAGACTCGAGGATTCCATGGGCTTGGCTTGCTCAAACGCACACACAGCCTGAGGCAGGAGGACAGAGTGTGTCATCACGACATCGCCCATGGGAGGGCACAATGGCGGATTAGGTGTTTCTATTGTAATCGGAGGGCTTCTCTTGGGAGGGGTGGTCCCGAACTTGATAACTGACGGCGACAGCATTGGCTGCTGAGAGGGCGGGTCTTGAGCCTGGGTATTGGACTTCCTGTCGGCCATCTTGTCTGCAGGGTTCTCCATCTTAATGGACTTGAAGAGCTGGCGTCCATTTTGCAGCGAGGTGAGGGTGAAGGAGGTGTACAGGCCAGAGTGGATGTAGTCATTACGGTTGGATGGCTTAGTACTGGACCCCTGTGTCGCTGTCATACCTCCACCCCTGTCCCCACCTTCACCATCTCGGGAGTTGTTGTCGCCCCTCTCGGACAGGGGCAGGCTACCCCCTGCACCCCCCTCCCCTTCCGGCCGAGCAGAGGCATCCCCTTTTAGGATGTCTGGGTAGGAGACGAAACGGTACACAAACTTCTGCCCGTTCACCTTCTTAATGATGTTCTAGAAGAGAGAGTAGGGGAGAGCGAGAAATGTTACGCTATGTGGAAAAATAGGCACAGAAGACAGACACTCTACACTCCCTTTCCTCCCCTCCCCCTCTCTCTCTCTTCCAAAAACAACCGACAGAGTAACCACTGTGTGGGACTGTTCCATTCTTCCTGTCTGTACCAAGCTAAATACAGCTCACCACCCCACCCACTGACAGAGGCAGGCTGTCTTTAGGCCAAACCACAGGCAGAGTGGATGAGACACACAGCGACATATGAACCCAGCAGTACTCTGGGTGGTGTGGTGACATCACAGGATGGCAAAACAGAAACTTCCCTGCCCATAGCTCTACCCAGCCCAGCATTAAACTAAACCCTGCACTCATTTTCAACAGGTCTCATCAAGGGGCCCCTTGTCAAAGTTAATGCATTGTGTGGGAGTGTAAGTTCGAGTGTATGTACCTTGTCATAGTATCTCAGTATTCTGCTGAGTTTGTTGTAATTCATGCTTTGTGTCTGTGTGTGTGTGTGTGTGTGTGTGTGTGGGGGGCCCTCTAAAATCTGTGATGCAGAGAACGCGGACGAGATCACGTAATCTAGACATTAAAACAGGATTCAACAATATAAAAAATTAACTTATTTGAAAATGTATTGACTTGCCCAAGATTATCATAGGACATGAACAAAATGCATCAGTGATTCTTATTTTCCTTCAACTTTCTGAAGAGGCAACAATGTGTGAATCCCGTCTGTGTGCTCGTTTGTGTATTCTGGTAGATGGGAAGGCTTTTCAAAAAACCTTCGCAATTATATGTTAACTACAAAGTAGCCTATGCCTACCTGGCAGAATGATATCAGGATTATTTTCATCATTCCAGAGGGTATTTGTTTAGCAAACTATGCAATCACATAAATGTGCACTACATAAAACAGCGCTAACCAAACAAGGCTCTTACATTTTTGTCATTTAGCAGACACTTATCCAGAGCGACTTACAGTAGTGGGTTCATACATTTTCATACTGGTCCTCCATGGGAATCAAACTCACAACCCTGGCGTTGCAAGCACCATGCTCTACCAAGTGAGCCAAGGACACTGTGTGTACTTGCTGGTGTGCACTTGAATCTTAGATTTTTCCCAGACCTCAAAAGTGGTCTGCTGATGTGGTTAAAGCATTGTTGTGGACTTAGAACATCCAATTGAAATGTTTCTACTAAAAACTGTGATCTTGAGAGCAAAAACCTGAAAACATGTTGGACAAATCAGAAACCTTGAAAAACAAAAAAGGAGAAAACAGAATTTGTGAAAAAACTAAATGGAATTAGAAAAAAAAAAGTATAGATCTTAAAGGGGTCTATGCATGCGTGTGTGTGTGTGTGTGTACCTTGTCGTAGTAGTATCTTAGGGCTCTGCTGAGCTTGTCGTAGTTCATACTGGGTTTGTTCTTCCGGGTGCCCCACAGCTTGGCCACCTCCTCTGCCTGCAGCAGCTTGAACTCGCCCTCCTCATTGGTCCAGCAGATCAGCTGATCATTGGTGGGGTCCAATAGGAGCTGGAGAAGGAACTGCCACAGGGTCACGGAGCTGTCCATGCTACCCGCTACAGAGAGAGAGAAAGGGGATGAAGATGACAGACCAGACATGCAGTGTCACCAAAAGGCAGTTATTGGTGATTCCATGGTAAAGTCAACCTGAGCATGTAAAAATAAAGTTACATTTCCAAATGAAACCACATTCCAAATTATCATTAATGTTTATATGTTGGAGTTCAGGCTTTATTTGACCAATTAAAGCAGGAATTGCATGATTTCTTTATATTACAGTGTAGGAGGTCAACTCTCAAATAAGGCTTTTAGTCATTCATATTTCATTGCAATTAGAAAGGGCTCACAGAGCTTGTTTTTCCACTCACACCTGTCCCCCAGTGTTAATGAGGAAGATGAGATGTTAATGAAGCAATACAGAGCAAATTGAGTGTCTTGAGTTTTGTTTGCATGTTCTACAGTCTTGTAAATATAGGGGGAGTGACTGGGACAGTTTTGTAAAACATACACCTTACATCAGATTATTTAAACTTTCTCTGTAAAGCTAACTTTCATTAAGATTTTATATGGTCAACAAATGGGTCCTTTCTTTTCATTGTCAATACCCTTTTTCAGCATGATGAAATCTGTAACATTGATAAGTTGTGAATGTGATGGACATTGATTCATCAAATCGTAGCTTCACAGACTTGTGCATTCACCAGATTTTATATGCTTGTTCCGAGATGTATCCCGTAGACGTTTACTGAAGCAATTGTTGATATCTTGAAAATTGGGTTCAAGCTAAGAATATCTTGGAAAATATATGCTGAAATGCATTTCTCATATATGGCAGTACTTTTAGATAATATGTGAATAGTTTCAAATGAAAGCCCTCCAAAATATACTGACTTCATCCAGTGTCCAGAAAAGTAGATTGGCAGCATAGGCACATGCATATGGTCTCACTTGCACATTTTGTTACAATGTTTCAGAAAAATTGTAATTACCCCCAAATATGATATTTTTGTGTCTACATTCAACTGGTAGGGGCTGATATTTATGAATAGCGAGGGAGAAAAATACATTTTAGGGTGTGGTACCTGGTCTTGTATACACTTTTTTATGTAACCTTTATTTAACTAGGCAAGTCAGTTAAGAACAAATACTTATTTACAATGACGGCCTAGGAACAGTGGGTTAGCTGCCTTGTTCAGGGGCAGAACGACCGATTTTTTCCTTGTCAGCTCGGGGATTCAATCTAGCAACCTTTCGGTTACTAGTCCAACGCTCTAACCACCTGCCTCACGAGGAGCCCGCCTGTTACGTGAATGCAGTAAGAAGCCAAGGTAAGTTGCTAGCTAGCATTAAACGTATCTTATAAAAAACAACCAATCAATCATAATCACTAGTTATAACTACACATGGTTGATGATATTACTAGTTTATCTAGCGTGTCCTGCGTTGCATATAATCGATGTAGTGCGCATTCGCGAAAAAGGACTGTCGTTGCGCCAACGTGTACCTAACCATAAACATCAATGCCTTTCTTAAAATCAATACACAGAAGTATATATTTTTTAAACCTGCATATTTAGCTAAAAGAAATCCAGATTAGCAGGCAATATTAACCAGGTGAAATGTCACTTCTCTTGCGTTCATTGCACGCAGAGTCAGGGTATATGCAACAGTTTGGGCCGCCTGGCTCATTGCAAACTAATTTGCCAGAATTTTACGTAATTATGACATAACATTGAAGGTTGTGCAATGTAACAGGAATATTTAGACTGATGGATGCCACCCGTTAGATAAAATACGAAACGGTTCCATATTTCACTGAAAGAATAAATGTTTTGTTTTCGAGATGATAGTTTCCGTATTCGACCATATTAATGACCTAAGGCTCGTATTTCTGTGTGTTATTATGTTATAATTAAGTCTATGATTTGATAGAGCAGTCTGACTGAGCGATGGTGGGCACCAGCAGGCTCGTAAGCATTCATTCAAAGAGCACTTTCGTGCGTTTTGCCAACAGCTCTGCTGTTTATGAATTCAAGCCTATCAACTCCCGAGATTAGGCTGGTGTAACCGATGTGAAATGGCTAGCTAGTTAGCGGGGTGCGCGCTAATAGCGTTTCAAACGTCACTCGCTCTGAGACTTGGAGTAGTTGTTCCCCTTGCTCTGCATGGGTAACGCTGCTTCGAGGGTGGCTGTTGTCGATGTGTCCCTGGCTCGAGCCCTGGTAGCGGTGAGGAGAGGCATGGAAGCTATACTGTTACACTGGCAATACTAAAGTGCCTATAAGAACATCCAATAGTCAAAGGTATATGAAATACAAATGGTATAGACAGAAATAGTGCTATAATTCCTATAATAACTACAACCTAAAACTTCTTACCTGGGAATATTGAAGACTCATTTTAAAAGGAACCACCAGCTTTCATATGTTCTCATGTTCTGAGCAAGGAACTTAAACGTTAGCTTTCTTACATGGCACATATTGCACTTTTACTTTCTTCTCCAACACTTTGTTTTTGCATTATTTAAATTGATTTTATTGATGTATTATATTAAGTTAAAATAAGTGTTCATTCAGTATTGTTGTAATTGTCATTATTACAAATACATTTATAAAAAAATAAAAATTAAATATCCGGCCGATTAATCGGTATCGGCGTTGAAAAATCTAAATCGGTCGACCTCTAATACAGTGCATTTGGAAAGTATTTAGACCCCTTCCCTTTTTCCACATTTTGTTACGTTACAGCCTTATTCTAAAATGGATTTTAATTTTGTTTTTAAAAAGCTTGTAGCGTCATACCCAAGAAGAATCAAGGCTGTAATCGCTGCCAAAGGTGCTTCATAAGGTACTTTGTAAAGGGTCTGAATATTTATGTAAATGTAATATTTACAACATTTCTAAAAAACAGTGTTTGCTTTGTCATTATAGGGTATTGTGTGTAGATTGATGAGGGGGGGACACGATTTAATACATTTTAGAATAAGACAAAATGTAAAATGTGAAAAAAGTCTAGGGGTCTGAATATTTTCCGAATGGACTGTACACCTCAGACTTTTACTTATATGTTCAATCTCCCCAAAAAGTGTGTTTATGTCATGAAACATCCATAACGTTTTTTATTTTCTTTATTTCTTCAACATGCCACCATTGAAAAAAAAGTCTGCTTTTTGGGGTACACACTCCCCCCACGGGGTACCATAGACACACACATACGTTTAATTTTGCCTATATTTTGTTTGTTCATTCTGTGAGACATTAAAGTTGTGATTTTGCATGCAATTGTTATGTCCATAACACTTGAATCACCCTTATCAAACTGGTTAACTGCTCCTACTCATGGCCTTGTAAAGTCCCTCATTCAGAATCTACAGCCTCAGTCAACAAGCCTAGAGTATCTGCCCTTTTCTGCACTCAACAACGCAAAAGCAACAACAACAAAAAGTCTGGCACCAAGGCTATCAGATGTTAATGTCATTTGCAGCATTTGCTAATCTTGATCACCTAATAATGAGTTACTGTTTGGAATTCAAGGTGATTTGATGATCAGTGATTCTGCACAGCCCAGCTCCTTGGTCAGGCATATCATCTTGAATGTCCTTAAAAACAGTGTTTTTAAATTGAATCATTCATGAAGAAAACATGTTTTAAACACCTTTTCACCTGTTCTCTAGAAATGCTGTACATTCATTCATAAGGCTTTGAGAGACAGAAACATTATATTTCTGAATTGTAAAGCTGCAGGGAACATCGGTGTTGTTTGGACTTCTCTAAAGGGGAACTAGAGGGGGTGCAGCGGGAAAGCAGCCTTTCATACAACTCTGAATAACTCCATCACGCACCACTTCATGGACAACAACAAAGGAGCAGGGAGCTTCGTGCTGTATAACTCAGCTGTGAACTCGGCAGTGAGAGAACACACACAGAGGGGCTCAGAGGAGAGCTCTACTGTATGAGCCTGGCGTATGGAGGAAATAAGGCGGATTCTACTCCCCAGGCCAGGCCCATTAAATGGCTAGGTGGAGCCCACACCTATCCTGTCCCTTCAGATATTTAAATACAACAAGGATAGGGCCATAAACAGGACTTGGGTTGTTTTCAAACTGAGGAACAGCATTCGTTTTTAAAAATACAAAAAAGTGAATAGGCTAGTAAAGCTAAAAACTGATTTTGGTTGGTTGATTATGAATGCTAAACAAGACAGTTACACTAAATGTATCATAAACAACATACACATCAAAGCTATTAAGCACTACATACGTGCTCCTTCCCCTAAACAATATTATACTGAGATTGGGCCTGACACCATTTTAAAATCTCAATTTAAATAAGTTTGACTGCCTTAGATTTTTGTATTTTCTGGCATTCAATCTTCAATAGCTCTTATACAAAGCATGCCATGACTATGAAAATTATATATTCTGAATCAGGCGAGGATGGACAAAATCCACTTGTTTTTTTGTGGCTCTTAATCTTCAATAGTTTATATAATTTAAATAACACCATTTTTAAAAACATAATTCATTCTAAATGGATATCTAAAACACACTCCATACTGAAATCAAATATATTTGGGTCAGTATCAATGTGTGACGTCACGTCCGTAAAACAACCTGCACACGCATCAAGCTGACAATGGGAGGTGTCACAACTGGCCTATGAGGACAACCTTGGGTAAGATCATTTCTTACCTTAACATGAAAGTAGCCTAGACTATCCCTTTATGGTTTATTGTTATAGATCATTTTTGGGTGGAGTGAACTACACCTGCTGAAATTTTGCATGAAAGGAGAGTGTAATATGGGTGGTGCATTACAGAGATGAGCTGCTGTTAGAGCTGAGCGATTACACAGAAGTTTTTTTTTTATCCCTCGATTATTAAACAACTAATTGACCGACGTAGGTTCAATTGCTTGAATTCAATTTAGTAGGCATGACAAATGTATTATAAAAATGTCAGTTATATAATCAAAATCAATAAATAAAGCATGTTTTGGGGCTCATTCTGTAGTCATGGCACGCTTTGTGTAAAAGCTATTGAAGATTGAAAGCACCCAAATCCTAAAAATAAACAAACACAAACATAATTATATTTGTCCATCCTCCCCGATTGAGAACTTGAATGGTCATGGCACGCTTTGTCTAAGAGTTACTGAAGATTGGGGGCTTTCAAACAAATCCTAAAAGAAAATGTATCAAATTAAAAAAAACTGTGCATATTTGACCATCCTCCCCCAATTCAGAAAATGTTCATAGTCATTCCACAATGTATAAGAGCTATTGAAGATTGAAAGCTGAAAACATACTAATACAATTCTAATAAAATACAAAAAGCTGTGTATTTTTGTCCATCCTTCCTCGATTCAGACTATATAATTTTTATAGTCATGGCACTTTGTGTAAGAGCTACTGAAAATTGAAAGCCAGAAGAAAAATTATAAAACAACCCCCCCCGCAAAAAAAACCTGTGGATAATTGTCCATACTCCCCCAATTCAGAATATACAGTGCATTTGGACCCCATCCCTTTTCCCACATTTTGTTACGTTACAGCCTTATTCTAAAATGTATTAAATATATACATGTTTCCATCAATCTACAAACAATACCCCCTAACGACAAAGTGAAAAAAGGTTTTTAGAAATGTTTGCAAATGTATTAAAAAGAAAAAGAACAAAAATACCTTATTTACATAACTATTCAGACCCTTTGCTATGAGACTTGAAATTGAGCTCAGGTGCATCCTGTTTCCATTGATCATCTTTAACATGTTTCTACAACTTGATTGGAGTCCACCTGTGTTAAATTCTATTGATTGGACATGCTTTGGAAAGGCACACACACCTGTCTATATAAGATCCCACAGTTGACAGTATATGTCAAAGAAAAAAACAAGCCATGAGGTCGAAGGAATTGTCCATAGAGCTCTGAGACAGGATTGTGTCGAGACAGATCTGGGGAAGGGTACCCAAAAATGTCTGCAGCATTGAAGGTCCCCCAAGAACACAATGCCCCCATCGTTCTTAAATTGATGAATTTTGGAACCACCAAGACTTCCTAGAGCTGCCCGCTCAACCAAACTGAGCATTCAGGGAAGAAGGGAGGGGACCAATAACCCGATGGTCACTCTGACAGAGTTACTCTGTGGCAATGGGAGAACCTTCCAGAAGGACAACAACCTCTGCCACACTCCACCAATTATGGTAGAGTGGCCAGATGGAAGCCACTCCTCAGTAAAATGCACGACAGCCAGCTTCGAGTTTACCAAAAAGGCACTTAAAGGACTCTGAGCATGAGAAACATGGTTCTCTGGTCTGATGAAACCAGGATTGAACTATTTGGCCTGAATGCCAAGCGTCAAGTCTGGAGGAAATATGGCACCATCCCTACGGTGAAGCGTGGTGGCAGCAACATGCTATTGGGATGTTTTTCAGCAGCAGTGACTGGGAGACTAGTCAGGATCAAGTGAAAGATTAACGGAGTACTGATGAAAACCTGCTCCAGAGCGCTCAGGACCTCAGACTGGGTCGAAGGTTCACCTTCCAACAAGATGACAACCCTAAGCATATAGCCAACACAATGCAGGAGTGTCTTCAGGACGAGTCTCAAAGTCCTTCAGTGGCCCAGCTAGAGGCTGGATAGAACATCTCTGGAGAGACCTGAAAATAGCTGTGCACCGACACTCCCCATCCAACTTGACAGAGCTTGAGGAGCTGGAGAGAAGAATGGGCAAAAACTCCACAAAGACAGGTGTGCCAAGCTTGTAGCATCATACTCAAGGCTGTAATCACTGCCAAAGGTGCTTCAATAAAGTACTGAGTAAAGGTTCTGAATACTTATATAAATGTGATTTCAGTTTATTTTAAATAGTTTTGCAAAAATGTCAACCTGTGTTCGCTTTGTCATTATGGGCTATTGTGTGTAGATTGAGGGGAATCAATTTTAGAATAAGGCTAACGTAACAATGTGGAATAAGTCATGGGGTCTGAATACTTTCCGAATGCACTATCATTATCATAATGGCATTCTTTGCATAAGTTATTGATGATTAGAAATCGGAATATCTACCGAGTATCTAATAGAAAACGAATTGTACCTCGGTTTGATGTGGTACATCTGACTGCTTGCTCTCTGCATAGGTTTATGGGGCAAGAAGGCCTGATAGGGTTGTGTACTGAACACTGCCTACCTAATGCTTGTGCGTCTAAGAGGCTTAGATAAGTAAATCTGCCTTGACTCATCCAGGCCAGCTGGGACACACCCCCTACTCACAATCTGACCGTGTAAAAGGGGTCAAAACGGGACCAACTGGCTCTCAGTGCGGCCGCCAAGAGACAAGATTATTTATATATAAATATATATATGATTAGAGTTTATCCGACTATGTAACGACACAGCACTCACACACAGCTAGGACCCACAGAGAAGAGTGAGATGTCACTTGCAATATGTTAGTGGTGTTTTAGTTTGTCCACCAAAACAATATAATACCGTATAACAAATCACTAAAATACGATGTTAATGTGATAGTTGACATTGCTTTTGTTAGTTACTAAATTAACTATCTTGAAATTCAGACAGCTAGCTGTTGGCTACAACATGGCCATTTCGCTAACGTTAGTAGTTAACCAACGCTAATTTAGCTAGCTGCACGAAAACCACCACTTGTTAGCTAGCCTAACGCTGAGATTGGATGTAACAATGCATTTACCCATATTGCAATTAGCTAGCTAGCATTTATTGTCATACCCTTTGTCACCAAGCTAGCTGGTTTACAGTATTGTAACTAGCGAACTACGCAAGCGTTAGTTACGGTACGTTGGTAGCTTACCTTGCTAGTATAGCTCGCTTAAAATATGAGCCGTCCAGAAGTGTCGATAAAAGTCCCAAAACATGACAGAAAATGAGCTTGCTATGTTCAGCAAGCCGAGTAGCAAATGGGTAACTACGTCATTTCAGTAAAAACTATAAATTGCCGTATACGTTTATGGCGATAAAAATACAGTGCGAATATTTAAGAACAGGAAATTAAAACCATGCTGTGATCACTTCCTTTTTTTGTTTGCGTTCCATAAACGCATTGTTTTTTGTCACCGCCGACTGCTACTGTGGTTTGAAGTGTCGTCGCGCCAACCAATTTTACTTTCAGCTAGTTACATTTGTCTTCCTGTCTTGACAAAAATTATATATATTAAACGATGCTGCAAGCTAAAATAAGTTCGCTGTCGACCCACAATCATATTGTGTAGGCCTGTAATGTAATTTCGCAAGTTACAATTTAAAAGGCAGGTTTGCTAAGAAATAAGCAACTCGCTATTGTCATGCTTCTGAATCTGGTCTCGCATGAAGCATTGGTGCGTAGGAGACGTGGAGTGAGAAATGTTGGGGCAACCACCCACCGCTGACGGCTATTCTAAAACAACTGGAAACATATTTAGTGCTTCTAGAATATGTTGTCTGCCAATATGTTTTTTCCAGGTGTAAATATGCGTTATGTCACATTCTGCTTTTGACACTACTGTTCAGAGCAGAGATGGGTCAAAATAAAATCGGGCCAACCTGCTCAACAAATACCCCATCTGACCACTCTGTAGCAGCCTTGCACAACATTTACATTTGTTTGATCAGATTTTCAAAGGGCAAAGCATGTCCAGAGACAGAGTAACCAGTGTCTACTGTCGAGATGGATTGTAGGTTGCCTCTATAGATCATGCTCAGAAACCTATGGATCTCCTTTCCTTATCCTTATGAAAGAACAGCCTTTTCTGTACAGTGGAGGCATCTGGTGTGTGGTATTGGAGTGTCATACCTCTATTGACCAGATGCTTCAGTGGCAGTGGTGAACTGAAATTCAGCTATTTCCATACAGTGGATATTTTTCATGATTACAATGATCTAAGCCCCAAACAAAGAATATCGTCAGCTCACACCAAGCATAATGTAAAGAAAGGAAACTTGTATGAGACACACAGGCTAGTAGTAATGTAATACCAACCTGTGTAAGTAATGTGATACTGTAGTCATGTTATGGTTAGTGTATGTCTGTGAGTGTGTTTTACCAGTACAGTTCACCATATTGAGGGCACTAGGAGAGTAGAGAGGTTTTCAATGAAAGATAAAATGCAGGCTACACACATGACACTGGTTCAAGCACTGGACAGAAAACACACAGACTAGAGTGAACAAATGCTAAGATTGGTCAAAACATTGAATCACTCGAGTATATCAAATTTGTGGACAAATTATTCAACTTTTCAAATTCTGAGAGGGTTGTGGAGAGCTATAGATGGACTGTATATTTTTACTAAGATGGATCGAGAACTCACAGAGTAGAAATAGCTGTTAAGCACAGATCTAGGATCAGTTGGGCTACCCTCCCTCCCCAATCTAAACCTCAACCATTACAGGGGGAAACACTAACCTGATATTTTGTATATAAATATACTGTATTTTACCATTCATAGACCAGCATCTGGTAGTAACCCTTCTCCATTGCAAACTTCATGTGAAATTCAGGACAATCTGAAGAACACCACCACAACATAAATGAAAAGATACCATAGACTACATTCATTCAGCTTGCCTGATGACTTAAACTGAATTATTTTGCAGAACCACCTTTTGCAGCAATTACAGCTGCAAGTCTCTTGAGGAAATGTCTCTATAAGCTTGGCACATCTAGCCACTGGAATTTTTGCCCATTCTTCAATGCAAAACTGCTCCAGCTCCTTCAAGTTGGATTGGTTCCGCTGGTGTAAAGCAATCTTTAAGTCATACCACAGATTCTCGATTGGATTGCGGCCTGGGCTTTGACTAGGCCATTCCAAGACATTTAAATGTTTCCCCTTAAACCACTCGAGTGTTGCTTTAGCAGTATGCTTAGGGCCATTGTCCTGCTGGAAGGTGAACCTCCGTCCCAGTCCCAAATCTCTGGAAAACAAACAGGTTTCCCTCAAGAATTTCCCTGTATTTAGCACCATCCATCATTCCTTCAAGTCTGACCAGTTTCCCAGTCCCTACTGATGAAAAACATCCCCACAGCATGATGCTGCCACCACCATGCTTCACTGTGAGGATGGTGTTCTCTGGGTGATGAGGTGTTGGGTTTGTGCCAGACATAGCGCTTTCCTTGATAACAGGGGAGGTTAGCATTTTTGATGGGGTGTGACATTTGTGCGTCTATAACTTTCTCACTCATCATTATTTATTCAGGATTGTCTAAACAGTGCCTTCGGAAAGTATTCAGACCCCTTGACTTTTTCCACATATTGTTACGTTACAGCCTTATTCTAAAATTGATTCAAAATTATTTTTCTTCATCAATCTACACACAACACCCAATAAAGACAAAGCAAAAACAGGTTAACAAAATTAACATAAGTATTCAGAGCCTTTACTCAGTAATTTGTTGAAACACCTTTGCCAGCGATTAGAGCATTGGGTCTTCTTGGGTATGACACTACAAGCTTAGAACACCTGAATTTGGGGAGTTTCTTCCATTCTTCTCTGCAGATCCTCTCAAGCTCTGTCAAGTTGGATGGGGAGCGTCCCTGTACATATTTTCAGGTCTCTCCAGAGATGTTAGATCGAGTTCAGTCTGAGGTACTGAGCGCTCTGGAGCAGGTTTTCATCAAGGATCTCCCTGTACTTTGCTATGTTCATCTTTGCCTCGATCCTGACTAGTCTCCCAGTACCTGCCGCTGGAAAACATCTCCACAGCATGATGCTGCCACCACCATGCTTCACCGTAGGGATGGTGCCAGGTTTCCTCCAGACGTGTCGCTTGGCATCCAGGCCAAATCTTGTTTTCATCAGACCAGAGAATCTTGTTTCTCATGGTATGAGTGTCTTTAGTTGCTTTTTGGCAAACTCAAAATGGGCTGTCATGTACCTTTTACTGAGCAGTAGCTTCCGTCTGGCCACTCTACCATAAAGACCTGATTGGTGGAGTGCTGCAGAGATGGTTGTCCTTCTGGAAGGTTCTTCCATCTCCACACAGAGGAACTCTAGAGCTCTGTCAGACTGACCATTTAGTTCTTGGTCACCTCCCTGACCAAGGCCCTTCTCCCCTGATTGCTCAGTTTTAGCCAGCTCTAGGAAGAGACTTGGTGTTTCCAAACTTCTTCCATTTAAGAATGATAGAGGCACTGTGTTCTTGGGGACCTTCAATGCTGCAGACATTTTTTGGAACCCTTCCCCAGATCTGTGCCTCGACACAATCCTGTCTCGGAGCTCCACAGACAATTCCTTCGACCTCATGGCTTGGTTTTTGCTCTGACATGCACTGTCAACTGTGGGAAACTTATATAGACAGGTGTGTGCCTTTCCAAATCATGTCCAATCGATTGAAGTTCCACAGGTGGACTCCAATAAAGTTGTAGAAGCATCTCAAGGATGAGCAATGGAAACAGGATGCACCTGAGCTCAATTTCGAGTCTCATAGCAAAGGATCTGCATACTTACACTACCATTCAAAAGTTTGGGGTTACTTAGAAATGTCCTTGTATGTTGAAAGTAAATCACTTTCCTTGTCCATTAAAATGACATCAAATTGATCAGAAATACAGTGTAGACATTGTTAATGTTGTAAATTACTATTGTAGCTGGAAATGGCTGACTTGTGAGGCGTCTGTTTCTCAAACTAGACACTCTAATGTACTTGTCCTCTTGCTCAGTTGTGCACCGGGGCCTCCCACTCCTCTTTCTATCCAGTTTGCGCTGTTCTGTGAAGGGCGTAGTACACAGTGTTGTATGAGATCTTCAGTTTCTTGGCAATTTCTCGCATGGAATAGCGTTCATTTCTCAGAACAATGGTCCCGTGTGGCTCAGTTGGTAGAGCATGGCGCTTGCAACGCCAGGGTTGTGGGTTCATTCCCCACGGGGGGACCAGGATGAATATGTATGAACTTTCCAATTTGTAAGTCGCTCTGGATAAGAGCGTCTGCTAAATGACTTAAATGTAAATGTAGAACAAGAATAGAGTTGACAAGTTTCAGAAGAAAGGTATTTGTTTCTGGACATTTTGAGCCTGTAATCGAAACCACAAATGCTGATGCTCCAGATACTCAACTAGTCGAAAGGCCAGGTTTATTGCTTATTTTATTAGAACAACAGTTTTCAGCTGTGCTAACATAATTGCAAAAGGGTTTTCTAATGATCAATTAGCCTTTTAAAATTATAAATTTGGATTAGCTAACACAACGTGCCATTGGAACACAGGAGTGATGGTATTCCATAAAAAATCTGCCGTTTCCAGCTACAACAGTAATTTACAACATTAACAATGTCTACACTGTATTTCTGATCAATTTGATGTTATTTTAATAGACAAAAAAAATGGCTTTTCTTTCAAAAACAAGGACATTTCTAAGTGGCCCCAAATTTTTGAACAGTTGTGTATGTAAATAAGGTATTTCTGGTTTTTATTAGTCATAAATTAGCAAAAATGTAGAACAATCTTTTTTCGCTTTGTCATTATGGTGTATTGTGTGTAGATTACTGAGGATGTTTAAAAAAAATTTTTTTTTTTTAAGAATAAGGCTGTAAGTTGTCTGAATACTTTCCGAAGGAACTGTAATCATGGTAGCATCCACATTTATGTATGTGTTTAAAAATACATATTCTATTCTTGTTTACAACAAAAATGACCTTAAAAGGGTCATATTAGATTGTGTAGAAATGCATGAAATTAGTTTTAGATGCCCAAGGAAAGTCTGAGCGAAGACCCCCAAACTCCGCCAGGTTATGCCCCCCCACTTCTAAAACCAAAGTTGTGCCCCTGGCCACATGTCCTACCTATATATCAGTACACTCTTAATAACAACCTAAAAATTACGAAACGTATATTCGAGCAAATAAGCCATTACATTTCTTGTTGACCAAATTCGACACTTATTGACCGCTATACAAAAACTCCTCGCTTGGTTAGCAAAAGAAAAGAAATGGCACCTGCTGGAAAATAGAGACTTTTGGCAGAGTTGGGACTCTTGCTTCACCTCTTCCTCTCTGACCCACTTTTCAATCAACTATTGTTTTCTCGAAGTAGAAAAACATGCTAACATTTAAAAATGATATGCTACTTATCCTAATATCAAAACAAAATTGCACAATTAGCTGCATTTGTTTTGATAACCATCAATTTGGGATTCCACCCTGTAAACATAATTTGGCCAATGACATGCGGTTGGAGGAGTCTCATTTCATTCAAGCGCATTTTCACATACTTTCCCTCTCCTTGACTTTTTGACCTTTTTCCAAAAAGAGGCCAGAGGACGGAGGAGAGGACGCATGAGTTAAGCAAAACCAATTGACAAAAGCCCTAGGGTGAGTGATGGAGGCTTACAGCTACCCAGATATCTCCGGTTTGTAAAGGGGAATGAAAAAGGGCAGGGGATGCTATTTAAATTTAAAAAATGAAATGCAACCCAGACTTCTTCTAGACATTCCCAGAACAACTCAGCTCCACACAGAGCCAGACATTCCAGTTTTACAGGCAGGCTGGCTTCTGAAGCGCACAGGGAGAATTTCTCTCTCTCTCTAGCATTGAACACCCACATTCCTTCACCCTGTAACAGCGGAATCAATGGTAGAAATATGCCATCATTCACAGTACTGGAGCCTACGGCATTCTCTTCCCAGGCAGTCTTGTAGGAACGGCCTACCGCTGTGGTTGCTGTGCCACCACCTACCCACTGTCACAATCCTCCCCATTGTTTGGAGAAAAGAAAAATAAACACTTTTACAATCTTTGGATCTTTCCAATGAAAGCATGGATCATTTTGTGTGTTGAAATTCACAAAACATAAGCCATGATGACTCAAATAACGACGAGGATGATGCTTTAATTTTCTTAGTCTTTATTATCATACATAGGAAAATAGCTTTTCTGGTATTTGAAAAAATAGAACCTGTATTTCAGCAAACATACAGTACAGTTGAGTGTGTGTATACTTTGGATGATATAGTTATTGGGAGAGAAACCCATGGTTAAAGGTAAGGCAGGAAGGGGAACACACAACAGGACTGAATCAGAGGAACTAGACCAGCCATGGACACACAGCTGGGTCAGACTTCTGAGTGGGATTGTGATCTATTCAAACTAGTTATGCTCAAAGAACAACAAACTTTTTAAGAGGCCATGTGATGGTGATGATTACCAGTGATGCTGTTGATGAAGGGCGGTGGTATGTTGGAGTGCTCAATTCTGAGTTGACCCATCCAAAGGCAACACAACGTGTGTTTTAACCAAAAGTTCTGAACCACTGTGATGGGTGGCAAATGTGAGTACAATTCACTCAAGGGATGTTGGCCAAGACTGCTACCCTGAAAAGTCCATAGTTCTCTATATGATTTCCTAAGTGCAGTAGCCTGTTGAAAAAGCACCTTTTACAATTTTAAACTCAAACACATAGATACAGCTTACATACCCATAACAGAGCCCTCCAGTGCTTGGCATAGCATTTCTCCATGCTAAACCCCCTCCTGCTAACATACAGTAAGTGCACTTGAGAACAAAGGGCTCATCTTGATGGGATGTGATGGGTTAACTCATTAATGTTAGAGTGGGTCTCATAATTAATTCCTGTCTGGCTGACCTGATAACCCCTCAATAACATTCTACAGGTTCACCAAGATACACTACATGAGAGAATCAAGCACAGACACCCCTGGATAGCTTAATATACTGACTGGGGGGGTTGTCTCGGGATAGGAGCTCCTACATGTTCTGTACATGTAAATGTGATATTTGACGGACACAGATTGGACAAAGATCAGCTGCTCTTTTCAGGTACAGTATGCTACTATACTGTAAATTATTAGCTTTGCTTGCTGGCCTAACATACTAACCTCTACTACTGTAAATGACTAAGCAGTTCCTTACAAAATTGGTTACTTTGCATTGTAAAGCCAATGTACAAATACAGTATACACAACTAGCTTTCGCCAAGTCATTTCAACATTGATTTTAAAGACATAGAAATAAAGTAAAATAGCTTATAGGTTCTACATCATACAATGTGTGCGCAGATAGCACAAAAAGGTGACTAAAAAGTCAAATAGGACGTTTGGTTTGGCAATATTTTGTTTTTAAACTCATTCCAGTCGTTTAAGAGCATGGACCAGGAGGGCTGTGATTTCTGCTGGTTTTCACTCAGTCACTCTTACCCTTCAATCAGCATCTGATGCAAACCTGGGAAACCAGGTGGGTGTGAGTGGACTCTTAACGAACCAGTTATTACATAATGGAACAGTGAAGTACCATGGTGAAAACCAACAGACACCAGTCTGCAGCCCAGAGGTCTTTTGTGGAGTGGGAGGAGGCACGAGGTCAGGGAAGCGGTGGTAAAAGTACTGGATTGGCCCTTGTAGGGTCAGGTAGGGATGTGATTGGGACAGAGGTTTAGCACCGTGGGGAGCAGGAGGGGATATTTAAGAGATTTAGACTCATCACCTGTTCTCTGAGAGAATCTCTAAACTCACATATCAACACAGTAATTTCATCTGGGCTAATAGCACAGATTACAGGCTAGAATGAGCTGGGCTATTTACGGTGGATTGCCCTCTAAAACTGTTTTGTAGAGAGTAACTCATGAAGCAGATTCACAGAACAATAAAATATGTAGAATAGAATGTGTGACAGTATAGGGTTTTAAACACAATTAAATTACATTTAAAACAGTGTTATACAGTGAGCAACTGCCTGTCACAATTTGTCATCTGCTCAGGGTAACGAGGTGAGTGTATATGTATGGCGGGGGGGCTGAGCAGGATGCGATTTAGCCTTAAGGCCTGAAATCCACTTTAAAGGAGATGTTCACTTTATTTTAACCAAATCTGTATGTACACTACCATTCAAAAGTTTGGGGTCACTTAGACATTTCCTTGTTTTTGAAAGAAAAACGCATTTTTTGTCCATTAAAATAACATCAAATTGATTAGAAATACAGTGTCAACATTGTTAATGTTATAAATAACTATTGTAGCTGGAAATGGCAGATTTTTTATGGAATATCTACATAGGCGTACAGAGGCCCATTATCAGCAACCATCACTCCTGTGTTCCAATGGCACATTGTGTTAGCTTATCCAAGTGTATTATTTTAAAAGGCTAATTGATCATTAGCGGGCACTATTTAATGAAGCTGACAGTTGAGGACTCCCACTCCTCTTTCTATTCTGGTTAGGGCCAGTTTGCGCTGTTCTGTGAAGGGAGTAGTACACAGCGTTGTACGAGATCTTCAGTTTCTTGGCAACTTCTCGCATGGAATAGCCTTCATTTCTCAGAACAAGAATAGACTGACGAGTTTCAGAAGAAAGTGCTTTGTTTCTGGCCTTTTTGAGCCTGTAATCGAATCCACAAATGTTGATGCTCCAGATACTCAACTAGTCTAAAGGCCAGTTTTATTGCTTCTTTAATCGTTACAACATTTTTCAGCTGTGCTAACATAATTGCAAAAGGGTTTTCTAATGATCAATTAGCCTTTTAAAATGATAAACTTGGATAAGCTAACATAACGTGCCATTGGAACACAGGAGTGATGGTTGCTGATAATGGGGGTCTGTACACCTATGTAGATATTCCATTTTTTTTTTTATCTGCCATTTCGAGCTACAAAAGTCATTTACAACATTAACAATGCCTACACTGTATTTCTGATCAATTTGATGTTGTTTTAAAATTGACAAAAAAATGTGCTCGTCTTTCTAAAACAAGGAAATTTAAGTGACCCCAAACTTCTGAACTGTAGTGTAAATAGCATGTTATAGAAGTACCCTCTTTTTTACAATAAATTGTTTCTGAGAACCTTACACCACCAGCGATATACTTCCTCATGCTCGTTCTGCAGTTGCAGGGGCGCTAATTAAACATGAACAAAGGCTCCAAAAACACCCAAATACGTCATTTTAGAAACAGCAACGCTCTCAGTATTGTGATGCAGGTCTTTAGATGTTTCAGACATGAAATTGTGTCATTGAGAACTTTATCCGCAACGTTATATTCCATTTTGTGCGACTCGAGCGATAATTCTCTGTGTAGCCCACAAGACTTTTCCACACGGAGAAGCAGCACATATGCAGAGGGGAAACCGTTTAGAATGACACAGTATCATGTGTCTGGGCACTTTTACAACATGCCATTTACATTCAAAATACAGATTTGGTTCAAATAAAGTGAACTTCTTCTTTAAGCTGAACAATCACATCCCTGAAATGGCCGTTACCTGTTAGTTCACTGTGTAGCACCAGGACAAGCCCTCATCTGCTCCGGTTGCAGGAAGGAGGGGAGGCGGCAGAGGCCGGTTAGGGTCTGAATCAGATTCAGAGCCCTATTAGAGGGTCCTGGGGGCCCCTCTGGGTACACATTTTGGTTATTGCCCTATTACTACACAGCTGATTAAACTAACCAACTCATCATCAAGCTTTGATTATTTTAATCAGCTGTGTAGTGCTAGGGCAAAAACCAAAACGGGCACCCAGGGGGGGCCCCAGGACCAAGTTTGGGAAACCCTACCCTACGTTCTGGCCCAGGACTGCTTCTATAGCACAAGAGTCCTGATGAGGACCCAGACTCTCTGGCAAGGCCTCCCCGGGGTAGGCCTGGGTGGATGACTCTCATGAGTCTGTCAGCCCGTGGTGGGGTTGAGATTGTACTGAGCTGGGTTGGGCTGGGCAAGAACAGCCAGGGTAAAGGTAGAGGACCAGGCTGCTCTGAATTCTGAATGCAGGTACTTATAATTCTGCCGTCCTGGTCAAGTGCTGTAACAGGGTTAAGGGTGAGTGAAGGTGGGTGGGTGGCATCAGGATCCAGACTGGGCTGGCTGGGTCAGACGGTAGTTCTGATGTTTTTGCCAGGCCGGGGGCTGCGGTGCACCTTGGTGTGTTTGGAGAGGTGGTCGCTGCGGGCAAACTTCTTCTCACACAGAGAGCACTCGTAAGGCTTGACCCCGGAGTGGGAGCGCCGGTGACGAGACAGCTCATCAGAACGAGAGAACCTACAGAGACAGAGGAGCACAGGTCAACACCCAAAGCCCTGCGATAAAACAAGTTGGTGTTTTGATCATTTCTCTGAATTCAAAATGTTTGAGTTAAACATTCAGTCGGTTACAGCTAAGTGTGTCAGGAGGCCGGTTTTTCCCACTGTTTGATAGCCCCCCGACTAGCGCTCAGACTGAACTCTGAGGGAAATAGAAACACTAAATGGTGGGTCAAACAGTATTTACAATATACACTGAGTGTACAAAACATTAGGAACACCTTCCTAATATTGAGTTGCACCCCTTATGTCCTGAGAACAGCCTTAGTTCATTGGGGCATGGACTCCACAAGGTGTCGAAAGCATTCCACAGGGAGTCAACATGCTGGCCGATGTTGACTCCAATGCTTCCCACAGTTGTGTCAAGTTGGCTGGATGTACTTTGGGTGGCAGACCATTCTTGATACACACGGGAAACTGTTGTGTGAAAAATCCAGCAGTGTTGCAGTTCTTGACACTCAAACTGGTGCGCCTGGCACCTACTAAAATACCATGTTCAAAGGCACATAAATCTTTTGTATTGCCCATTCACCCCAAATGGCACACATACACAATCCATGTCTCAAGGCTTGAAAATCCTTCTTTAACCCGTCTCCTCCCCTTCATCTACACTGATTGAAGTGGATTTAACAATTGACATAAATAAGGGATCATAGCTTCACCTAGATTAACCTGGTCAGTCTATGTCATGGTAAGACCAGGTGTTTCTAATGTTTTGTACACTCAGTGTACAAACAACATTATAAGCATATCCTTTCACATCCTCTAACTACCTCAATAACACTAACCCTTCCCTTAGGAAGCTCACTGCAGTTGCTTATAGGGATATTAGAAACTGTGAGCGTGTTGTAATATCTCATATTTGCAGAACCTCTATATTGTCTTATAAAAGCTCTATTCCCTACCTTCACAGACAGATATTATTTTTCTTTATGCTAAGCTTTGCAAAATAATTACAGTGGAATACTGTGTCAACATCCTAACAAGGGGTATAGAGCATTTTTTCTACTATCATCATTATACCTACTTCATTTTGAACCAGTCATTACAGGCTTTCTTCTCTCTGTTTATTATCCTATCACATGTTAATAACTAGCCTATATGATAATGAACTAAACAAACCTAAGCTTTCTGTGTTTTCTGCATGTTGACTAGCATTGTTATGATATAACCCACCTCCAGCCACAGTCAGGCCAGCTGCAGGTGTAGGGCTTCTCTCCGGTGTGTCTGCGGAAGTGGGCCTTCAGATGGCTGCTCTTGGTGTACATCTTCTCACAGCCTGGATGAGAACACTTGTGCACCCTCAGTGTCTCTGTAGGAGGGGGTCTGTTCACCTTATGTGGGGCCACAGCTTTCACCACGGCCCCTCCACTGTGACCCCCAACCACCGTTGCCCCAGCAAGCCCCCCGGCAATCCTCACGGTGATCGGTAGAGGGGCAATCTTCACGTACTTCTGGTCTGGAACTCCGGCGTCCATGCTGGCTACGTTGAGAAGGGTGGCTGGGGCAGAGGGCACCTGTGAGGCAAGCAGGGTAAAGTTCTGCCCTCCGTGGAGCCCCAAGACCAGGTGGGCCAATCTCAGCCCACTGGACGCCCCAGGAGGAGAGCCTGTCTGGGGGAGAGGCTGGGCCAGCGGCAGCGACTGGACCTGGAGTACCAAGGGTGCTCCCAGGAGCACTGAGGGGGTGGAGGGGGACGGGGAGGGGCACGGGGCTGCTGGGCTGTGGGTGTGAGGGATGTTGGGGGTTTGTGGGGTGGGGGGTGACAGGGCAGCGCTGGTCCCTGGGTCACTTTGTCCCCCTGGGGAGGAGAGAGGTTGTTCAATGGAGCTGGAAGGGGAGGGAGCGGGCTCCTCCATGGGTTCACTAGAGAAGAGAATCCCCTCTCTCACCAGCTCCATCTTCTCCCTGAGGAACTCCTCGATGTCCTCAAGGGTGGGAGAGAAGGGCGAGGGCAGGCGGGGACTGAAGTCAGGCAGCCTGGGGACCTGCAGCATGCCTTCTTCTTGCTTCTCCCTATCCCGCTCTATGGGGGTAAAATCATCCTCCTCCTCCTCTTCCTCCTCTCCGGGGCTGAAGCTGAGCCGAGCACCCATGTCCCCGGCATCTGGGCTGTAACCGGAGGCAAAGCTATCCCCCTCGCTCCTCCCCTCACTGCCCTCTCCCTCCTCAAGCTCCAGGGAGACCAGACTAACACTGTCCCTAAAGAGGTCATTATCAGAGACCAGCGCTCTGCTGCTTAACGACACCATTGATACAGTCCAGATACACAGGAGAGATGAGCAGAGAACCACGCTTCTCACTACACCTGCACAGAAAATGTGAGGGATAGCGCAGTTAAAAATGTGAACGGTTAAACATGAATAAGAATACAATATTTAAGACCTAGCTGTATTTGAAGGAACAGCTAAATGTGGAATGGTCCAATGGAAATGCGAGTGCAAGGTGAGAGGATGTGTCAGCCAAGGTGGTGTGTGAAAACAGCATTAAAGTGTATCTTTTGGATTTGAAAGATTCTTTCTCGCTTATACTAACGTTAATAAGTTCCAAAGGTTTCCAAAACCATACTGCAAGTGAAGCGTATTTGCGTTTAGACAAAGTGTTGGGATTGTAGTTCACATGGAGCCAGCTGTGGTCCATACCATCAGCTGAGAACCCAAAAGTGGGGCCGGCTGTAAAATGTGTATACCCCCATTGGGTTCTCCAGAGCTAGGTAATAATAGGCTGAAAGCTAACAATCAACAAATGATTAGGCCAAACATCTAATCCGAATGGGATCAAGGCCTAAACACATGTGCTAAAACAAAGCAATAATATCTATCATCAAATGAAAAATAATAAACCTAATGTGTCACTTGATTTAATTAATTCGACCATCATAACAATAAAGCAACACGCGGGATAATTAAATGGATACATTGTGCACAATGACATGTCCAGCGTAAACACTTCCCACATGACGCCCATATGTGTCTCGGGCGCTAAACAACATGGTGCAGGACTGTAATAAGTGCGTAATTACACCAAAGTGAATCATGTTATACAATCGATAAACCTTATTCGACGTCAGCAAACAGTATTATTTAAAACTTCAACTGCTTTTAACCTCAGCGCATGGGCAGGCGAGGCGCATGGCAAGCCACCTGACTGCAACAGCCAGACAGGAATTCACGAGTCTCAAGTTCGGAGGGTTCTATAAATACAAATCTAAGCATCCAGCGCAAACGAAAAGAACAACTAACATTAGTAATGGCGAACTTACCGTCTATTATCATGAAATATATTAAGAGCTTTCGAAATACACCGTCCTCGAAGTTTTTGTCCGTCGTGTTATTGTTGCAGAGGGATCCCGTCATTGCCAAGGCTCCATGTTGGCATTCTTTATGAGCCCATCACATGACTGCATTTCTGTACACTCAGAGGCAAGGATCCAATTCCGGCTGTTTGGTTGGCTAAGGTTACGGAGGCTCGCCCTAAAACAAGAGATTTAATTGGTTTCCGCTTGATGGACGCTGTTTTTCCCCCAATATTTTGGAAACGTCATTGATCTAGGCCTACTGTCCCTATGCCACCGGGAAAATTAGAATTAACCCAACCACAGTTATGTATCCAGTGTTCTCAAAATGATATCGTACATACAACGTGGCTCATTCAGAAACCATGTGTCATGAACTGACAAGATGGCAGAGTTTTGAACTGCAGCAGGTGGTATGATGGACATTTTGTTAAATTATAGCCTATGCATTGCTTAATTAGGATTAAGAATTATAGCCTTTTTCATGGTTAACCAAATGTTGGAGTGGCTGTCAGCCCTGTGGAGAGCACATGTATAAACACTAGACTCAGACTGGTCTCATAGACTAGACATAACATAGTTCATGTAAATCCGGGATACTCAAATTATTATATGTCACGTTTGGTATGGTTACATAAATTAGAAGGTTACTTAAGTAAAAACGAAAGGAGGGTGGTTGGTCGGGGGGGGTGTATGAAGCAAACATCTAGCAACCCTTGGGGTGGGGTGGGTATAAAGCGAATGACTAGCACGCCAAAGGTTGCATGTTTGAATCTCATCACAGACAATTTTAGCATTTTAGCTAATTAGCAACTTTGCAGTTACTTACTACTTTTTCACTACTTTTCAACTTAATTAGCTGTTAGCTAACCCTTCATCTAACCCTAACCATAACCCTTTTATCTAACCCGTCCCCTAACCCTAACTCCTAGAGCCAACATGGCGCCGACAGAGATGGTCGCCTCGCTTCACGTTCTTAGGAAACTATGCAGTATTTTAATTTTTTTAATGTATTATTTCTTACACTGTTACCCCAGGAAATCTTAAGTCTTATTACATACAGCCGGGAAGAACTATAAGAGCAACATCAACTTACCAAAATTACGACCAGGAATACGACTTTCCCGAAGCGGATCCTCAGTTTGGACCACCACCCAGGACAATGGATCGGATCCCAGTAGGCGACCCAAAACAATAGCGCCGCAGAAGGGGCAGACGGAGCGGTCTTCTGGTCAGGCTCCGTAGACGGGCACATCGCTCACCACTCCCGAGTATACTACTCGCCAATGTCCAGTCTCTTGACAACAAGGTAGACGAAATTCGAGCAAGGATTGCCTTCCAGAGAGACATCAGAGATTGTAACATTCTCTGTTTCACGGAAACATGGCTCACTCGGGATACGTTATCAGAGTCGGTAAAGCCACCCGGTTTCTTCACGCATCGCGCTGACAGAAACAAACATCACTCTGGTAAGAAGAAGGGCGGGGATGTATGCCTTATGATTAACGAGTCGTGGTGTGATCACAACAACATACAGGAACTCAAGTCCTTTTGTTCACCTGACCTAGAATTCCTTACAATCAAATGCCGACTGCATTATCTACCAAGAGAATTCTCTTCGATTATAATCACAGCCGTGTATATCCCCCCCAAGCAGACACCTCGACGGCCCTGAAAGAACTTCATTGGACTCTATGTAAACTGGAAACCACATATCCTGAGGCTGCATTTATTGTAGCTGGGGATTTTAACAAAGCTAATGTGAAAACAAGGCTCCCTACATTTTATCAGCATATCGAATGCGCTACCTGGGCTGGCGTACAGGTGCCAGCATGGACGCCGGAGTTCCAGACCAGAAGTACGTGAATGCCCTCTTCATCTGTAGAACGCTAGCAAACGCTAGCCATGCGGCACAGAAGTGTCCAACTCACCAGAACGCATAACAAAGAAAATACCGAAAATCTATATCTAACGCCTATAACGAAAGCTTTTCAGAATGCAATCCAGGGGTCCCCTTCGCGCCATGCAGAATAAAGGAAAGAGTGGTCGCGTCATTCCAACAGGTCTTGTTCGGCCTGAGATAGAGCTGTACACCCCATTTCAACTCTCACTGCCTACTGACATCTAGTGGAAGGCGTATGCAGTGCATGTAGACCCATAGATTCCATGCAAATTGATAGGCTGACCCTGGAACAGAGCCCCCGATTTCAGATTTCTCACTTCCTGACAGGAMGTTTGCTGCAAAATGAGTTCTGTTTTACTCACAGATATAATTCAAACGGTTTTAGAAACTAGAGAGTGTTTTCTATCCAATAGTAATAATAATATGCATATTGTACGAGCAAGAATTGAGTACGAGGCAGTTTAATTTGGGAACGATTTTTTACAAAGTGAGAACAGCGCCCCCCTATTGAGAAAAGGTTTTAATTATTAAAAATTGGATGTAATAAATGTATCACTAGTCACCTTAAGAAATGCCACTTTATATAATGTTTACATACCCTACTCTTACTCACCTCAAATGTATATACAGTGAGGGAAAAAAGTATTTGTGCAAACCTGGTCAAGAACTACAGGAAATGTATGATCTCTGTAATTGCAAACAAAGGTTTCTGTACCAAATATTAAGTTCTGCTTTTCTGATGTATCAAATACTTATGTCATGCAATAAAATGCAAATTAATTACTTAAAAATCATACAATGTGATTTTCGTTTTAGATTCCGTCTCTCACAGTTGAAGTGTACCTATGATAAAAATTACAGACCTCTACATGCTTTGTAAGTAGGAAAACCTGCAAAATCGGCAGTGTATCAAATACTTGCTCTCCCCACTGTATATATACATATTCTTATTCATTCCTTTACACTTGTGTGTATAAGGTAGTTGTGAAATTGTTAGATTACTTGTTAGATATTACTGCACGGTCGGAACTAGAAGCACAAGCATTTCGCTACACTCGCATTAACATCTGCTAACCATGTATGTGACCAATACATTTGATTAGATTAGCACTAGCTAATGTTAGCATTAGTCACCTAGCTAACGTTAGCCACAACAAATTGGAATTCATAACATATCATAATTTTTTCCTATTCGTAACATATTTTACTTTTTCAAATCCCTAACAAATTGTACGAATTACAATTCGAACATATACAAATTGTAATTCATAACATATCATACGAAATGGATGATGGACAATTACAAATTAATACATACCATACCAAACATAACAGATCATACTAAATAGATCATACTAACGGTTTTACGTACAGAATAATATGAAATGCCCTGAGACCACATTGCAAGACTAGAGAGCCTACCTCCATTATCATGTTTGGGAGTGTTTTAGCGATACAACGGGGACCTCTGCTGGAGATTCAGGATATTGGCCACAATGATCCAGTCTGCTGTGATTTTAATCCCTTCATTGTGTTGGTGTGGATTTGGGTGGTGTTATCTGAATCCAGCCCAGTCCTTATGAATAACTTCTGTATCAAACATAACGGACAGTCAAACTCAAATAATTTAGTTTACATATGAAAAAGAATGTTTGATGTTTAAAATATTTTATTCACAAGATAAAAGGAAGGAGAAAGAAGCTTGCAAATAAAAATGAAATTATGTAAGGCACTACTACCTGCTATTACCTTGTGTAACAACTTAACCTTTCCCTTGATACAATTACAAACGGTTTAAAACCATAAAAAAATATAAAACAATCCAATATATTATCAAAAAAGTTTGAGCATTAGGTAAAATTCAATTGATTGGACATGATTTGGAAAGGCACACACCTGTCTATATAAGGTCCCACAGTTGACAGTGCATGTCAGAGCAAAAACCAAGCCATGAGGTCGAAGGAGTTGTCCGTAGAGCACCGAGACAGGATTGTGTCGAGGCACAGATCTGGGGAAGAGTACCAAAACATTTCTGCAGCATTGAAGGTCCCCAAGAACACAATGGCCTCCATCATTCTTAAATGGAAGAAGTTTGGAACCACTAAGACTCTTCCTAGAGTTGGCAGCCCGGCCAAACTGAGCAATCGGGGGAAAGGGCGTTGGTCAGGGAGGTGACCAAGAACCCGATGGTCACTCTGACAGAGCTCTAGAGTTCCTCTGTGAAGATGGAGAACTTCCAGAAGGACAGTCATCTCTGCAGCACTCCACCAATTGGGCCTTTATGGTAGAGTGGCCAGAACAGAAGCCACTCCTCAGTAAAAGGCACATGACAGCTGCTTGCCCAAAAGGCACCAAAAGACTCTCAGACCAGAAACAAGATTTCTCTTGGCCTGAATGCCAAGCACCATGTCTGGGGAAACCTGGCACCATCCTACGTGAAGTATTGTGGTGGAGCATCATGCAGTGGGGATGTTTTTCAGCTGCAGGGACTGGGAGACTAGCCAGGATCGAGGCAAAGATGAACATAGCAAAAGTACAGAGATATTCCTTGATGAGAAACTGCTCCAGAGCACACAGGACCTCAGACTGGGGCAAGGTTCACCTTCCAACAGGAAACGACCTAAGCACAGCCAAGACAACGCAGGAGTGGCTTCGGGACACGAGAACAGGGCTCCGGGCAGCCGAGCGGAAATGGAGGAAAACTCGCCTCCCTGCGGACCTGGCATCCTTTCACTCCCTCCTCTCTCATTCTCCTCTTCTGTCTCTGCTGCTAAAGCAATTTCTACCACTCTAATTCCAAGCATCTGCCTCTAACCCTAGAAGCTCTTTGCCACCTTCTCCTCCTCCTGAATCCTCCTCCCCTCCCCCCCCTCCTCCCTCTCTGCTGATGACTTCGTCAACCATTTTGAAAAGAAGGTCGACGACATCCGATCCTCGTTTGCTAAGTCAAACGACACCGCTGGTTCTGCTCACACTGCCCTACCCTGTGCTTTGACCTCTTTCTCCCCTCTCTCTCCAGATGAAATCTCGCGTCTTGTGACGGCCGGCCGCCCACAACCTGCCCGCTTGACCCTATCCCCTCCTCTCTTCTCCAGACCATTTCCGAGACCTTCTCCCTTACCTCACCTCGCTCATCAACTCATCCTTGACCGCTGGCTACGTCCCTTCCGTCTTCAAGAGAGCGAGAGTTGCACCCCTTCTAAAAAAACCTACACTCGATCCCTCCGATGTCAACAACTACAGACCAGTATCCCTTCTTTCTTTTCTCTCCAAAACTCTTGAACGTGCCGTCCTGTGCCAGCTCTCCTGCTATCTCTCTCAGAATGACTCTTGATCCAAATCAGTCAGGTTTCAAGACTAGTCATTCAACTGAGACTGCTCTTCTCTGTGTCACGGAGGCGCTCCGCACTGCTAAAGCTAACTCTCTCTCCTCTGCTCTCATCCTTCTAGACTATCGGCTGCCTTTGATACTGTGAACCATCAGATCCTCCTCTCCACCCTCTCCGAGCTGGGCATCTCCGGCGCGGCCCACGCTTGGATTGCGTCCTACTGACAGGTCGCTCCTACCAGGTGGCGTGGCGAGAATCTGTCTCCGCACCACGTGCTCTCACCACTGGTGTCCCCAGGGCTCTGTTCTAGGCCCTCTCCTATTCTCGCTATACACCAAGTCACTTGGCTCTGTCATATCCTCACATGGTCTCTCCTATCATTGCTATGCAGACGACACACAATTAATCTTCTCCTTTCCCCCCTCTGATAACCAGGTGGTGAATCGCATCTCTGCATGTCTGGCAGACATATCAGTGTGGATGACGGATCACCACCTCAAGCTGAACCTCGGCAAGACGGAGCTGCTCTTCCTCCCGGGGAAGGACTGCCCGTTCCATGATCTCGCCATCACGGTTGACAACTCCATTGTGTCCTCCTCCAGAGTGCTAAGAACCTTGGCGTGATCCTGGACAACACCCTGTCGTTCTCAACTAACATAAAGGCGGTGACCCGTTCCTGTAGGTTAATGCTCTACAACATTGCGAGGTACGACCCTGCCTCACGCAGGAAGCGGCGCAGGTCCTAATCCAGGCACTTGTCATCTCCCGTCTGGATTACTGCAACTCGCTGTTGGCTGGGCTCCCTGCCTGTGCCATTAAACCCCTACAACTCATCAGAACGCCGCAGCCCGTCTGGTGTTCAACTTCCCAAGTTCTCTCACGTCACCCCGCTCCTCCGCTCTCTCCACTGCGTTCCAGTTGAAGCTCGCATCCGCTACAAGACCATGGTGCTTGCCTACGGAGCGTGAGGGGAACGGCACCCGTACCTTCAGGCTCTGATCAGGCCCTACACCCAACAAGGGCACTGCGTTCATCCACCTCTGGCCTGCTCGCCTCCTATCTCTGAGGAAGTACAGTTCCCGCTCAGCCCAGTCAAAACTGTTCGCTGCTCTGGCACCCCAATGGTGGAACAAACTCCCTCACGACGCCAGGTAGCGGAGTCAATCACCACCTTCCGGAGACACCTGAAACCCCACCTCTTTAAGGAATACCTAGGATAGGATAAGTAATCCTTCTAAACCCCCCCCCTTAAAAGAGTTATGATGCATATTGTCAAAGTGGTTGTTCCACTGGATATCATAAGGTGAATGCACCAATTTGTAAGTCGCTCTGGATAAGAGCGTCTGCTAAATGACTTAAATGTAAATGTAAGTCTCTGAAATCCTTGAATGACCCAGCCAGAGCCCGGACTTGAACCCGATCGAACATCTCTGCAGAGACGTGAAAATAGCTGTGCAGCAACACCCCCCATCCAACCTGACAGAGCTTGAGGGGATCTGCAGAGAAGAACGGGAGAACTCCCCAAATACAGGTGTGCCAAGCTTGTAGCGTCTTACCCAAGAAGACTCAAGGCTGTAATCGCTGCCAAAGGTGCTTCAACAAAGTACTTAAAGGGTCTGAATCCTGTGATATTTCAGTGTTATATTGATATCACTCAAATCAGTGTAGATGAAGGGGAGGAGATGGGTTAAAGAAGGATTTTTAAGCCTTGAGACATGGATTGTGTACGTGTGCCATTCAGAGGGTGAATGGGCAAGACAATAATTATAAGTGCCTTTGAACGGGGTATGGTAGTAGATGCTAGGTACACCGGTTTGTGTCAGGAACTGCAACGCTGGGTTTTTTCTGTTTGTATCAAGAATAGTCCCCCACCCAAAGGACATCGAGCCAACTTGATACAACTGTGGGAAAGAAGCATTGGAGTCAACATGGACCAGCATCCCTGTGGAAAGATGGACCAGAATCTATGTGGAAAGCTTTCGATGCCTTGTAGAGTTCATGCCCTGATGGATTGAGGCTGTCCTGAGGGCAAAAGGGGTTGGGGGGCAGGGTTCAGCTTAATATTAGGAAGGTATTCTTAATGTTTTGTACACTCAGATTAGGTTAGTATTGAATCTACTGGTTATTAACCCGCAAATCACCAGGTCCTGGGAAAAAACACTTCTCTCTCCTTTCTCTCAAGCTGTAGTGTTTGAGGACATCATTGGTAGGAAATTTGTAGAGGACCTTGCACACGATGGTGTTGTGGTCCCTTCCCCCCCAGGGAATGGATGTAATGGATCTAAAATGACAGACAAAATTGAGAGGCAGTTATCCCATCATCCTGAATACTGTGATTTACAACAGATTGCTATGGGAAGTTCTTGGAACATTTTCAAAGATTAAGATATATACCATCTCTTTATGTCTTGTGATGGCCTCCTCCAGACTCTTGCAAGGTCCTCTAACTCCTCCTTGGTCCTACAAGGTCTATGCAGGACTCCGTTTTGCAGGTCTTGCGCTCCAGCGGCTAGCAGCTGTCGCTGAATTGCCAGTAGTTCCACTTGGTTCTCGATTATTGTTTCCAGCTTCATCAGCACGGTTGTTTGGAATACTGTAATAACTTTAAGTCGAGTACAAAGGGTATAGTTAATAGTAAAATTCATTTAAATGTTTTCTATTCTTAGTGAATAATAATCTCACCATAACATCACCAAAATACACTACGGGATTTGGCTGTGATCTGTGATTATCCAAGTTAAATAGTGTCCATGATACTTTTATGCAGTAGGTCTTAACCTAAAAACATATCGGGAACTCATACGAATAAAGGTAGAATCTTGGGCATCCCGATTGGCGCAGTGGACTCGGGCACTGCATCGCAGTCTTGCGGCGTCACTAAAGCCTGGGGTTCAATCCCAGACTGTGTCACAACCGGCCGTGACCAGGAGGCGCACAATTGGTCTAACTCCCCCGAGTTAGGGGAGGGTTTGGCCGGGGGTGCCTTACTTGGCTCATTGTGCTCTAGCAACTCCTTGTGGCAGGCCGGGTGCCTGCAGTTTGACTTCGGTCGTCAGTTGAGCAGTGTTTCCTCTGACACATTGGTGCTTCTGGGTTAAGCGAGAGGGTGTTAACTTCTCTGCTCTACGGATCCCTTTTACAAGATCATTTTCCTAAACAACCGCTGAATTGCAGGGCGCAAAATATTTTAGTAATATTTATAATCATGCAATCACAAGTGAAATATACCAAAACACAGCTTAGTTTGTTGTTAATCCACCTATCGTGTCAGAGTTTGAAAATATGCTTTACAGAGAAAGAAATCCAAGCTTTTGTGAGTGTATCAATCAATGCTAGAACAGCTAGCCCCAAATTAGCATGGTCACGAAAGTCAGAAAAGCAATAAAATTAATTGCTTACCTTTGATAATCTTCGGATGTTTGCACTCACGAGACTCCCAGTTACACAATAAATGTTCTTTTTGTTCGATAAATATGACTTTAATTTATTTTTTTTAAACGCCATTTGGGTTGCGCGTTATGTTCAGAAAACCAAAGCCTTGTTCCGTTCGACGAAAATTCCAAAAAGTATCCGTAATGGTCGTAGAAACATGTCAAATGTTTTTTATAATCTATCCTCAGGTTTTTTTAACAAACATAATCGATAATATTTCAACCGGACCGTAACCTATTCAATAAGAGAGAAAAAGAAAATGGAGAGCTACCCTCTCGCGCGCAGGAACTAATCAGAGGACACCTGACTAGTTTTGAAAAATCTCGCTCATTCTTCAAAATAAAAGCCTGAAACTATGTCTAAAGCCTGATCACAGCCTGATGAAGCCATTGGAAAAGGAATCTGGTTGATACCCCTTTAAATGGAAGAAAGACGGGCCAGGAAACACAGATTAAAAAAATCAAAAATAAACACTTCCGGGTTAGATTTTCAGACGGATAACTCGATCTCTCCCGAGCACGTTGGGGAGTTGCAGCGATGAGACAAGATCACGAAAAAGGGGGTAAAATTACACCATTTTTCTTTTTTGAAACTGTCCACCCTCTGGAGAGACCTGTGGTTGCGGGTGGTGCAGTTGCCGTACCAGGTGGTGATACAGACCGACAGGATGCTCTCAATTGTACATCTGTAATCTGTAAGTTCGTAAGGGCCTTAGGGGCCAAGCCAAATTTCTTCAGCCTCCTAAGGTTGAGGAAGCGCTGTTGTGCCTTCTTCACCACACTGTCGGTGTGGGTGGACCATTTCAGATTGTCATATATGTACTGTATATGCAGAGAAACTTTAACGTTTTCACCTTTTCCACTCCTGTCCCGTCGATGTGAATAGGGGCCTGCTCTCTCGGTTGTCTCCTTCATTTTGTTGAGGTAGAGGTAATTTTCCTGACACCACTACACCAGGGCCATCACCTCCTCCCTGTAGGCTGTCTCATCATTGCTAATCAGGCCTACTACTGTTGTGTCGTCTGCAAACTTGGTGATTGAGTTGGAGGCATGAGTGGCCACTCTCTCATCGGTGAACAGGGAGTACAGGAGTGGGCTGAGCACGCACCCTTGTGGGGTCCCTTTGTTGAAGATCAGTGTAGTGGAGGTGTTGTTTCCTATCTTCACCACCTGAGGGTGGTCTGTCAGGAAGTCCAGGACCCAGTTGCAGAGAGCGGGGTTCAGACCCAGGGCCCCAAACTTAATGATGAGCTTGGAGAGTACTATGCTGTTGAAGGCTGAGCTATAATCAATGAACAGCATTCTTACATAGGTATTCCTCTTGTCCAGATGAGATAGGGCAGTGTGCAGTGCAATGGCGATTGCATCATCTGTGGATCTATTGGGGCGGTAGGCAAATTGAAGTGGATCTAGGGCAGGCCTGGGAAACTCCAGTCCTCGGGGGCCTGATTGGTGTCACACTTTTGCCCCAGCCCCAGCTAACACACCTGACTCCAATAATCAACTAATCATGATATTCAGTTTAGAATGCAATTAGTTTAAATCAGCTGGGTTTGCTGGGGATGGGGGAAACGCATGACACCAATCAGGCCCCTGAGGACTGGAATTGCCTAGGCCTGGTCTAGGCTGTCAGGTAAGGTGGAGGTGTTATGATCCTTAACTAGCCTCTCAAAGCACTTCATGATGACACAAGTGAGTGCTACAGAGCGATAGTCATTTAGTTCAGTTATCTTTGCCTTCTTGGGTATAGTAGTAGAGATCTTGAAGCAAGTGGGGACAGCAGACTGCTTAAGGGAGAAATTGAATATGTCCGAAAACACTCCAGCCCGCTGGTCTGTGGATGCTCTGAGGACGTGGCTAGGGATGCCATCTGGACCTGCAGCCTTGCGAGGGTTAACACGCTTAAATGTCTTACTCACATTGGCCATGGAGAACGAGAGCCCACAGTCCTTGGGAGCAGACCGTGTTGGTGGCACTGTGTTATCCTCAAAGCGGGCAAAGGTGTTTAGCTTGTTCGGGAGCAAGACGTTGGTGTCCGCGACATGGCTGATTTTCCCTTGTAATCCGTGATTGTCTGTAGACCCTGCCACATACGTCTCTTGTCTGAGCCGTTGAATTGCAACTCCACTTTGTCTCTGTACTCACGTTTTGCCTGTTTGATTGCCTTACAGAGGGAATGATTACACTGTTTGTATCTGACCATATTTCCAGTCACCTTGCCGTGATTAAATGCAGTGGTTCGCGCTTTCAGTTTTGCGCGAGTGCTGCCATTTATCCACGGTTTTTGGTTTGGGTAGGTTTTAATAGTCACAGTGGACACAATTCCTGATGAACTCAGTCACTGTGTCTGTGTATATGTCAATGTTATTCTCCGAGGCAACCCAGAACATACCCCAGTCCACGTGATTGAAACAATCTTGAAGCATGGATTCTAAATAGACCTTGGCAAGGGTACTTCCTGTTTGAGTTTCTTCCTATAGGAAGGGAGGAGCAGAATGGAGTTGTGATCTGATTTGCCGAAGGGAGGGACGGCTGTGACTATAACTGAAGAGAATTCTCTTGGTAGGTAATACGGTCGACATTTGATTGTGAGATATTCTAGGTCAGGTGAACAAAAGAACTTGAGTTCCTGTAGATTATCACAATCACACCATGAGTAGTTGATCATGAAACATACACCACCGCCTTTCTTCTTCCCGGAGAGTTCTTTATTCCTGTCTGTGCAATGTACTGAGAACCCAGCTGGCTGTATGCACGGGGACAGTATATCCAGAGTGAGCCATGACTCTAAGTTGCTTAGGAGCTAGAAGCAAAGCTACCATGTCTTTCGGCGCCATCTTCAGTTTGAGTGCCCATCTTCAGTTGGAGTGCTGAATGAACACTTCAGGAGAAAGTAGATTAATGGAACAAAGGAATTTTGGAGTCGACACAGACTCCTGACTATCAAATTTCATATATATATATTTTTTTAAGTGCCAGGTTTAGAATACTGTAGCTGATGTACTTTGTGATCTTGGATGTGCTGCCGTTAATTATTTCTCTCTCTTGTAACTATTACCTAAGGGACAGAGATGTGCTCGAGACCACCCGGTTTGTTTCTCATTCATCAATGCCCTCCCTTCCTTTGACCTGATTTCAACTTTATCCACACAGCATCTCCTGCCCTGTCGGCACCATTGAGAGCATCTTGAATGGCTGCATCACCGCTTGGTATGGCAACTGCTCGCATCCGACAGCAAGGCACTACAGAGGGTAGTGCATACGGCTCAGTACATCACTGGGGCACGAGCTCCCTGTCATCCAGGACCTCTATACCAGGCGGTGTCAGAGGAAGACTCCAGCCATCCAAGTTACAGTCTGTTCTCTCTGCTACTGCACGGTAAGCAATCAATCAATCAAATGTATTTATAAAGCCCTTCTTACATCAGTTGATGTCACAAAGTGCTGTACAGAAACCCAGCCTAAAACCCCAAACAGCAAGCAATGCAGGTGTAGAAGCACGGTGGCTAGGAAAAACTCCCTAGAAAGGCCAGAACTTAGGAAGAAACCTAGAGAGGAACCAGGCTATGAGGGGTGGCCAGTCCTCTTCTGGCTGTGCCAGGTGGAGATTATAACAGAACATGGCCAAGATGTTCAAATGTTCATAGATGACCAGCAGGGTCAAATAACAATAATCACAGTGGTTGTCGAGGGTGCAACAGGTCAGCACCTCAGGAGTAAATGTCAGTTGGCTTTTCATAGCCGATCATTGAGAGTATCTCTACCGCGACAGCAGGTCTGGGACAGGTAGCACGTCCGGTGAACAGGTCAGAGTTCCATAGCCGCAGGCAGAACAGTTGAAACTGGAGCAGCAGCACGGCCAGGGGGACTGGGGACAGCAAAGAGTCATCAGGCCAGGTAGTCCTGAGGCATGGTCCTATGGCTCAGGTCCTCTGAGAGAGAGAAAGAAAGAAAGAGAGAAAAAGAGAGAATTAGAGCATACTTAAATTCACACAGGAAACCGGATAAGAGGAGAAATACTCCAGATATAACAGCCTGACCCTAGCCCCCCGACACATAAACTACTGCAGCATAAATAGTGGAGGCTGAGACAGGAAGGGTCGGGAGACACTGTGGCCCCGTCCAACGATACCCCCGGACAGGGCCAAACAGGCAGGATATAACCCCACCCACTTTGCCAAAGCACAGCCCCCACACCACTAGAGGGATATCTTTAACCACCAACGTACCATCCTGAGACAAGGCCGAGTATAGCCCACAAAGATCTCCGCCACGGCACAACCCAAGGCAGGAAGGAAGATCCGGACAGGAAGATCACGTCAGTGACTCAACCTACTCAAGTGACGCACCCCTCCTAGGGACAGCATGGAAGAGAAACAGTAAGTCAGTGACTCAGCCCCTGTATTAGGGTTAGAGGCAGAGAATCCCAGTGGCGAGAGGGGAACTGGCCAGGCAGAGACAGCAAGGGCGGTTCGTTGCTCCAGAGCCTTTCCGTTCACCTTCACACTCCTGGGCCAGACTACACTCAATCAGCGGTATAAGCGGTACTGGTACCGGAGTGCCAAATCTGGGACCTAAGTGCTTTTGAACAGATTCTACCCCAAAGCCATGACTGCCAAGCAGTTAATCAAACGGACACCCAGACTTTCTGCTTTTTACCCATAGCTAGATGTCCATAGTACTTCAATCACCTAACCAAACCTACATGTACATATTACCTCAATAAATCAACCCAAGTACCTCTTACTTCAGTGATTTGAATTAACTTTTTAAAAGTTAAGTTGGCACTCTTCTGTATGGCACTCTTCTGTAGAAAACATACATAAGGGTAGTTATTGAGAACGGATTGTAGGAACAAATTTCATTTTTTTTATTTTTATAAATTGGCAAAAATGTATAAAACTTGTTTTTGCTTTTCTCACTATGGGGTATTGTATGTAGATTAATAAGGGGAAAAAACTATTTAATTAATTTTAGAATAAGGCTGTAACATTACAAAATGTGGAAAAAGTCAAGGGGTCTGAATACTTTCCAAATGCACTGTATTTACATGATGGGTCATGTGACTTGGTTACCATCGTCAGGTACTAGCCAAGTAGCCTCGTCAATCAACAAATCAAATATATCGCCATCCGTTTCAAAATACTCAAATTCTAACCCAATTTATGACATAGCAAGACGTTTATCAGACCTCAATTGTCACTCTCCATGGAAATACGTTTTTTAAATAGTTTTATGGTCAGACCTAGCTAGCAGCCAATGCAGCTGGAGGACATGCTAGCTAAGCTAGCTAATTTATGCATAAAAAAATAATCTACACACACATGTTCAAAAATAACTGTATTACCCCCTAACATGTTAATATAAACACGTGTTGTAGATTTGTATGTTTCTCTGACTCCTTACCTGTACAAATACTAATATTAGCAGTACTTGAAACAAGCTCAACTGCCTGGCAGCCATTTCCCCAACCATCAACAGTTGCTATGGTGACCAAGGTGTCACAAGACCGTTTGTATTGTAAATAAATTGTAAAGGAGAGTTCAAATGTTTTGGGGGGGGAAATAAAAAACTAGCTAGCTATTTACGAAATGATGGTCACTCACCACACACTTTATCTTCTCTTTCAGCAGTTTGATCCAATGGAACTTCGATACGGAACATTCCCAGAACTTTTTTTCTTCCAAAGACCAAACGGGAACCACAAGTCCCATTTGGCCAACATAAAAGTTCAAATTCACCAAAATAATAACGTTATTTAATGAGGTTATTTGAACGTTCTCAGAAAACAATTTGTTACTACCTTACCAAAATAGCAACGTTCCCTTAAGGTTCTCCCTTGGTTCTTAGTAAAAATAACTTTCCCAGAATTTTGGTTTATTGTTTGGGGGCTTATTTTTCTAAAATGCAAAGAAGAACCTTTAGGGAATATTACAAGAACGTTCTGTGCTAGCTGGGAAGCTTGTGTGTGCAGAGCAGCACTAGAATAAAAAAAATATATTTTTGTAGTTAAAAAATCTAATGTGAAACATGATAACTATAGTATCCTTAACTAGCGTTGAAAAGGTCAATCCATTCTATTTAAACATCTTTCCCTAATTTCTGAATTCGTCTACGCTTGTAATGTCATCAGTAGGCTACAGTAACCTATGCTTCAGATGGGCGTGGCAGGTAACCTACACACACACACACACCCATTGGCAAAGATTTCCAGCTGGCAGGCAGACTCTGGAATGAGTTTCTGAATGACAGCAGAGAGGAAAAGGCAGAGAGGCCTAACTCAGCGGAGAATCTGTCTCGCGCCAGCAGGTGGCGTTTGTTCATTATTTCGCCCTCCAAGCAAGGAGTTTTTGTATGACGGTTAATGAGTGTCGAATTCCCCTCCCCACCAAAAAATCGATTGGCTTATTTGCTACATGAGGTTGATTTGATCGAATAGAAATGTCATAATACTTCAGCTGTTACGAGTGTACTGATATAAGTAGGACATCCCAGCAACTTTGAGAAAAAACACTTTATATCGGAGTTGTCTCAAGATGGCTATGCATATTAATGGGATGAGGTTAGTAGCATCTCTCTCTACTGGCGGTTGACGTCAATAACCCTCATCGAATATTTAAAAAAGGATTACAATAATTAGATGTATGCACCAATCCAAAGAAAGGATAGGCGGGAGCTAGACAGCCCGCCATGCCGCGTTGTGGACAATGACTCCCATTGTTAGGTTGGAGAGACATGTATCTTGTCAGTATATCCATAATCTTTGGTGACAGAGTGAGGGCATTGCATAGGCACTTTGTTGAGATTTTTGTGGGACTGGAAAAAAATGCCCGGGACTTAACAGAACATTATTAACTAGTTCCCATGCTTTTAAATGAACAGTTCTGTTCCGGAACATTATAGGTCTCTTTCGTTTTTGGTTCGGGTTCTGTTCCTCAAATAATGTAGTTTTTTCCCGGTTAATTTCCGACCCTTGCTTACCATATAATTACAATCAGCAAAATGGACATACAGTTGAAGTCGGAAGTTTACATACACTTAGGTTGGAGACATTAAAACTGTTTTTTCAACCACTCCACAAATGTCTTGTTAACAAACTATAGTTTTGGCAAGTCGGTTAGGACATCTACTTTGTGCATAACACAAGTAATTTTTCCAACAATTGTTTACACAGATTATTTCACTTATAATCCACTGTATCACAATTCCAGTGGGTCAGAAGTTTACATATACTAAATTGACTGTGCCTTTAAACAGCTTGGGAAATTCCAGAAAATGATGTCATGGCTTTAGAAGTTTCTGATAGGCTAATTGATATCATTTGAGTCCATTGGAGGTGGACCTGTGGATGTATTTCAAGGCTTACCTTCAAACTCAGTGCCTCTTTGCTTGACATCATGGGAAAATCAAAAGAAATCAGCCAAGACCTCAGAAAAAAAATTGTAGACCTCCACAAGTCTGGTTCATCCTTGGGAGCCATTTCCAAACGCCTGAAGGTACCACATCTGTGCAAACAATAGTATGCAAGTATAAACACCATGGGACCACTCAGAAGTCATACCGCTCAGGAAGGAGACACATTCTGGTTACTTTGGTGCGAAAAGTGCAAATCAATCCCAGAACAACAGCAAAGGACCTTGTGAAGATGCTGGAGGAAACAGGCACAAAAGTGTCTATATCCACAGTAAAACGAGTCCTATATCGACATTGGCCTTTCAGGTTCTCAGCAAGGAAGAAGCCACTGCTCCAAAACTGCCATAAAAAAGCCAGACTACGGTTTGCAACTGCACATGGGGACAAAGATCGTACTAAATGTCCTCTGGTCTGATGAAACAAAAATAGACCTGTTTGGCCATAATGACCATTGTTATGTTTGGAGGAAAAAGTGGGAAGCTTGCAAGCTGAAGAACACCATCCCAACCGTTAAGCACGGGGGTGGCAGCATCATGTTGTGGGGGTGCTTTGCTGCAGGAGGGACTGGTGCACTTCCCAAAATAGATGGCATCATGAGGAGGGGAAAATTATGTGGATATATTGAAGCAACATCTCAAGACATCAGTCAGGAAGAGCTTGGTCGCAAATGGGTCTTCCAAATGGACAATGACCCCAAGCATACTTCCAAAGTTGTGACAAAATAGTCTTAAGGACAACAAAGTCAAGGTATTGGAGTGGGCATCACAAAGCTCTCTGACCTTCATAATTTATGTTCTTAATCCATAGAACATTTGTGGAGCAGAAACTGAAAAATAAGTAGTTGTATGTGTTGCAAGGTTTAAAGAGGCCTACAAACCTGACTCAGTACACCAAGCTCTGTCAGGAGGAATGGGGCCTAATATTCACCCAACCTTATTCGGGGAAGCTTGTGGAAAGGCTACCTGAAACGTTTACCCAAGTAAACAATTTAAAGGCAAAGCTACCAAATACTAATTGAGTGTATGTGAAACTTCTGACCCACTGGGAATGTGATTGAAAAAGTAAGAACTGAAAGTAAATCTGATGGCTTTTCGGGTTGAAATCCATTTCACGATTGGATCGCAAACTAGTTGGTCAGTCTTCATCACCTGAATAATAAAGATCAACCGCTTCCGAGTGTTCAATGTGCGACTTTCACATTCTTAAAATAAAAGTGATGAACCTAACTGACTAAGACAGGGAATTTTTACTAGGATTAAATGTCAGGAATGTGTAAAACGGAGTTTAATGTATTTGGCTAAGGTGTATGGTAAACTTCCGACTTCAACTGTACATGACAGACAAGTGAGATTGAAGAGGAGTCTCTGCGAGTACTGTGTACCACAGAGGTTTTTAAACCCAGAAGCGCAACATCAAGAGACTTTCCCGGGAACACTTGCAAAACAGACAAAACAGACTAGGCAGGGGTTTGAAAAGGTAGAGGTAATTTTTGTTGTTAATTTCTTGGAAATCTAAAGCCACAGCATAGAGTCGAGCCAATGTCTTAAATAGTTCACATGTTATTCCTCCAACCTCATAAAAGTGGACAAACTGACACGGTTTCACCCCCCCTCCCCCCCAAAAAAAAGGAGTGCCTTTGATTTGAAGGTCTGCTCATGTGCAGTTCGGTGCGAGACAACCGTTAGACCCGATGACGTGTTTCTACGCTAGCCAAAGTCACCCACAAGTGTGATTGGGGATTTCTATTAGAGAAGCAGTTTTAGCCTATCTTCATATTGTACTGTATTTAACTGTACTATGTTACATATGGCACTCCTTAAGAGTGGAACCAGATTGCTTCCCTAGCAACAGAGCACAGCGGAATCGGATCAGACCAATTATGTTTAAAAACCCTGGTGCTGTATAGAAGCCACCGGGCAGCCATCATGGCACTCCTCAATTGACTTGTTTATTCTATTACAGACACCTGAATGCATACTTTTAAATTATATTATGTGCGCTAAACAAAGATTAAAAAAAAGAAAAAATATATTAAACATTTACCTTAAAGTTTTTTTTTTTATACTAATTATACTGTCCCCAGTACGACAACAAAATACTTAAATGTAATGTAATTTTGTCCTTGAAACATTTAATTTAAATACTGTACTGTAGAATTCCATTCATTCCTATGGAGGACTGCTCCTACTGGGGAGTGCCAATATGGCCTGCCGGTGGCGTTAAAGCCTCTCAATGGCCAATACATAGCATTGTCAATCGAGGATTTATCATTACCATGGAAACATGGGGGGAAAACACAAACAAAAACACATCACCTCTCCTCCTTACCCCTCAACCCCAATGCAAATAGCAGAGTGGGAGTCATACCCCAACTTTCCCTCTGGCCCTGGGGCTCACATAAATACATACATCCATATATACATCAAGTAAACTTACTGTACACAAAGGCACAACAGACTTCAGAATACTCTCATGGCCTTAGATAGCAATCATGCTACATTTTAGTTATAGCAGTAAACAAAGTGTACTTTGAAACATATTAGATTGCAGTAACCAATAGCAAACATAATACATTTCAGACATAGCAATAAGCAGTATAAGTTTATCCTCCTTTACTGTGTCAGAGGAACAGTAGCCTGTCTCAGCATTCCCCCTGATATATTGAAGCATCTATGACCAGCATATATGGTGACCAATCTAGGAAGGAAAATTATTTTACTGTCCATTACAGTGTTTCCCAGGATTGACCTACTCTCTTGGTTGTGCCAGCACACTAAACAAGAAGTACCTGTCCTTTCAGTCAGTCAGTCAGTCTCAGAGGTGCTGATGTCAGGATTGCAATCATCAACCCTTGGTTCTTTAACCCCTGATGCATTTGAGGAGTCAGGTGGCATATTTTGCAATCTACAGGATTCCATACCGGATTTTACAGGATTCCGGATTCCATTCGATGATAATGGACAGACAAAATCCAATAGAAATCTGCAATTCCACAACACAGATACATCCACAATGGGTTAACTCTTTAGCCCTGTCAGTGTTGGAGCGCTGTCCTTTGAGCCTGTGAGCTTGTGGAGGTCACTGCGTGTGAAGACGACACCGGTGGAGCAGAGCATGGCCATGATGCTGAGGGAGCAGGCTGAGGCCATATAGGCACTGACACTGTGAGACTGCTGCACTATGGAGCCCAGAAACAGAGCAGGCAGCACCTGGACAGAGAACAGAACACAATAGAATAACCATTATTGTTGAGGCAAATAACACACACTAGTCTGTTCACTGGTCAACTGGTCTAACCTGTAGAGCCTAGCTTTAGTGTTTACCTGTGAAAGCAGGTAGGCACTGTCTAGGATAGCCATGTCTAGACACATCCCTCTCTGAGGCAGGGGTATGGGCTCTCCTTCTCTCTCCAGGGGAAGGGACACGTGGGGGGAGGTGGAGGAGAGAAGGGGGGCCCCGGGGAGATTGACCCCTTCTGGATACCTGTTGCCATGGATATGGATGGAGTCAGGGGGAACGAGGGGCTTGGAGTGGATGTGGTCATCACTATCTCCTGGGTGAGAAGGTCTGGATTTGGAACTGGAGAAGAAGACCTGAAAGTGAGTGAGTGAGTGAGTGAGTGAGTGAGTGAGTGAGTGAGTGATGCAGTGAGAGAGAGAGGAGAGAGAGAGAGAGAGATGAGATGAGGATGAGAAGAGAGAGAAGACGAGAGAGAGAGAGGGAGAGAGAGAGAGAGAGAGAGAAGAGAGAGAGAGAGAGAGAGAGAGAGAGAGAGAGAGAGAGAGAGAGAGAGAGGGGAGCAAAAGACAGAGAGATGGAGAAGAGAGCGATAGAGAGAAGAGGGTGGGATTGAGTTTATCTACTGTGATCACTTCCCTGTCAGAACATGTAGTGGTAATCTGTCTCACCTGTCTGTCAGAGTGGTACAGACACAGCAGGGTGTAGGGCAGGACCTGCAGCACACAGAAGGTATATCCAGTAGCTGCGGCCATGACAGTGACCATCACTACACTCTTTGAGAAACTCATCACAGCTGTAGCTAACGCTAGCAGGACCACACTGCTAACATACACAGCCTGGGTGCCTAGCAACACTATCCAGCGCTCCATCAGGATGGAGCAGACCACTGAGGTCAGGCACTGCAGGAATAGACCCACACTCGCCATGCGCACACCTGGGGAGATACGGGGGAAAGTAGTTGTATGAGTGTATTGAAATGGATGCATTGACAATCTAATATGAAAATGTTACAAGGGTTTAAGATAAGGAGTGGAAAGGAAAAAAGGAGAAGACAAAATTTGCTGCAAACATTGCGGTAAATGAAAAGATAAGAATCAAGTAAAAGTCTGTCCATCCTACCTTCATCGTATCGTAGTCTCTCCTGTGTTCCAGGTGTAGCGTTGGGTACTCCCCGGTACAGCCCCACTCCCATAAAGTCTGTGTAGAACAGCATGAAGCTCATCAGAGCCATCCAGCTGAACAGTTCGGCTACAAACAGCCTGCGTATGACTGCCGGCACGTGCATACACACACTGTACATGCGTGGCAGCGCTGACACACACAGCGACACACTCCGCCCCACCGCCAGCCGCACACACTGAGGCCGCGGCAGCAAGGAGTGTGCACAGTATCGGTTCAGGGCGGAGCTAACACTATCATCCTTCCTGATTGTCTCTCCCCCTCTGGTGTATCTTTCCTCTGAGATGAAGACTGTGCTGAGGAGGCAGGTGAGGAAGATGAGGGTGAGCAGGGCATAGATGAAGGCCTCCTGGCCGCCCAGGTAGGCTGCTGTCGGGGCATGGCTCCAGTCCAGGGCTGGCAGCAGGTACCTAGGATGAGACCGAGAGGGATACCACAGGAGGACTCTGGTCTCTTTTATGATATGATCTCTGTCCAATTCACTATCTCAGAGAGATGGAGAGAGTTACCCTGCCCCAGGCAGCACCTGAGGCTGATCTTTAGGGAATAGACAGAGAGAGAGAGAGAGTGAGAGCGATAGATAAGAGACAGAGAGGTCCCTTACCCCAGGCATCCTCCCAGGCTGATCATCAGTGAGTAGACAGAGAAGGCCCTTCTGCTCTCCTCCTCTCCTGGGAACTGGTCTGAGATCAGAGCTTCCAGCGGCGTGAAACAGGCCTGTGGATCACAACAGTCATTTAGCTGCTATAAACACCACACACACACACACACAGACACAGACACACACACACACACACACACACACACACACACACACACACACACACACACACACACACGCCACACACACACACACAGTAAGGAGCAAAGAGGACAGTTTGAATTCAATAAAGAATTCAATATAGTCAGAATATCTACATAACAATGTTATCTAAGAAAAATGCAGGGTAAACTACAGCAATTACAAGCCTATGAACTACTTCATTTCAAACTCAATCAGATTTATATAGGCAAGTCAGTTAATTTAAGAACAAATTTGTATTTACAATGATGGCCTAACCCAGATACAGATACAGCACTAGTGTTTTTATACTATTTAACAATATATTTTCTGCTTACCTGCCCAGAGAACTCCAGCAGACAGGCTGACACGCCAGCAGGACCCTCTCCATCCAGCGGGGGTGCTGCGGGTAGAGGCAAGGCAGCTAGGTGAGAGGCCTGGGAATCACCTGCAGGCCCAGCAGAATCCCCACACAAAAGAAGCCAGATGAATGGCCGCCGCCGACCAAAACGTCCCGCCACGAGTCACTATACAACCGATCATGGGCACGAAGATCAAACCCAGAACTGGCCCCACTCCTGAGAGAGCGAGAACGGAAGGAAGAGAAGGAGATCTACTTCAGAGCTGGAGAACAAATCATTTATTCAAACCATGGTCATACAGTGTTCACACTACAGTCATTCAAGAACGACAATATGGTCATAGAGTGTTGCCTCACCCAGCACCCATGGTCATTAGCTTCCTCCATGGCCGGCCTGCAGCAGTAGAGGGGGGATGTAGAAGGTCCCTGCAGCCATACACACCTCCAGACCACAGGTCAAAGCATTCACCAGCAACAGCTGACACACACGGCCCTGCATGACTCAAAGATGCTTCCTCTGTCTATACCTCTATATCTATCTATCTCGCTCTCTGGTCTATCCCCTACTTTCTGTCTCTCTCCCACACAGTTTCTGAGACAACTGTGATACAGAAGTTTATAGTGACTGTGTGGACAGGACAGAATGCTCTTTTCTATCCATGTGATCTAAGGGTCTAGGCTTACAGGGGGTAGTCCTTGAGTGACCTGCGTATGTAAATGAGTACGTGGGGCAGAGTGAAAGGAGGCTGGTGTTTGTGTCCCATGCTGCTGCCCGGAGGTCTCAATGTCTCTTTACTCAAGATAGTGGATAACAGACAAGGCTTCCCCATGTATAGTGTTGTCTGTACTCACATTGCACTTCTGGCAGACAGAGATAGTGGGAGAGTTGTATGTCTAGCTCCGTCTATTTCTCTCTGTCCTATGGAGGTAGTAGAGAAGGGTCAGTGAAGATAAAGGGTACCAGTCTTGTGGTCATGCCTGGTGAGTGTAGGTGTAGTTAACTCAACTCTGCCAATCGACAGAGAAATCCACACACAGAAACATGGGCCCTGAGAGAAGTAAGGGAGAACAGGCTAACATAAATAGTCACAACATGATGAAGGATAAAATATCATAAGTCATACTGGACGCAACAAGCTTCCAAATTATTTCTACAGTCATTTATACATGTGTTTCCCTACTGGTGGGCCTGGACTTGGGACTCATTGGTGGGCTTTAGATGGGTCACAATGCTGAAACTTTAGTAACCACTGGAATAAACTGGTTATAAACAGGTGTGGAGTTAAGCTACAGCTTAACACTTATGACAGAGAAGAGGCGGGAAAGCAGGGTTCCGTTTATCTATCTGCCTCATCCTGTAACTCGCAGGGAAAACAGGATGGAAAACGGTTGATTAAGATTCCAAGATGTGATATATTAAAATAAGACACTTCAGGTGAGCTGGAATATACTGTACCTTTCCAGGAAGGAATCAAATAAATCACTGTGTACATACACCCTTTCAGGTTTATGTACCTTCAGTCACCCGACATTTAACTTACAACACTTTGTCCAGATAAAATGAAAGCTTTAAAGAACTGAGAGACAGGATTTACAGTTGATCCAATGTGGGAGTGTCGCATGTGTGTGTGTGTGTGTGTGTGTGTGTGTGTGTGTGTGTGTGTGTGTGTGTGTGTGTGTGTGTGTGTGTGTGTGTGTGTGTGTGATACTTCTGTGGATCAGCTCAGTCATTTCATCAGTAGATGAAATTTCACTTCCTTATGTTATAAAATACATTTTACCAAGACAAATAGGATTCTTCATGTTCTGAATCATTCAGTGTGGCCTTTCTCTAACATATCATTAACATTATATGCCAAAAGTCAGATTTAGACTTTTTCAATAATAAGCACTGAGCTCGAACCAGGGACTGTAGTGATGCCTCTTGCACTGAGATGTAGTGTCTTAGACCGCTGCACCACTCGGGGGCCCTCGGGAGCCCTGTTGACAGTGCGGTGCTGCTTTTTCAAAGTAACATTTGAGGGTTTTACATGTTGTTGTGGTCRTCTGCAAAGTTGTTTCTGATGTTCACAAAAAGCTAAATCAGCATGACACAAGCTGATTTAAATATAAAAGGCTTTGAAAATAAAAAGCTTGCGGTATGCTCAATGCGCCGTTGACATTTCACAGAGATAAGATTGTTTGTGTGAGATATCCTACAGTGTGTACACTGAGGTGTGTCCTCCTCTTTCAGCCTGGCTGCCAGCTCACCTCACACACAACGCAATCAAACCCTGACACAATACTTGGATACCTAGTGTACTGTGCCTTGATAAAGCTATCTGACTTATATCAGGAACAAGAAACTGACTTACAAAGACTTGGCATTACAATTGAGACAACTTGACAAATTAAATGAGGAATATACATAGTCCTGTCATGTCAAACTATCATTTTTTCTGTATGTTTTTGTTTGTGACATTGAGGAAGAGTCAGGAACATCTTAGCAGATCTCAGAAAGCAGCTCTGCTTGAAATTAAGATTTCATATACACCACCATTCAAAAGTTTGGAGTCACTTAGAAATGTCCTTGTTTTTGAAAGAAAAGCACATTTTTTGTCCATTAAAATACATCAAATTGATCAGAAATACAGCGTAGACATTGTTAATGTTGTAAATGACTATTGTAGCTGGAAACGGCCAATTTTTTATGGAATATTTACATAGGCGTACAGAGGCCCATTATCGGCAACCATCACTCCTGTGTTCCAATGGCACGTTGTGTTAGCTAATCCAAGTTTATCATTTTAAAAGGCTAATTGATCATTGGAAAACCCTTTTGCATTTATGTTAGCGCAGCTGAAAACTGTCGTTCTGACTAAAGAAGCAATAAAACTGGCCTTCTTTAGACTAGTTGAGTATCTGGAGCATCAACATTTGTGAGTTCGATTACAGGCTCAAAATGGCCAGAAACAAAGCACTTTCTTCTGAAACTCGTCAGTCTATTCTTGTTCTAAGAAATGAAGGCTATTCCATGTGAGAAGTTGCCAAGAAACTGAAGATCTCATACAACGCTGTGTACTACCCCTTCACAGAACAGCGCAAACTGGCTCTGACTTGAATAGAAAGAGGAGAGGGAGGCCCCGGTGCACAACCGAGCAAGAGGATTTTCTAATGATCAATTAGCTAATCCAAGTTTATCATTTAAAAGGCTAACACAACGTGCCGTTGGAACACAGGAGTGATGGTTGCTGATAATGGCCCTCTGTAAGCCTATGTAGATATTCCATTAAAAGAATCAGCCGTTTCCATCTACAATAGTCATTTACAACATTAACAATGTCTACAGTGTATTTCGGATCAATTTCATGCTATTTTAATGGACAAAATGTTTTGCTTTTCTCTCAAAAACATTTTCTACGTTTTCTAAGTGACCCCAAACTTTTGAACGGTAGTGTATATATAATAAGACTTCACAGTAAGCTCTCTTTAATTTCATTATTATATACAGGTAAATCAATTATTTATTAAAAAACGTCTTGAGATTTCTAATTCCCACACTTAAATGAATAAATGAATAAATACATTTTATAGCTTACACTTCTTCAATTCTGTTAAGTATGGCCTAATCCATCCCTTAGAATATTAACACTGTAATGTCAATACAAATACAAAACTCACAGTCTAATGTTCCTCTGGGTCACTCGTAGAGCTGTTTCTGTCCACTCATGTGCCTATGTCTGTCAACTCTCAGAAGGAAGTAAGTCCTGTGTGTGTGTGTGTGTGTGTGTGTCGTTTCTGATAAGCCACGCAATGCTAGGCGTAATCAGAAATTGACCTAGGTAACACACCTGTTGTGATGTGTGTCGCACCTGTGGTGAGGTAACACACCTGTAACACACCTGTCTTCAGCTGACGTGGGAGCTGTCAGGAGTGCCAGGCTCAGGCTCAGGTTGGGTACTGGAATATCAGCATTCCCATTATATGTCCTGGAGAATTGACTTGTAGGGGCGGGGCTAACCACCACAAGACAGCCAAAAGCCAAAAGCAGAACAGCGGCTGTCACTAATAGTAGAAAACACACTTCTCAGGACACATACTCCTAGGAACACACCGCTTAGGAAAATGGTTTCTAACCCTAGTCCTGGAGAGCTTTAGGGTGTGCAGACTTCTGTTCCAGCCCAACACAACTTCTGTTCCAGCCCAACACAATTGACTCAAAGAATCAAGGTCATAATGATTGTTTGACTAGTGCTAGGCTGTAACAAAGGCCTACACACCCTGTAGCTCTCCAGGACCAGGGTTGGTGACCACTGCTGTAAAAACAGACAGACTCTTTGTATCTGACTCTCAGTTTAAAGACCTGATTATGTCCCAGCAGAGAGGTAAAGCAGTTGTCAGTCAGTCACTACACAGCATGCCCGGAGTGACTGTTTACTGAGGCCGCCATAAAGCTGAGAATCACATCCCGGTCCCACACCTGCCAGCGAAGCGTATCAGTGACAACAACAGGTAAGTAACCTAAACCACCAGGACAGTCAGTCGGAGGTCACTGCTTCAATAAATCCAAAATGAGAGGGATTTAATAGTTATTATGTTACAAAAGAAGCACAGCTCTGAGCCGCAACTACCTTTGACTGGCACAGAAATCCCAGATGGACATGAATAATGTTCAAGTCAGGATAATCAAGAAATGCTTAACATGAGCAGAGAAATGAGTCATGTAGTAGGGCAAATCATGACAGTGCTCAAGCTGAAACAAGCACTTTGAAGGAGAAAAACACATCAAAGATGAGATGAGTGAAATGTTTTGCTCAGACAGTGGCTCGGCCATCCATCATCTCTGCTTTACCGAACTCTCTGCTTTTTCAGTCTGTCTTGATTTAATGGCATTTGTAGCTAGAGAGTGCCAGACCTCTGTCCTTTCTCAATGATAATAGACTGTTTGAGCTCTAGGTTAACTGACTGACTGAAGTGCAGTATATCCACACCGCATCAAACTCTACAACATTAGAGATGCGTTTAAAGTTACTGTACCTTTTAAACCCCAGTGGTTGAACCTGCAGCTTCATTCTGCAGAGGTCGTGGAGACAGTGCGCGTACTTGGAGATGCTTCCAAGTTTTGTAGCTGAGTCAAATTAATATGTAACAGTCTGCCTGACTGTCTACTGCAATTGCATTGGGGGGGAAAAGTAAGTTGAATAACAAAATACTTTCCATAACAATATGCACAAAACATTTGATATTGATAGGCCATGATAACAGAATGATTGACATACCGGTACATTGTCTGCAAAAGCAGAGCTTCTGTACAGTGGAATGCCCTCTTTATGTCCAGTCCTATTGATGTGAAATGTCCACCAACATATTTGCAGCTGCCAATCAGATGTTTGTGTTTCATGATTGTTCAATCAAGTTTGATGATTCAGATTGGCAGGGCATAGAGGATTCTAGTCTATTGATAGGGTGCATCTCAATAGTCTACTCAACAGTGGTTTGCTCTTGTCTCCTCTCCTTCCCTTCATCTGTACTGATGACTAGACAGGTGATATTTCCAGTGGGAATCTACCATATTGTTTTCACCTATTCTGTGACTACAAATGAGTGTTAAAGGGGATGAGGCCACTAGACTAGATTACTGTGATGCACCCGTAGACTGCATGGAAACAGTGCCACTTTGTGGCTAACAGTGTGTAGTGCCAAGGTTGGGCCCTTGGAGAAAAAGTCCCCTGGAATAGAGCCCCGCAGTGAAGGTTCATAATACCTATAAAACCTAGCGGTCAAACAGGGAAATGGTTCCAATCATTTTTCCACCATTCATTTATCCTATAGGGAATTTAGAAAACATTTAAATAAGGGCATTGTTTCCTGTAGGCTTACCCTGGCGTGATGTTTCGATAACCGTGTAAATCTCTCTCGGGCAAGGTGACTTTTATCAAAATATTCGGCACTATTTACTCTCAGATTCAAACATTCTAATTAGCATAAAAGTAGGCATGCAAGACTACAAATCCCTGCAAGCTCCTGCACATCATCTCTAGCTGATACCTTTGTTAAGAGTTATTGTTTCAATTTAAAACTTGCATAAGACATTTCACAGAATTGTCCATTTAAAGAAATGTATTCATTACTAAATTTAGCTAAAATAAAATAGTTAATCCAGAGAATCTTACCTTTGGCTCGATTTGGCAGTCTCGTCCAGATCATCATGACATGTGTAGTTCTTTATGATAGCCACATTAGCAGCTAATTAGCATTTAATTTTTGCCGGGTAAATACAGGCAAATATATTAATAAAAGTCACCTTGTCCGTGAGACATTTACATGGTTATCAAAATGTCACACCAGGGTAAGCCTACACAAAACACAGGCCTTATTTTAAGTATTTCTAAAATCCCCTATGGGAAAAATGAATGGTGGAAAAATGATTGGAACCAATTCCTTGTTTGACCGCTAGGTTTTGTGGGTATTATGACTCTATGAGCCTCACATCACTCACACATAAAACACAGAGGTCGACATCAGAAAACAACTAGTTAAATCCATATAAAAAGTAGGTTGCCTTTATTAGAAGCTGGGAAACCAAAACGTCTTCAACATCATTGTTGTCGATAATATTTTGTAAGACCACAATATTGTTTTCTTCATCATCATCACTGCTCACTTTTCCACAACATGCAAAAGATTCAACAGTTCAACGTTCCCTTTCCACACCACTGACAAAAGCTTCTCGGCACCATCACCTGTAAGAATCACAATTTTGCTTAAATTGTACTAGCAATGTAAATGTAAGCTACATAGAAAATACGAATGAAAAGCAATATAAATGCAGGGATACTGAAGAAAGCATGGGAAAGAAAGAGCAAATCCATGATTTATCATGTTTATGTCTTCATGTTAAACAGGGGGATTCAAATCTGGGCCTGGAGGTCCCCAGCACTGCTTGTTTTCATCCTTCCCCTCTAATAAGGGCCTGATTCAGACCTGGGACACCAGTGACAATCATTCGGTTATCGAGCATAAAAAAGCCCAGCAGTATGGATCTCATATTCCTGTGTGGGAGCCCCTGCTGCCTGGACACAGAAACCCCATACAGTACAAGCATTCAGTGACATTCAGGAATATGATAGAAGCCCTATACTAAGATGACCAATCTAAATGAACTCCTAACCCCAAGGCCTTCGTGTAGAAAAGGATTGAATAGATATAATCAATATGGTCAAAGGGCTAGTGGTCGTTTTGGAATTAGGCAAATAAACTTATCCACTGCAGTCAGGAGGGTAACAGTGAAAGTGCACCAGAACCAGGTTCAGTTTGGGTCTGCTCAAACAGCTTCTAGGGCATGTGTTTTCAGTCTTGGGGTCTTGAGTGATTTGGTATTGGTCAGAACACATTATTGGGCCTGAAGGATAGGCCAACAAAATATATACATATAGTCCTCCCCTGGTATGACAGCTTCGATCTTGGTCAGCAAGGTCTTTTATTTGATTACATGTCAGACACCCCCTCCTCATCCTCTTTTTCTATGTCAGATATATGGCTTCAGTTGGTCATTATCAAAGAGGCAGAGCAGTCATTTGCTGAAGTCCAAAGTTACCCCTAATGCCCTAGGCAGTACTGTAGACTAGGTGGAATCATTTCAGATCTACAGGATTGTCTGAGGATTAGGGGGCTAGGGATTGGTTTAGTATTCACCCTAAACACAATAACATCCCCTCCAATCCACATGTATCACACCATAACACAGTGCCTCTAGTTCAGCAGGACCAAGGGAAAATAAGGCAATAAGAAACAGATTCAATCTTTAAGCATCCAAACTCATTTTAATAACTGGTAGAGTTCATTCTCAGCTAAAACAATAATGAATCCATTTAGACCAAGAACACTTTTTGATACCATAGGTTTGGCTCAAAAGTTTTTCAACCCAGGGAGGAGTTGAAAAACAGCACTCACCTCTGCACTATTTGCTGATCAGAAACAACCAGGAAGGCATAAGCAGTGGTTTGACCTATATTCCTTCATATTGCTGTCACCTATCCAGTCATATCAGATCTCTGCAGGGCAGAGTAGGGGAAATACAGCTAGTGTTTCTTGGTTGTGGAGGAGAGCAGAGGTGTGGAGCAACACATTAGCTGGCATCAAGCTTCTGTGAGAGAGGGAGTGAGTATGAACTGAGTGAAGGAGCAGGAGATGAGAGAGTAATAGAATGAGAGAAAGGAAGTGAGTGGAACAGAAAGGAGGGATTTCTGGGTCTGCTCTCCCAGACAGTTATAACACAGCAGAAAAACAGATGGATAGGGTCAACTTTTCTTTAAAATCAAGATACATTTTATTTCTTTTCTTAAAAAACAAACATTACAAAAAAATCTGAATAGAGAAGTAAAGCAAACCCCCCCCAAAAAAATCTATTTGGGGACAAAAAAAAAAAAACACATTCTCGATTCAATTTAAAAAAGCTTGGGGATGCCTGGCACAAAGGGTTGAACAAGAGAGGATGCTCTGTGTGTATGTATCATGCCCAGCACAGAGGCATCCAAAGCATCTAACATCTCTGAACCACAAACCAAAGGTAGAGGGCATAGGTTGAGGAAACGCCAAACCCCTTGAGCGTGTGCTCCATCACACCCTTGCACTGTAGTAATACCAGCACACAGTAAAGACACATAAAGAAGAGGTTCTCGGAAGGCTGATCTAGGACCTGCTTCCATGACCCCCTCAATCACCACATCATTAACCGTTTACAGCTCATAGCAGAAGCTCAGAGCACTCACTCTGTCTAAAGCACAATAACACACTGCTACTCCAAAGCAGTGATCTTCAACTCTGTTCCTTCTAGCACATTACTGAACCGTTACATATTCAATAACAAAACAAGCTTTGTGTATGTGTTAAACTGAAGGTCCTTGACACAGGACCAGGGCATGACCTCAGAGTAGGGGGAAATATAACATAGCATTAATTCAACTAAGTTAACATTAAAATAACAACCATAAAACCTTCCTGTTAAAACGTGTTGTGTTTGAGATAGTTTCAAAAGCACAGTGTCTGTCTGCACAGTGCCATGGGGTTAGTTGGCCTAGGGCCTCAGTGAAGGCAATCTAGATACAGGGAAATAAACAGACAGGAAACACAGACATCATATCCTCCCTCAAGAGTCTCCAGTGTGGCCCTCTCTGATTCGTCACCAGTGGGTTCCGACTGAACCAATGGGTAGTGTTGCACAGTGAATAAAGTGCTTTGATTGAACACCAGCAGTCCACTGACAAACCAAGATGGAGAGGGAGACCCTAACCCAGACTGGCTGAACAAACCCAGGGCTCAGTTAGTAATCCCTGATCTAACACTACTGGATAGGCAAAAGCAAGGGTTACACTACATTGCTTGCACCTATCCAGTCATGTCAGACCAGAGATTACTTGAGGAGGAGAGGGGGGACGGAGAACAGGAGTAGAAAGAAAATGGCTGTAGAAAGTGTATTTTTTTTTTTAAATAGAAGGCTCACTTGCACACACACCTGCAGAGTGAAAACTAACGACTCTACACACCAAGCGACTGTTGAGGACGGATCCCTACTAGCACTGAGCACTCAGAAAGGCAAACTAACAAAGCCGAAAGAAACTGTTTTCTGATATTCACACAGACTTGTGTAGGAAAGACTAATGCAGCCACTGCAGAGAAGGAGATGAGAAATGCGAGGAAAGGTGAGCCAGGAGGTGAAGCTGAGCAGAGCAGACAGTGATGGGGGGATGGGACAGAGAGTCAAATCTCACATGTTCTTCCCTTCCATCCCTCACAGCCATATGGTGGTATACATGTTCTCATGCACAGACACTGTCCTCAGTCAGTCATTCATTCATTAGGGGAAGATAAAAACTAACACTAAACAACAAAACCACGAGGTTCAAACCATTGAGCCAGGCCACCACGGAAACCGAAATAAAACCCTCTAAACCAAGAGAAACAAAACAAAAAACATAAGGTTAAGAGAGAAAGACGTGGAAGGGGAGAGAGGTGGAACTTCTGTGGGGCTAGTCTTCCCCAGAGGGTGCGTCCTCTTCCGAACCGTCCTCCTCTTCCTCCTCCTCCTCGGCGTCTTCCTTCTTCTCCTTCCCAGGTGCCTCCTTTGTTTTCTTGGGAGCGGGGGAGGAGTCTTTCTTCACCACCTCCTCCTCTTCTTCCTCCTCCAGAGGGCTCTCTGGCTCCTCCTCTTCCTCCTCTTTGGGCGAGCTCTTCTCCGGGGCCTTGGCGGCGCTTGGGCGACCTTTACCCTTTCCTTTCATTGGGCTGGGGGTCACTGGGAGAGGAGAGGCACACACACAGTTAGAGATACACATTCATTCAATTATGTTTTGAGGCTGGGAGGATACAAAACCTTTATCGAAAAACAGCCTGTACAACAACCTATGCTTTTAGTTCTGAAGGATATGGGTGATTGATTCATAGTGAGCAGTCCTACCGGTGGCCTTTAGTCTTGGTTTGGGGGATTTCTTCTCCTTCCTCTCCGGCCTGCTCCGTCTGATCACCTTCTTGCTGCTCCTCTTGCTCTTGGAGCGGCCGTAGTCACTATCATCATCATCCTCAACCATGAAGTCTTCATCACTGCCCGACTCATCAGCTAGAGAGGAGAGGGGGACGAGCTAGTGATTATTGGTCATTTCACCCAACAAATGTCACTTTCCATATTGGTTTAATTTACGCTCCATGAAAACTATTCATGTGGTTTATTCATAGTTTGTAAAGCACTGTGGTTGATATACGCGCAATGTAATATTGAGTGATTGACTTACAATCCATGTAGGCCGGCTCAGTGCTGTGTGTATAACTTAAAGTTTCAGTGTACATTTTTGTGGTTGTGTCAGTAGGACTATAGTGTAGAGTGGTTGACTTATGGTCCAAGTGGGTCCGTTTTGAGTGGTTGACTTACGGTCTGGGAAGGCCTCCTCTTGGTCTTCGCGTTCCTCGTCCTCGCTGCCCCCGTCTCCCAGCAGGATCTCTCTCTGTTTGGACACGGCCTTGGTGGCAGCCTGGCGCACCGTACGCACCTTACGACTCCCCTCCTCATCACTGTCATCTACACACAGAAAGATGTAGTCAGTTTATAACACAGTCGTTATAACTGGCACACACACACCTCAGTGTATGAGTCTTACCTGCAGGTCGTTTTCTCTTGGGTGTTCTCTTGGTGGGCTTTGCCACTTTGGCTGTTTTTCCCTTTTTCCCTTGTTTAGCTTCAAAGTCACTCCCTCCATCCTCCTCATCCTCCTCTCCAAAGTCGTTGCCTTCATCACTACCAAAGTCATCTGCACCCAAACAGAAACATTCACCACTAGCACGGTCCCAAAACATCTCCTATCCCTAGTCCCCTTTCAATAGCCCATACACCTAGTTAGACCCAAACCCCTATAACCTTAGCATCATAGATTTATCAGAAATGAAGATTTAACAAACATAACATTGTTAATCAACCAGAATGGCTTACCTGCCGAATCATTTTTGGATTTTGAGAGTTTTTCATCAGAATCCTCACTGAAACCAAAAACAACAACTGAGCAACAAGCACCAAAGGAGGCAGATACAGTTCCTCTACACATCAAGGCCGGATATTATAGAACCGCTTAATCTTGAGTTGAGCCCTCAACTCGTATTTCGAAATAATGCTTGACGACAACGTGAGATGTTAACTGAAGTGTGAGTTAGGATTCAGCCTTGTGCTGCTGTTCTCTGGGCTCACCTGTCCTCCTGTGAGTTCTTTGAACGCTTGCGCTTCACCTCACGAGGAGCCGCACGAGGCTTCTTAGGCTTGTCTGAGTTCCTCCCATACTCCTCATCTACAAGGGAAGGGAAAAGGGGTTACACACTCACAGTTTAGCTACAGGGGAGAGGGGTTGCAGTTGCACACACACTCTCTTGCCCTCTCACCTGCATCATCAGACTCTTGGAATTGGGAGTAATTCACCACCTTCTTGTTCCTGTGAAGTAAACAAACAGCCAATCAGAAATTCCCTTTCCTGTTTCTAGTCAGTTAGGAGGACTGTCGTTGTAGGACAAAACATGCAGAAATAATAATCATCACAGCCGTTCACTACCGTAAAGGTTACATGCTGTCAGGGGGACCCAGTCATCTTACTCAGCCCTCTCCTCACAGAGGACACAATAAGGCTAAAGGGTACAAATTAATAGTCTAATGTGGCTATTCATCTGCACCAATCTCAACACACAGGGTTGATTAAAGATAAATGGAGGATCATGTCTTTTGAATGTCCAATGCTTTATGCGAGTCCAGATGGGCCCAATTATATAATGTTAGCTATGTAGGCCTACCTAGCTCTACTAATTCACAAATACGCTTTTCACAAAATCATGCTGCTCTGAACAATACCGTGCTGGCTGGAATATTGGCCTGATAATATCTTGTGGTGGTGACTCAAGACCATGCTAGCCCACTGATTTTATGATCGGCATTGGCCCTAGGAAGTAACAGAAGTCTTCAGATTAGAGATTAGACAAACATAACACCCCATCTGGTTCATATAAAATGCCCAACTCTATATGGTTCTTATCTCTAGTAAGAGGATAATATGTGTCAAAATGCAGCCAAAGATTTCAGGAGCAACAGGGTTATCAAATCTCAGCTCCCTCTATTCTACCACACTCAGCGGTCAACCATGTATCAGCAGCATGTGTTGCATGCGTTTTAATAATCAATCCGTTTTAGTAAACTGGTGTCCCACTTCTCCAGTTTCAAGGGCTCATTTGGGAATGTGGGTGAGTGGAATGGTTGAACGCACGCAAACACACACCCCACATTCTGAAATTAAATGTTTGCCCCCCCAGTTTTATCATTGCACTGTGATACAAAAAGTGTCATCTGTGCCTTAAGAGTGGTAGGATAGGCTGTTTGTCAGTATGAGCTGCCTGGATTTAAGATGGACACTACAGAATGTGCGAATGGAAGTTGTTGTCTGTGTGTGTTGTGTTTTTCTCTGACTTGTAAAAGCAAGCAGAACAAAAACTGGCTACTTTTATTTGACTGATGTAGCTGGCAAGGTAACTGCTGTTTGACATAACAGAAAAAAAGTATTTATTTCCAGTGCTGAGTTAGCTAATGTTACATGTCAGTTACACTACTAATGCGTTACACGTTTCAACCCCTCTCGACTAAAGTTCTGTCTGAAGTGAATGAACTAGTTTGCTAGCTAGTAGCTACTACAGCCAGTTCAGCTTTAGCCGCTAGCTATCTGTCAGGTAGCAGTATCTAACAGCTGTTGTGTGCATGGAAATGTTTTGTAGCCTTTGTTTTGTCCTGTTTCAAAATAAGTAAATTAACTTAGCTAGTTTTCACCAGCTGATGTACCATTAGAGCTAGCCAAAAGTTGGCTAATGTTAGCTAGATAGCTCACTAACTTTAGCTATTATTTTTGCCTCAATCACACTAGACCTGAATCAAACGCTGAAACCTGCAGCCAAATGATTGAAGACCAATATTCTGACATTTGACAGAGCAGTGTGAGTTTTTATTAGAAACTGCAGAGTCAGGCAACCACGGAAGACCAGTCTGACTGTGCCGAGGCAAACTTTTGCAGGTTACATTTCTATTCTAGGCAAGTCAGTTAAGAACAAATTCTTATTTACAATGACGGCCTACCCCGGCTAAACCCAGACGACGCTGGGCAAATTGTACGCCACCCTATGGGACTCCCAATTATGGCCGGTTGTGATACAGCCTGGAGTCGAACCAGGGTGTCTGTAGTGACGCCTCTAGCACTGAGATGCAGTGCCTTAGACCGCTACGCCACTCGGTGCAACACTTTATTCTCTCTTTGCATCTAACACTGGACAAGCCAGAAGATTTAAAGATTTAAAATAGTTTCAGGCAGTCTGACAAAAGTTGATTTCCAAACTGTATCAAGGGTTGATAGGCTTTTTCCAATGACACAAAAATCTGAGGAAGACACATTTAATTTAATGATTCATATATGCCAGTGAAACTGAATATCATGGACTCAAATGTAATTCCTCTGCAGGAGGTGTAAAACACAAAAAGGGGACCTATCTGCATATGTTGTGCTCTTGTGAAGGCTGGCTGAATTCAGCATGTTTACAGATTCTCCCTTCCCGCCATTTTTGTTCGCTTGGAAATGTTGATACTGGAGACTTATCAGAAGTGTAATCTAGCATTTATAGTGGCTCAGAAATGCATTACCATTAATTGGAAGGTTGGTTATCCTCCCACAATGGATGACAGAAATGTAATGTATCACTAGATTTGATTCAATACAAGATTAAAGGTATACTGTGCAACTTTCATAAGGTCTGGATGCCTTATATGGAATACTGTACAACAAAAGGAGTCCATTTTGAAAACATGCCCACTTAAGGGGAGATACCTATTCAGGCAATCCCTAACTGCTGGGCTGCCCAGTCATGGCCCTGGGGGTTTGCCGTACTGTTGGTTAATGAATATTTCACTAAGATCCTAAAGCTGAGTGGGGTGTGCTGAGTTGGGGCGCTGCAGGGTGGTGGATCCCTAGGGGCAGGACAGGGCAATCCAGCTATATAGTGCGCAAGTAAAAACAGCTCTACAGTACTATTAGGCCTATATGAATTACAGTGCCCTCCATAATTATTGGGACAGCTAATCATTTTTTCTTCTTTTGTCTCTATACTCCAAGTTTGGATTCGAAATCAAACAATGACATTTAAGTGCAAACTGTCAGCTTTAATTTGAGGGGGTATTTTCATCTGTATTGGGTGAACTGTTTAGAAATTAGAGCACTTGTTGTACATAGTCCCCGCCCATTTTAAGGGATCAAAAGTATTGGGCCAAATTCACTTGTATGTGTATTAAAAGTAGTAAAAAGTATTTGGTCCCACATACATAGCACACAATGACTACATCAAGCTTGAGACTCTACACATTTGTTGGATGCATTTGCTGTTTGTTTTTGGTTGTTTCAGATTATTTTGTGAAATAGAAAGTAGAAATGAATGGTAAATAATGTATTGTCATTTTGGAGTCACATTTATTGTAAATAAGAATAGAATGTTCCTAAACACTTCTACATTAATGTGGTTGCTACCATGATTACCGATAATCCTGAATGAATCGTGAATGATGGTGAGAAAGTTAGATGCACAAATATCATACCCCTTCAAATGCTAACCTCCCCTGTTATTGTAATGGTGAGAAAAACAGCTCTACAGGGGGTAAAAAAAATAGTAAAAAAAAAAAAAAATGTAACCTTTATTTAATAGGCAAGTCAGTTAAGAACAAATTCTTATTAACAATGACGGCCTACCCCTGACAACGCTGGGCCAATTGTGCACCACCCTATGGGAATCCCAATCATGGCCAGATGTGACAGCCTGGATTCGAACCAGGGACTGTAGTGACACCTCTTGCACTGAGATGCAGTGCCTTAGACAGCTGCACCACTCAGGAGCCCGTATCTATAACTTTCTCATTCATCATTACTCATGATTCATTCAGGATTATCCATAATCATGTTAGAATCCACATTCATGTTGAAGTGTTCAGAAACATATTATAGGCTTAATTACAATTAAAGTGACCGCAAAATGGTCATATTAGACTGTGTAGAAATGCAAAATTATCTTTAGATGCCTAAGAAAATTCTGAGGGAGGAACCCCTGTCAGGTTATGCCCCCCACTTCTAAAACCAAAGTTTTGCCTCTGCACACACACTACAGGAGACCAGCACTTCAGGTGACACACTGCTGACCACAGACCATGCTCAATGTAATACACACCTTCAGAGCTGTGCTGTAATATACACACACAGGCATTCAAAACCTACATATAGTTGTCTTGTTCTGGTAAACGTACACACATGGATCAGAACCAAAAACCTTGGATTTTGTATTATATTTTGCCACCACCCTGACCTCCCAACACACAATAGTCCTGGAAGCACCCTTATTGTAATAGTATAGGCTAACAGTACCACACATGGTTAAATTAGCTAACGGGAGCGAGGAAGAGTCGTCAGGGCAATAAGTAATTTTACAAGCGGTTAGATTGCAAAGCCAGGCCCTGTCGCCACCTTGCAACAGACAGACAGACCGAAAGCTGACCACCACTAGAACAGTGACCATAATGAGCCAAAATATCGAGGGACTGGGACCCGCGAATTACCTGGAAGGAATAGAGCCTGGGTTACCTGCGACGCCACATTGCAAATTTTTCTTTTTGCATATCAGTGGGCGCAATATCGGTTTCATTGTTTGTGGCAGCCAAATAAACTCCACGATTTACGACGGAATTGAGCGGCGACTAGTGTAATGACTGGACCGATGTCACAAATGTACGTTTATTTATATATATAAAAAACGACTGATTTCAGCACCCAAAATAGCCCGCAGTTACACACGACATTGTTCAGTATAAATGGGGCCTGAAATGTGTATTTTATATATATCAAAACGTAATTTTATGTGACCTCTGCCGTCCACACCAGTCGCCGCTCAAATCATCATAAACCGTTGAGTTTAATCAGCTCTTTGCGGTTACAGTGTTGCAACATTCGGGTGGCGCGTGCTTCGCATCCGATAGTATGCTACATTGTATCAACAAGTATCGTCCATTTGTTAGTGGTTATCTTGAGATACAAAGACGATTTTTTTCTTCGCTCAAATGCGACCCTTTCGGTCTTTTCAGGCAGTGAAGAGCTAGGCATGGGGGGTGTGGTGACTTCTAAAGCCACTCCGCCCCCTCTGACACACTTCCAGTGTTAATTTACTGCCATCAGTGAAAATGTAGTTCCTCCGCTCTCCCCTTCTCCTACCGCGTTTTCACTGAAAACCAACAAGGCTGCCTCGGCCTTTTTACATTTCATTGTTCCCTAGTAATAAGACTATTAAAATATAAGACAATTGCATTTTAAATGTAGATATTTGTAGTTAGTGCACACGTCGCAAGGCTGCGCGCTAACAATAGTACATCCCATGAGCCGATGTCTACCTCCAGCCCTGGTTTTTATTAGCTTTTCAGAGTCCCCCGTGGATGAATGGGTAGCCATATTCCCCAGTCTGTCTCCTTCCCCTTTCACGCAAAATACCAGGCCATGCCACAGTCCAGGGACATATAAAACAATGGTAAATCCGACAAAACATTAAGGTTAGTGCACCAAATGATGCTCGCGTTGGATCGTTTTTTAGGCATGATTTGCACCAGATGCACGCACACACGCCAAGGTACGCGCATTACAGACATTTCAACCTAACCATGGCGAACAGTCCACATAGTAAGGAATCATGCTATCAAGTGCGTGCACGACAAGAAAAAAAAAACATTTACATAAATGTTTAATCAAATAAACGCAACGGTGAACAAAATGCACAACATGGTAGCGACGTGCGTGTTGCCTGCGAAAGGCAACGTGCACACCGTGCAGTCTCAGCGGAGGACATATTAGGAAAAACCTACCTCACTGGTCTTGACATTTTGCAGAAATACTGTAGAGGTTAAGAATGTAAGAAAGGGGAAAGGAAATCCAGAAAAATAAAAACAAAATCGTCCCGCTCTGCAACTCCAAAGGGCGCAACGAGACCTTCCAACTCCAACGCCCCGGCTACTGCGTAAAACTAAATCTACGGCAACGATTTGTCTTCCAAACGAGATTTTAGTTAAAAATTTTACCTTCAGCTACTCAAAATGGTGAATAAAACAAACTGAAACTGCAGCCTATGCGCAACCTAACCAAGTGGCCCTTGGCATAAAGGACTGCCCATCGTCGCCGCTGAGAGGAGAGCATCAACACTCCAAAGCTTCCATTGGGCAGTTTGAATGATAATTTACTTTTTGGTTGGATGTTTTAGTTGCTCATCAAACCCAGTGGTACAACCCATTTACCCTCCCCCCTTTCAAAGATAGGTTGAGAAGGCACTGCTAAGAAAACAAAAAGAGGCCCTCAGTGTGGATGCAAGTTGCACGAATTTGTGTTCGAAATTACCACAATGTAACTTTCTACTGGGAAATATGCGCGGCCTGCCAGCATGTAGTTACATGAGTGTCTATAGAAAGCTATGCATTTGTAATGATTTTATTTTCCACTGAGGAGGGCTTGGGGTACTGGCACTGTATCCCCAGGCACTAAATTGTAAGCTTAATTGCACAGAAGACAGTCAGGTATAGATGTGGTTCTACTGTTTGAAAAATTGTGCAGAGTAATAGCCTCCTCGCCAGTATCAGAATGTCCAAACAACTATCTGATGTTAAATGCAAAGAATTTGAAACAGAAAAAAATACATCAGATTTTAGGCTACGTCTACAGTATAACTTTTCCCTGTCAATATTTGAAGGTGAGGGACATGGGCTGTGTCTACAACAAATGCCTTAATTTTATACTGATGACAATACAGCTTGGAGGGGGGTATTCTGATACTGTCTTTATTCATAGCTTTTCTTTGTTGACAAATATCCTTGACATTTGAAGAGATTGTCTCGTGATGAATGAGAGGATTGTGCTGAGACTGTTTGATTGTTAGAATATGTGTAGTATCTATTTCACGTGTGTTTTTCTCCCTCCATAGCAAAATGAGGAGCTGGAAGTATTGTGGATCTCCAAGGACATGAATCCATTAATCGCTTGAAGGCCTCCATTACCTGCATTAAGCCTCCGCTACACAGCCACAGAGCACTAGAAATGATAGTGTAATTCATTTCAATAGAGAACATTTAGAATTAGAATAAAGAGAACTCCACGGAGGATGCACAAGTAGAATGGACTGAGAGTTGTTTTCTTGGAAAAGGGGATTTTAAATAACCGATGTCCATCACTAACAACCCAATGGGCACACCACGTAATTTCAATGTGGAGAATTTGGTAATATTTGGTAGATAGGTTCATCAATGAGATTCCAACCTATTTTTACCCACTCAAAAAAACTGCCTAAAGTTTGTTGAGTTCCCAATTTGTTATCACTATGCTTTCAACCATCTAACAGCACAACCACATTGGAATGGAAAATCTATGTCGGATTTTTGGTTTAGTTGTCACCAAAATGTGTTACCACTGTGCTTTCAACCATTTAAAAGCACACCAAAGTTCAAATGGGATACAATGTCAGATATTTTGTTAATTTATACAACAACTTAATGTGTTATCCCTGTGCTTCAAATTATAGCACAACCAAATGGCCTAGATTGCAATTGAGATTATTAAAGTACATGGTGCAAGTTCTCAATGCCATTTGAGATTCTGTGCAGATTATCATAGCAATTGTGAAGATTTCCACACCCCTGCGACCCTGAACATGCACACTTTCTATGATTACATAAGAAGTCATTTATTTTTCCAGTAACCTCACAATGTGGCCAATGATGTGCTACTAATTTTAAGGTTAAATAAATACTGTTACATTAGTTTGTAAAACAGCCTTAAAGGTAAACTTCGGGATTTTGGCAATGAGGCCCTTTATCTACTTCCCCAGAGTCAGATGAACTATGAGATACAGTCTTTATGTCTCTGCGTGCAGTTTGAAGGAAGTTGCTAACTAGCGCTAGTGCAATTGCTAAACTGTTAGACTTCCAGTCATTGCGCTAACGCTTATTAGCATTGGACACAGAGACATAAAAATGGTATCCACAAGTTCATCTGACTCTGGGAAAGTAGATAAAGGGCCTCAATGCCAAAATCCTGAAGTATCCCTATAAGATTAGGCTATTTACTGTCTTACGAAAGTAAAATTGAATTGTGTTTGGTTGACAATGCAACTAAATAACAACACTTAAAGGAGACGTATCTACTGCTTGAATAGTTACATCTGAGCCACTGGCTTAATCCTATTTTTTTACTTTTATTTTTGGTTGAGATGGAGATGTGAAACCATCGTATCATTTGTTAACTTGTTGACAAGTTAATATGCTGTTTACCATATTGCAAAAGTGACATTGAATTGTGTTTGTTGTCAACGCAATAAAATATACACTTTTGAAAGAGATGTATTTTCTGCTTGGATAGCTCCATATGTGCCACTTAGTGTGGCTTTATTTCCAGTTTGTTTACAAATTAATAATTGATATGTTGGAATCAAGTCTCCATTTCAACCAAAAATCTAAGTTAAAGAATAGAATTAAATCAAATCAAACTTTAAATGCACTTATATAGTTTGATTTGATTCCAAACTATTCTTTAACTTGTATTTTTGGTTAAGATGGAGATGTGAATCCAACATATGTATTATTAACTTGTAGATTCCATGTGAAATCAACCAAACCTTGAAACCCTAGGCCTGTATGTATTGTTTATTTTTAGTTGAATCCTGGGCTGAATTTAAACAATAGTTGTTGATGACTTCCCAAATGCTGTACATGCTTAAATAGAATAATTGATGATATATGATTGATAAAGTATGGTTACTCTGTTGAACCTACTGTTTAGAATGACTTCGATAGCAACAGTTAATCTATTAAGTGTAGATTGTTCAACAATCATTCTCACAATAGCACATTGGTAATAGTCAGTGACAAATATCAAAGCTAAGCAGGAATGGGAGACTGATGGGGTAGCTGTAAATTTATCAACTCTCTAGTAGGAGGGGCGTCCCACCCAATTTCTTATTTTTATAGCGGGTATTACGTTGAAGATCTGACGTTGTTTCAAAGGTACAAATTCAGCATATTTTATACAAGGTTTGTCTATGCTGAAAATTGGTTACCATGATGACGTAATCCTGCGGTTGAAATTTTACCCTCAAAACAACAGTTGAGGACTTTTTTCAAATCCAATGTATTTTCCACATAGATTCCACATCACAATACGTTGACATTGACCAATTGCGTAGAAAAAATGTTGATTTAATCATTTTGTGCCCAGTGGGAATGTCCCAAAGGGCTATGTAGTAGAGGTTTCAGTAACTCAGTGTCAAGGGCCTGTTCAGGGGGATGTAACGTTGCACAATGTCATTCAGATGTAGAACAAATATCTGTATTTTTCATAGAATAGGGAATCATGTCAGCTCCATTCATTCTATTTCTATCTGCATCTTTTACGTTCCACATCACTAAACACAGACCTAGTTGTTCTATTTGATTTGTCCCATGCCAGATTTGGTTGAATTTTGCTTCTGTGTAAAATGAATAAGCTCAATTGTTGAGCACGAAAGTTCCCAATAACAGCCCCAGGAATCAGTGGAAGAATAGAGGGCCAGCCATTTTACTTTACCGTTAGGAGCTAGTTACACGCATTTTGCAGCACCCGCTACAACATCTGCTAAACTTTATACTTGACCAATACACTTTGATTTGATTTGTTGTAAAGTCATACCATTATAAGGGCAAATGGACCTCTGCTCTCTCACCTTTCATTTCTTTAACATCTGGTGTCAATCATTGTTGTGCACCAGTCATGGATGAATCTGAGATATGCTATGAATTATGTCAAATAGCGATGAATTACGCACAGCTAGATGTAACACTGTGGGTAAATCTCAAAATAGGGCTACTTAACGTTAGATCCCTCACTTCAAAGGCAGTTATAGTCAATGAACTTATCACTGATCATAATCTTGATGTGATTGGCCTGACTGAAACATGGCTTAAGCCTGATGAATTTACTGTGTTAAATGAGGCCTCACCCCCTGGTTACACTCGTGACCATATCCACCATGCATCCCGCAAAGGGATGCCTCTCAGTCCGGACTGAGAGGCAGCTCCGGACTGAAAGGCAGCTCCGGACTGAAAGGCAGCTCCGGACTGAAGGACAACTCCGGACTGAGGGACAGCTCCGGACTGAGGGGCAGCTCCGGACTGACGGACGGCTCTGGCGGCTCCTGGCTGACGGACGGCTCTGGCGGCTATGGACAGACGGGCGGCTCTGGCGGCTCTGGACAGACGGGCAGCTCAGGCGGCGCTGGACAGGAAGACGGCTCAGGCGGCGCTGGACAGGGAAAGACAGCTCAGGCGGCGCTGGACAGGAAGATGGCTCAGGCGGCGCTGGACAGGAAGATGGCTCAGGCGGCGCTGGACAGGAAGACGGCTCAGGCGCGCTGGACAGGAAGACGGCTCAGCGGCGCTGGACGACGGAGACTCATACCTGCCGAGGCGCACAGTAGCCTGGTGCGTGGTGCCGGAACTGGTGGTACGGGCTGGAACACACACCTCAGGGCGAGTGCGGGGAGCAGGAACAGGGCATACTGAACCCGGGAGGTGCACAGTAGCCCTGGTGCGTGGTGCCGGAACTAGTGGTACCAGGCTGGGAACACGCACCTCAGGGCGAGTGCGGGGTGCTGAAACTGGAGCCCTGGTACGTGGTGCCGGCACCGGAGGGCTGGTGTGAGGGGGCTGCCGCAGGAGAGCTGGTACGTGGGGCTGCCACAGGAGGGCTGGTGCGTGGAGAAGGCACCAGATAGACCGGACCGTGGAGGCGCACTACAGGTCTCGAGCACCGACCTGCCCAACCCTACCTGGCTTGAATGCTCCCCGTAGCCAGGCCAGTGTGGCGAGGTGGAATAGCCCGCACTGGGCTGTGCTGGGCGAACCAGGGGACACCAGCCGTAGGGCTGGTGCCATGTACACCGGCCCGAGGAGACGCACTGGAGACCAGATGGTAGAGCCGGCTTCATGGCACTGGCTCGATGCCCACTTAGCCGGCCGATACGAGGCGCTGCTATGTACCAGCACCGGGCTATGACCTGCGCACAGGGGACACCGTGCGCATCTCTGATAACACGGTGCTGCCCGGTCGCTCCTCTCTCACGGTAAGCACGGGGAGTTGGCTCAGGTCTCCTACCTGGCTTAACACCACGAGGTGAATAGCCCGCACTGCTGTGCTGGCGAACCGGGGAACCAATGCGTAGGGCTGGTGCCATGTACACACCGGCCCGAGGAGACGCACTGGAGACCAGATGCGTAGAGCCGGCTTCAATGGCACCTGGCTCGATGCCCACTTTAGCCCGGCATACGAGGCGCTGCTATGATACCGCACCGGGCTATGCCTGCGCACAGGGACACCGTGCGCATCTCTGCATAACACGGTGCCTGCCCGGTCGCTCTCTTCTCCATGGTAAGCACGGGGAGTTGGCTCCAGGTCTCCTACCTGGCTTAAAACCACTCCCCGTGTGCCCCCCCAGAAATTTTTGGGGCTGCCTCTCTGGCTTCCAGCCGCGCTTTCGTGCAGCCTCCTCATACCTACCCCTGTCGGGGTCGTGAATTTCCTCACTAATCACCAACAACACCTCATCACCCCTCTCCCTCTACCCTAGAACATCCCTCACATCACTCCTCCACCCATATAACTCCCCACACCCATCCAGTCAATCCCACCCAACACTAACACCACCTCTTAAAATACCAATAATAAATCCTTCTTAAAACCCCCCTCCCCTTTAAAATTAGGATCACTAGTGTAAATTTTTCCACTGATCATAATATATCACCAATTTTAAGTCTCTCTATAACCCTAAATTGACTTAATTAAATAACAAATCTGAAATCAAATAAATACAATTTATAACCTTACACCTATAATCTCCAAATTGCTACAAAACCCACCTAAAATCCCACCCCAAACACAAAAATGCATAAAAAGCACATGCTAAAACATTCTCCTTAAACCATCACCTCACTCCTCTTTATTGTAAACACCAGACACATATCTGAAATTAAACATCAAACAACTAAAAACATCAGCAGAATCCAAACATATCAAATTACAATATCAGTCAGACAGCAATATCATCAGACACAAGATCACAACACAATATCATCAACAGCCGATATCATCACACAATATCAATTAACAGCAATATCATCAGACACAGATATCAGTCAGACACAATATCATCAACACAGGATACATCAAACATCAGATATCATCGACAGCATATCATCAGACAGCAGATATCAGTACCAGCAAATCATCAGACATTTGCAGGGCTGCTCTCGGCTTCCCCGATGTTCGTGCAGCAGTTCGTGCGCCATCTCCGCTTTTGCTGCCTCCAGCTCAGCTTTTGGGCGGATATTCACCAGCCTGTGCCCAGGGTCCCTTACCGTCCAGAATTCCTCCCAAGTCCATTTCTCCAGATATCGCTGCCCGCGCTTGCTGCTGCTGCTGCCGTTACCACGCAGCTTGGTCTTAGTTTGGTGGGGTGTTCGTTAAACGGCTTTCTTCTTCCTCCTCTGATGAGGAGTAGTAGGAAGGATCGGAAGACCAAAATGCAGCGTGGTACGTATCCATAATGACTTTTAATGAGAATGAATACGACAAAATACAAAACTAACAAAGTGAAACAAAATGAAACCGAAACAGTCCCGTAACGTGAAACACACAAACACTAAACAGGAAATAACCACCCACCAAACCCAGGTGGAAAAAGGCTACCTAAGTATGATTCTCAATCAGAGACAACTAACGACACCTGCCTCTGATTGAGAATCATACCAGGCCAAACGAAAAAACGAACATAGACAAACGAACATAGATTACCCATCCAACTCACGCCCTGACCACACTAAACAAAGAAATAACAAAGAACTAGGGTCAGAGCGTGACATGATGGTTGTACAGTCGTCTCAAATAAAACTGTGAAGGACCTCGGCGTTACTCTAGACCCTGATCTCTCTTTTGACGAAACATATCAAGACTGTTTCAGGACAGCTTTTTTCCATCTACGTAACATTGCAAAAATCAGAAACTTTCTGTCCAAAAATGATGCAGAAAAATTAATCCATGCTTTTGTTACTTCTAGGTTAGACTACTGCAATGCTCTATCTTTCCGGCTTCCCGGATAAAGCACTAAATAAACGTCAGTTAGTGCTAAATACGGCTGCTAAAATCCTGACTAGAACCAAAAAAATGTGATCATATTACTCCAGTGCTAGCCTCCCTACACTGGCTTCCTGTTAAGGCAAGGGCTGATTTCAAGGTTTTACTACTAACCTACAAAGCATTACATGGTCTTGCTCTACCTATCTTTCTGATTTGTCCTGCCGTACATACCTACACGTACGCTATGGTCACAAGACGCAGGCCTCTAATTGTCCCTAGAATTTCTAAGCAAACAGCTGGAGGCAGTGCTTTCTCCTATAGAGCTCCATTTTTATGGAATGGTCTGCCTACCCATGTGAGAGACGCAGACGCAGACCTCGGTCTCAACCTTTAAGTCTTTACTGAGGACTCATCTCTTCAGTAGGTCATATGATTGAGTGTAGTCTGGCCCAGGAGTGTGAAGGTGAACGGAAAGGCTCTGGAGCAACGAACCGCCCTTGCTGTCTCTGCCTGGCCGGTTCCCCTCTCTCCACTGGGATTCTCTGCCTCTAACCCTATTACAGGGGCTGAGTCACTGGCTTACTGGTGCTCTTCCATGCCGTCCCTAGGAGGGGTGCGTCACTTGAGTGGGTTGAGTAGCTGACGTGATCTTCCTGTTTGGGTTGGCACCCCCCTTGGGTTTGTGCCATGGCGGAGATCTTTGTGGGCTATACTCGGCCTTGTCTCAGGATGGTAAGTTGGTGGTTGAAGATATCCCTCTAGTGGTGTGGGGGCTGTGCTTTGGCAAAGTGGGTTGGGTTTATCCTGCCTGTTTGGCCCTGTCCGGGGTATCATCGGATGGGGCCACAGTGTCTCCTGACCCCTCCTGTCTCAGCCTCCAGTATTTATGCTGCAGTAGTTTATGGGTCGGGGGCTAGGGTCAGTCTGTTATATCTGGAGTACTTCTCCTGTCTTATCCGTGTGAATTTAAGTATGTTCTCTCTAATTCTCTCTTTCTCTCTTTCTTTCTTTTCTCCTTCTCGGAGGACCTGAGCCCTAGGTCCATGCCTCAGGACTACCTGGCATGATGACTCCTTGCTGTCCCCAGTCCACCTGGCCGTGCTGCTGCACCAGTTTCAACTGTTATGCTGCGGCTATGGAACCCTGACCTGTTCACCGGACGTGCTACCTGTCCAGACCTGCTGTTTTCAACTCTCTAGAGACAGCAGGAGCGGTAGAGATACTCTCAATGATCGGCTATGAAAAGCCAACTGACATTTACTCCTGAGGTTCTGACTTGTTGCACCTCGACAACTACTGTGTATTATTAATTTGACCATGCTGGTCATTTATGAACATTTGAACATCTTGGCCATGTTTCTGTTATAATCTCCACCCGGCACAGCCAGAAGTTGACTGCCACCCCTCATAGCCTGGTTCCTCTCTAGGTTTCTTCCTAGGTTCTGGCCTTTCTAGGGAGTTTTTCCTAGCCACCGTGCTCAAAACCTGCATTGCTTGCTGTTTGGGGTTTAAGGCTGGGTTTCTGTACAGCACTTTGAGATATCAGCTGATGTAAGAAGGGCTATATAAATACATTTGATTTGATTTGAACACAGGACCTGGAAAAATAATATGAATAAAGTACATTGCCAAAAAGGGAAGTGAATCCTTCCAAGCTGGTCCCAAGGGTCAAACATCTTTATTTGAGCTTTTGATACAACTACTATAATTCACCAAATAAGAAACTACATAGTTCTTGTGTAGTTCCAACAGCACATTCCCTCTGTGTGATGACATTTTGAAGCTGGTCTAATTTAAAGTGTAGTACACGTGTAGTAACGAAGAGTAGGGCTTTGCTCAAATTGTAGACTATGTTCTGTGCTGGTTTGGAAAGGGAAGTGTTGTCAACGAGCAGTGTGTGTGTGTCTGTGTGTGTGTGAAATGTTTTCAGTAAGAGTTTGAAGTTGTGTAGAGCTGAGAACTGGGCGACACTGGTGCAGGGGTGACCGATATTATTATAACTGCTGTATGTAGTGCACTGAGTAACAGCGAAGAATAGATCCATGATCAAGATACAGTTGTAGAAAATAATGTTGAAACACAGGGATTTAAACATATTATTGAATAAACAATTAATTAACTTATACATGACAAACATTGAGGGGTGTTTCAGAGAAGTCAGAAGCATTGTGTGGTGTGTATGGAAGGTGTGTGCATGATACCTGTGGGTTGTAAATGTATCAGGTGAAGCAGCTTTAAAAATGCATGCTGTCTGTCTTCTGTGTGAGATCAGACGGACCTCTGTCTCTCTGGGCTTAGGGATGATACTGGAATAAGGAGAAGACATGTTTCCATGGTAACCAGGTGAGATAGTTTCTCCCCTCAACCTCATCCCTTATTATGCTTTTTGTCCATTCCGCAATGCTCCAGCATCTGAGATTAAGTTTACCTAAAATGGATGGAATTAGGTCTTCAGATTTCTCGGGGGGAAAAATAAACATTGATTTTGGGGTGTAAGGTTGCTAAAGGTTGTATCCAAGGTTGCTAAAAAATAAACAGTTTGTCACTTACCCAACATGCCAAAGCAGAGATATTTCATTGTTTCAGCTTTCTGTAAACCTCAGGTACATAGAAAATAGAATTGATCCTCTCTGCCACCATGCCTTGCATCCAGAGCCATTTCATACTTCAGTCTTTCTGGATTCTTGAACTACAGGGAACAGCTACTCTATTTCACGATGCACTAATACCCTCACATTCCTTCTGCCTCAAATCAGTTACAAATTTAGGCCAGGAAACTGTGGCAATTTGTGACATGAATGGATGAAAGCCAGTTCCCAACACCAGGAATTTCCTACCCCTGGACTAAGAGCTACGTAAAGTGGCTAGGGACAGGAATAGAACCAGGCCAGCCACAGTAGAGTTGCTGGATCAGTAATACATCTGCCGGTGTTGTACTGCCATCTACTGGTTAGAGAATGGTATTACAAACCATCCATATAAACTTTCCGATCTTGTACGTGAATGCTCTTTTTTCAAGTTGAACGCACATACCAATGAAATCACACTGAAATCACACGGGGGCAGTGCAAGAAAGCCATTGGCAATGTGCATAATCAAGTTTCTTCCTACATCCCATAGCCTACTGTAAAGCCTGACTCACATGATAGCTGACCTGAGAAGATTCTGGGTTATCTGTGCCCAATAATGTTTGCACCATGTTTTGTCCTGCTACCATGTTGCGCTGCTGCTATGTTGTAATGCTACCATGTTCTTGTCATGTTGTGTCATGTTGTGTTGCTATCATGCTGTGTTTTCATGTGTTGCTGCCATGTTGTCGTCCTAGGTCTCTATGTCGTGTTGTGGTCTCTCTCTTGTCGTGATGTGTGTGTTGTCCTATATTTTATTACATTTTTATTTTCAATCCCAGCCCCGTCCCTGTAGGAGGCCGTCCCTGTAGGAGGCCATTGTTAATAAGAATGTGTTCTTAACTGACTTGCCTAGTTAAATAAAGGTTAAATAAATAAAAAAATCAGGGTTATCTGTTGATAAGCTTCAACTTGTCTTTCAGCAGCTTATGTCTGTGTCCTCCTGGTGGAGAGAGAGAGTGAGAGAGAGAGAGAAAGAGAGAGAGAGAGAAAGAGAGAGAGAGAGAGAGAGAATGAAAGAAAAAAAAAGCTCAGGGATAAATTCATTTCGGTGAATGAATTTCCTATTTAAAGACTTACAGTTGAAGTCGGAAGTTTACATACACTTAGGTTGGAGTCATTAAAATTTGTTTTTCAACCACTCCACAAATGTCTTGTTGACAAACTATAGTTTTGGCAAGTAGGTAAGGACATCTACTTTGTGCATGACAAAAGTAATTTTTCCAACAATTGTTTACAGACAGATTCTTTCACTGTATCACAATTCCAGTGGGTCAGAAGTTTACATGCACTAAGTTGACTGTTCCTTTAAACAGCTTGGAAAATTCCAGAAAAATATGTTATGTCTTTAGAATCGTCTGATAGGCTAAATTACATAATTTGAGTCAATTGGAGGTGTACCTGTGTATGTATTTCAAGGCCTACCTTCAAACTCAGTGCCTCTCTGCTTGACATCATGGAAAAATCAAAAGAAATCAGCCAAGACCTAATAAAGAAAATTGTAGACCCCCACAAGTCTGATTCATCCTTGGGAGCAATTTTCAAAAGCCTGAAGGTACCACGTTCATCTGAAGGTACCACGTTCACCACGTTCAAAAGTACGCAAGTATAAACACCATGGGACCACTCAGCCGTCATACCGCTCAGGAAGGAGAAGCGTTCTGTCTCCTAGAGATGAACGTACTTTGGTGAAAAAAGTGCAAATCTATCCCAGAACAACAGCAAAGGACCTTGTGAGGATGCTGGAGGAAACAGGTACAAAAGTATCTATATCCACAGTAAAACAAGTCCTATATCGACATAACCTGAAAGTCCACTCAGCAAGGAAGAAGAACACTGCTCCAAAACCGCCATAAAAAAGCCAGACTACGGTTTGCAAATGCACATGGGGACAAAGATCATACTTTTTGGAGAAATGTCCTCTGGTCTGATGAAACAAAAATAGAACTGTTTGGCCATAATGACCATCGTTTTGTTTGGAAGAAATAGGGGGAGGCCTGCAAGCCGAAGAATACCATCCCAACCGTGAAGCACGGGGGTGGCAGCATCATGTTGTTGGGGTGCTTTGCTGCAGGAGGGACTGGTGCACTTCACAAAATAGATTGCATCACGAGGAAGAAAAATTATGTGGATATATTGAAGCAACATCTCAAGACATCAGTCAGGAAGTTAAAGCTTGGTCGCAAATGGGTCTTCCAAATGGACATTGACCCCAAGCATACTTCCAAAGTTGTGGCAAAATGGCTTAAGGACAACAAAGTCAAGGTATTGGAGTGGCCATCACAAAGCCTTGACCTCAATCCTATAGAAAATGTGTGGGCAGAACTGAAAAATTGTTTGCAAGCAAGGAGGCCTACAAACCTGACTCAGTTACACGAGCTCTGTCAGGAGGAATGGGCCAAAATTCACCCAACTTATTGTGGGAAGCTTGTGGAAGGCTCCCCGAAACATTTGACCCAAGTTAAACAATTTAAAGGCAATGCTACCAAATACTAATTGAGTGCATGTAAACGTCTGACCCACTGGGAATGTGATGAAAGAAATAGAAGCTGAAATAAAACATGCTCTCTACTATTATTCTGACATTTCAGATTCTTAAAATAAATTGGTGATCCTAATTGACCGAAAACAGGGAATTTGTACTAGGATTAAATGTCAGAAATTGTGAAAACTGAGTTTAAATGTATTTGGCTAAGGTGTATGTAAACTTCCGACTGAAACTGTATGTAATTTCTTCTGGCAGAGAAGTCGTTTTTTTATCCCTTTCTTTTTCTGTTTCATCCCTTACTTTCTCAGTTCTTCCTCTAAATGCGTTGCTCTAGGGGGGTTATTGGACGAGTGGACCCTACTTCAGAAGAGAGAGTCGGGGAGCGAGGGACATGAAGAAAGCGAGACAGAGACAGAGACAGAAACAGTGTGTGTTTGTTTCTGTCACAATGAGAACTCTGCAGTTTTATGAATTCAGCTAACCAGTGTTATGACAGGGATTGCATCCCCTGCCGAGAATTGCTTTTCTCATCATGTCACCAGCTCTCCATTTAACCCTTCCATTCTTATTCTAGTACCAATAATAAATGGTGGTGGTGGGGTTATGGAATGGGGTTATGGTAAGCTACAGACAATGAACACAATCGCATTTTATCGATGGCAATTTGAATTTACAGATATACCGTGACGAGATGAGGCCCATTGTCGTGCCATTCATCCGCCGCCATAACCTCATGTTTCAGCATGATAATGCACGGCCCCATGTCACAAGGATCTCGGAAGCTGAAAATGTCCCTGTTCTTCCATGGCCTGCATACTGCATCAGGCTCCTTTGGAGTCACTCCTAGGACCAGCAGGAGGAGTCTGCCCGGTTCCATCCATGAGAGGAACACCTTGACCTCAGTTTGTCACTCCTCCACTGGGCCTGACTCCCTTCCAGTGTGTCCTGGGGTATCAGCCAGCCGTGACCCTGTGGACCTAGAGCCAGACCAAAGCCCCTGCGGTGGACGAGTAGTTCCGGAGCACAGATGAGGTTTGGAGCACTGCCCACGTGAGGCTCCAGCATGCCGTCCACCGCCAGAAGGAGCAGGCGGATCGCCACCGCAGTGAGGCTCCTGTGTTACATCCCGGTGTTTGCGTCTCGCTCTCCACCAGGAACCTCAAGCTCCACCTGCCCTTCCAGAAGCTGAGCCCCCAGTTTGTGGGGCCCTTTAAAGTCCTCCAGTGGATCAATGAGGTAACTTATCGCTTTCAACTCTCCACCAACTACCTCGATCTCCACGATCTCACCCTCTTTTCATGTTTCCCTCCTCAGGCCAGTGGTTCCTGGTCTCCTGGCTGATGCCAGGGGACCAGGAACACCCCACCATCTCCCCTGGACATTGATGGGACCCCCCACCAATGCTGTCAAGTCCCTCCTGGACTCCTGATGTCATGGGGGTCGGATCCAGTACCTGTTGGACTGGGAGGGGTACGGCCCAGAGGAGCTCTGTTGGGTCTCAGCGGCCGACATCCTGGACACCAATATCACCCGGGATTTCCATCTACACCATCCGGACCGGCCCGCTCCTCGCCCTCGGGCCGTCCTCCTGGCCGGCGTCGTCCTAAGGCTGGGGGGTTTACTGTCACGCCTACCCCGGCTCCGGTGCTCGACATCGCCGGTCTACTAACCAGCCATCACCTTGATTACTCTCCCTTTATTTAGCCCTCTGTAGCCTAAGTCATCAAGAAGTATTGGTTTGTGTTCACGTTCAGTACGCTTCTACTATTTTGCTTAACAGCCTTTTCTTATCATTAAATATTCACCTTCTGCACCTGCTTCCTGTCTCCCAGCGTCTTCGTTGCTCCCTCCTCTCAGACTGGCTGCCAGGTGCAAATCAAATCAAAGTTCAGTTCAAGAAATAGAGTTAAGAAAATACTAAAGCAAAAAATAAATGTTTTAAAATTAAATTAAATAACAATATCGAGGCTATATACAGTCAATATGCGGGGGTACAGGTTAGTCGAGGTAATTTGTAAAGTGAATATGCATAGATAATTAGCAGCGAGTAGCAGCAGTGTAAAAACAAAGGGGGGGGGGTCAATGTAACTAGTCCAGGTGGCCATTTGATTAATTGTTCAGCAGTCTTATGGCTTGGGGTAGAAGCCTAGAGTAGGTACTGTAGTACAGTAGGTACTGGATGTCAGGAAGCTTGACCACAGTGATGTACTGGGCCGTCCACACTACCCTCTGTAGCGGCTTATGGTCAGATGGTGAGCAGTTGCCATATCAGGCGGTGATGCAACCGGTCAGGATGCTTTCGATGGTGCAACTGTAGAACTTTTTGAAGATCTGGAGACACATGCCAAACCTTTTCAGTCTCCTCAGGGGGAAAAGGTGTTGTCATGTCCTCTTCACAACTGTCTTGGTGTGTTTGGATCATGATAGTTTGTTGATGATGTGGACAAGAAGGAACTTGAAACTCTCGACCCGCTCCACTTCAGCCCTGTCTATGTAAATTGGGCCTGTTCGGCCCTCTTTTTCCTATAGTCCAGATCAGCTCCTTTGTCATGCTCACATTGAGGGAGAGGTTGTGGTCATGGCACCACACTGCCAGGCCTATGACCTCCTCCCTATAGGCTGTCTTATTGTTATCGGTGATCAGGCCTACCACTGTCGTGTCGTCAACAAACTTAATGATGGTGTTGGAGTCGTGCTTATCCACACAGTCGTGCGTGAACAGAGAGTAAAGTAGGGGACTATGCATGCACCCCTGAGGGGCCCCAGTGTTGAGGACCAGCGTGGCAGATGTGTTGTTGCCTACCCTTACCACCTGGGGGCGGCCTGTCAGGAAGTCCAGGATCCAGTTGCAGAGGGAGATGTTTACTCCCAGGGTCCTTAGCTTAGTGATGAGCTTTGTTGGTACTATGGTGTTGAAAGCTAAGCTGTAGTCCATGAACAACGTTCTCACATAGGTGTTCCTTTTGTCCAGGTGGGAAAGGGCAGTGAGGAGTGCGATTGAGATTGCGAACTGGAGTGGGTCTAGGGTTTAGGGTTTCCGTTATGATGGTGTTGACATGAGCCATGATCAGCCTTTCAAAATACTTAATGGCTACCGACACGAGTGCTATTGGGTGGTAATCATTTAGGCAGGTTACCTGTCAGTGAAGACACTTGCCAGTTGGTCCATGCATGCTTTGAGTACATGTCCTGGTAATCCGTCTAGCTCTGCGGCTTTGTGAATGTTGACCTGTTAAAAGGTCTTGCTCACATTGGCCTGTAAACCATGGCTTCTGGTGGCATATGTACGTATGGTCACTGTGGAGATGACGTCGTTGATACACTTATTGATAAAGCCGGTGACTGAGGTGATATACTCCTCAATGCCCTTGGATGAATCCTGGAACTTATTCCAGTCTGTGCTAGCAAAACAGTCCAGTAGCGTAGCATCCACGTGATCTGACCACTTCCATATCGAGCGAGTCACTGGTACTTCCTGCTTTAGTTTTTGCTTGTAAGCAGGAATCAGGAGGATAGAATTATGTTCAGATTTGCCAAATGGAGGGTGAGGGAGAGCTTTTCTATGTGTCTCTGTGTGTGGCGTAATGGTGGTCTAGAGTTTTATTTCCTCTGGTTGCACATGTGACATGCTGGTAGAAATGAGGTAAAACGGACTTAAGTTTGCCTACGTTAAAGTCCCCGGCCACTAGGAGCGCCACTTTTGGATGAGCATTTTCTTGTTTGCTGATGGCCTTATACAGCTCGTTGAGTGTGGTCTTAGTGCCAGCATCGATTTGTGGTGGTAAATAGATGATAATATAGATGAGAACTCTCTTGGTAGATAGTGTGGTCTACAGCTTATCATGAGGTATTCTACCTCAGGCAAGCAATACCTCGAGATTTCTTGAATATTAGACATTGCGCACCAACAGTTACTGACAAATAGACACACACACCAGCCCCTCTTCTTACCAGACATACTGTAGCTGCTCCCTCTTGCCGATGTACGGTGGAGCCAGCCAGCTCTATATTATCCGTGTCGTCGTTTATCCACGTTTCGGTAAAACATAAGATATTACAGTTTTTATTAATGTCCCGTTGGTAGGATATTCTTAATCGTAAATCATCCAGTTTGTTTACCAATGATTACATGTTGGCCAATAAAGCGGAGGGTAGTGGTGGTTTACCTACTAGACCACAGTTGATTAGGAGTCCGTAAAATGGCAGCCATCCCCTCCAGGACCATTAGTCCAGTAAAAAAACAAAAAAGCAAATTATTATGCTCAGTCAGCTGTGCCACACAAGTAATACAAAAATGTATATATTACCACTGTGATCATATACCAAACACTTTTTAAATATACTTTCAAAATGGTCGGAGAAGAACATCATTGGCATGGGAATTCAAGCATAGCCAATATGCAGTGACAATGTATTGGGCCTATAGCCTACTGCACAAACCTCATTCCTACAGAACTGTTTTTAGTTGGTTAACATTCCACTGCATTGGGCAGTAAATCAGTGTCACACAGAGTGTTTCTTGGTAGTCTTAAACAAATCCATTTTGAAACAAAGTATACACCTCACACACATGGTTAAGGACGGAAAAATGAAGGCACCAAGTCAGATATTGAGTTGAAGTGTATTCAATTTTGAGTTTGCATCCCAATATTACACTTTATATGCATCACAGAAGAATGAAATATAACAAAACCGTTTGACATAGAAATACCGGATTTCTGGTGGATTATTGAAATAATGAAAAATATGAATAAGATTCCCTCCATTAGGCCGCCAAATGGCGATTCGGTAATTTGACTGCAGGAAAGGGTTTAATGTTGCATAGGCTTACGTTTTTAAATAATATTTTATAAAAATATGAACTTTAGATCTCGGCTTGCGTTTTGACAGTAATCTTGATTCAGAAAAGGTTGGTGACCACTGTTGTAGAGGAATGGTATGTATGTCTGTCTGTGTGCGCGGTAGGGTGCGTGGGTGGTTGGGTGCGTGCGTGCGTGCATATGTATGTGTGTGCCTGTGTATTCTGGAGGATGTGTTGCATTTAACCCAGCTCCAGCACTGTTTGATGCCACACGTCTCACCTCATGATAAGCACCTCAAAATATCTCTCTTCCCTCTCTCTTCTGTTTCCATCTACTCTCTTCTCCCTCTTCTCTCTTCTCCATCGCTCCAGATTGTTGAGGAGCTGTCATCCTTCCCGCGCATCTGCAAGGGCGGATCAAAGAGGGGCGGGGTGGAGAGAGAGAGAGGGAGAGGAAGTGTGTCTGTTTTGGGATAAAAGAGAGGACACGGTGGCTCTCTAACATAGATTCAAAACCCAGCAGCAGATGTGTATTGAAGATTAGCTGCAGCTTCTATAAACCTGTTCCTTTGTACCTTCGTATCCCAAACTAAGGGAACGCTTGATTTAAAAATGGGGTCGCAAAAGAAACTAAACATTTTAAATCGTGCTTGGTTCATAAACCCTTGTTACGTCAGAAACCTCAGGTAGCCGCTAGAAGCGGTTGTAATAAACAGAGTGGTTTCTGTTTTCTTCCTACAAATGTGGCTCTATCCGTTGAACGGTTAAGCTACAAAATATTATGACCCCATCACTGAAAGATAGGACTCTCAGGAATACGCATGTGTGTTCTGTTTCCCTTTATAATGTCCACAAGTTGCACAGGACTTATTAGAACAGAGTGGAAAAGACCAGGCACTAAATCAGACTGAGGGAAAAAGAACATCTCAGAAGGTCATACAAAATGATCTGAACTTCCCAATACCTTTCTGATTCTGATTTTGTCGTGGAAATATTCAGTCAATAATATTTCCCAAATACCGGAGCTTGTGAGTTCAAATAGACTTTATTACAAAGTAACAAGAGCCGAGCTGGTTCATGAAGCAACTGCCTCTCCAGCCTCGGCACACACTTTTTATACAGTTTTCATCCTTACGTCACACACATAGTAACTCCTCTTTATGTTAATGATTCATCTCCTCTGGCATTTGGCCACCATTATATTTTTGTCTTGCACCAATTTTAGCTTGGTTTCACATTACGGCATAGATTCCATTGGTGGCGTAACCATAGCAACAGTAAACAGGCCATAGCAAGGGTACAAAAATAAACAGACATGCACACTCCCAAGGCAGGTGCATGTCTAATGGTGCCTAAGTAATACAAACCTATGCTCCTAATGCACGTCTAACGAACCTCACTGGACTAGGTAATGGCTTCCTTAGCCCAATGACCTAGACACACACATAGAGTGCACTTATTCTGCTTACTACTTACTCTAAGATGTATAATGTGCACGCATGTAATGGAAAATTCCCAATAATTTCAGTTACTTAAAACCATACTTCCTTCAGATTGAAATACTTTCAAAAGTATTGTCAGACTGATTTGTAATAGACTGTCATAGCCCCAATTTAAAAAAGTATTCAAATCTGAAGGAAGTATGGTTTGAAGTGACTAAAATCAAAAGGTATTGCATATTTATTTTTACATGGTGGGGTCATAATTTGTTTTTAATATCAAAATGGGGTCGCGGACATAGAAACGGGAAGTAGGGGTGCTGAGGGTGCTGCAGCACCGCCTAAATGACAATACAAAGATAAATAATATGAAAATTTAAAAAAATGTCACCAATTTATTGCACTAGGCCTTTATTAGCCTGCATGAGCGATGAAAAATAATAGTCAGCAGAGCAGGGAGCAAAGTACCACATCCCCCCTCGAAAAATACTCATCAGCAGAACCCCCCCCCCCCAAAATGCTTTAATTATTTGTTATATTTCAAAAATTGTTGGTAAAGGGCTTGTAAGTAAGCATTTCACCTGTTGTATTCGGCACATGAGACAAATAACATTTTATTTTATTTTATTTTGATACATTTTCCAAGTAGATTCCATGTCACAATTTGTTGACAAATTACATTGAATCAATGTTGATTCAACCAGTTTGTGCCCAGCAGGTGGGATTTATGGATGGGTGAATTAGCAGCATTTAGGGGAAAAGAGAGAAACGAGATCCATCATCCATCTATGATGACCCCCCACTGAGGATTGCTGTTGCATTGTTTGTTTAGTTAACAGGATTCATGTTCGTCTGAATCGTTAATGTATCAAAGCTGTATAGTTGAAGGGTCCTCCTCCTCATCTCCTCCCTCTGTACTCTATCTCTCTCTCTACTGTCTATTTCCCCCCTCCATCCGCAGTTCACTATAGATTATGCTTTTATCTTTTTAAGCTCTGTTCTGTTTTTAACACTCAACACTGTTTTTGACAAAGATCATACTTGTGTGGTTATTTAATGTTATTTAAAGTTTCTCAGTAAAGAACAGTTGAAATGGAGTTCAGTGTTTTATCCCAAACCTCTATACATCCATAAGGACCTGGGTTAACTTCCCACTGTCATAAATCAGGATCAATCGGAACCCTCATCAACAGACAGAGTTATGTGGTTGGTTCTCCTGAAGGGGTTTTAAGAAGCCTTTTTGACCTAGACTTGGCGCTCCGGTACCACATGCCGTGCGATAGCAGAGAGAACAGTCTATGACCTGGGTGACTGGATTCTTTGACAAGTTTTTGGGCCTTCCTCTGTAGCGCCTTAAGGTCGGATGCCGAGCAGTTGCCATACCAGGCGGTGATGCAACCGGTCAGGATGCGCTCGATGATAAAGCTGTAGAACTTTTTGAGGATCTGGGGACCTATGGCAAATCTTTTCAGTCTCCTGAGGGGGAAAAGGTGTTGTCGTGCCCTCTTCATGACTTTCTTGGTGTGTTTGGACCATGATAGTTTGTTGGTGATGTGGACACCAAGGAACTTGAAACTCTCAACCTGCTGCACTACAGTCCTGTCAATGGGGGCGTGTTCAGACCTCCTTTTCCTGTAGTCCACGATCATCTCCTTTGTCTTGCTCACGTTGTCTTACTCACATGATAGTTTGTTGGTGATATGGCAGATGTGTTGTTACCTACCCTTACCACCTGGGGGTGGCCCGTCAGGAAGTCCAGGATCCAATTGCAGAGGGAGGTGTTTAGTCCCAGGGTCCTTTGCTTAGTGACAAGCTTTGAGGGCATTATGGTGTTGAACGCTGAACTGTAGTCAATGAATAGCATGCTCACATAGGTGTTCCTTTTGTCCAGGTGTGAAAGGGCAGTGTGGAGTGCAATAGAGATTGCATCATCTGTGGATCTGTTGGGGCGGTATGCAAATTGGAGTGGGGATAGGGTTTCTGGGATAATGGTGTTGATGTGAGCCATGACCAGCCTTTCAAGCACTTCATGGCTACAGATGTGAGTGCTACGGGTCGGTAGTCATTTAGGCAGGTTACCTTGGTGTTCTTGGGCACAGGGACTATGGTGGTCTGCTTGAAACATGTTGGTATTACTGACTCGGTCAGGGACAGATTGAAAATGTCAGTGAAGACACCTGCCAGTTGGTCAGTGTTACGCACGCCTCTGTGAAGAGGGAACGCAACACCCTGCTGCAACTCAACTCCCCGTGAAGTGAAAAAGGTATGGGCTGTAGGTGCGAGTAAGGATGACACAAAAGCAGAATTGACCGTTTACTAGGATTTTATTCCTTACACGGTAATATGGGGAAAAGGGGCTGGACGGGACCAAAGCAAAGAAAGTAAATATCAAAGCTCCCCCTCTCCTATCTAACCTGCCTACCCACTTAACTTACCTAACTTAGCACCACCTGGTGCCCTAACCAAAATACAGGGGGTGGTCCGCCCAGGTCTTACCTAGTGTGCCTAGACAGTGAATATACTACGGGTATATGTATGCCCGCGGGCCTCTTGCCTAAGCACTCCCTAGGTGCCTTCCCCCCTGGGAACAAATGAAACAGAATATGAAACAATCCACTTCACAACAAAACTGAGAAAACTAACTCAGGCCACTAAAGAAGCTCTGTCAAAGCACAAACACAGAACATACCAAAGCTGCTACCAACAACAACAACTAACATAATACATATTTACAATCAACATGCTATACCACTCCGCCATCAACCTTCTCTCTCAGCAATGATCTAAGCCTGCCTATCTCTCACAATCAAACTCTCTGCATTCCTCAGCCTTCAATGATCTCACCCTGCCTATCATCTCTCTCCCAACAACAGAACACTGGCTTTTATAGCTTCAGGTGGCAATGGTGATTAGAAACAGCTGTATCCTGACGAGGGGGCGGGCTCAGACCAATCAGCTGCCTGGGGAAAACTTCAGGAAGCCATCTCCTGAAACACACACACTCAAATACAAACTAAAACACAGAAACTGGGGAACGTAACAGTCAGCGCAAGCTCGGAGTACACGTCCTGGTAATCCATCTCGCCCTGCGGCCTTGTGAATGTTGACCTGTTTAAAGGTCTAACTCACATCGGCTATGGAGAGCGTGATCACACAGTCATCCGGAACAGCTGGTGCTCTCATGCACGTTTCAGAGCCATTTGCAATGAAGCAAGCATAGAAGTTATTTAGCTCGTCTGGTAGGCTCGTGTCACTGGGCAGCTCGCGGCTGTGTTTCCCTTTGTAGTCTGTAATAGTTTGCAAGCCCTGCCACATCCGACGAGCGTCGAAGCCGGTGTAGTACGCTTCAATCTTAGTCCTGTATTGATGCTTTGCCTGTTTGGTGGTTCGTCAGAGGGCATAGCGGGATTTCTTATAAGCGTTCGGGTTAGAGTTCCTCTCCTTGAAAGTGGCAGCTCTACCCTTTACCTTAGTGAGGATGTTGCCTGTAATCCATGGCTTCTGGTTGGGGTATGTACGTACGGTCACTGTGGGGACGACGTAATCGCTGCACTTATTGATGAAGCCAGTGACTGATGTGGTGTACTCCTAAATGCCATCGGAATAATCCCGGAACATATTCCAGTCTGTGCTAGCAAAACAGTCCTGTAGCTTAGCATCTGCGTCCTTTGACCACTTCCTCATCGGAGGGCGAAGGAGAGCTTTGTACGTGTCTCTGTGTGTGGAGTAAAGGTGGTCAAGAGTTTTTTCCCTCTGGTTGCACATTTAACATGCTGGTAGAAATTAGGTTAAACAGATTTAAGTTTCCCTGCATTAAAGTCCCCTGCCACTAGGAGCACCACCTCTGGATGAGCATTTTTCTGTTTGCTTATGGCACTATACAGCTCGTTGAGTGCCATCTTAGTGCCAGCATCGGTTTGTGGTGGTCAATAGACTGCTACGAATAATATAGATGAAAACTCTCTTGGTAAATATTGTGGTCTATAGCTTATCATGAGATACTCTACCTCAGGTGAGCAAAACCTTGAGACTTCCTTAATATTAGATTTCGTGCAACAGCTGTTATTTACAAATAGACACAGACCGCCACACCTTGTTTTCCCGGAGGCAGCTGTTCTATCTTGCCGATGCACCGAAAACCCTGCCAGCTGTATGTTTTCCATGTCAACGTTCAGCCATGACTCGGTGAAACATAAGATATTACAGTTTTTAATGTCCCGTTTGTAGTATATCCTTGATCGGAGCTCATCCATTTTGTTATCCAACGATTGGCACGTTGGCTAATAGGACTGATGGTAGAGGGTGTTTACTTACTCGCCTATGAATTCTCAGAAGGAAGCCCAACCTCAGCCCCCTTTTTATCTGTCTTTTTTTCACGCAAATGATGTGGATTTGGGCCCATTCTCGAGAAAGCAGTATATCTTTCGCATCAGACTCATTAAAGAAAAAATCTTTGTCCAGTTCGATGTGAGTAATCTCTGTTCTGATGTCCAGAAGTTATTTTCGGTCATAAGTGACAGCAGCAGCAACATTATGTACAGAATAAGTTTAAAAATAAGTTGCAAACAATGCAAAACATTTTACAAAATAGCACAGTTGGTTAGGAACAAGTAAAACGGCAGCCATCCGTTCCGGCACCAATACATTGGATTTGTAAACATTATTATTTTGAGGGTGAATTTTCAACCACAGGATTATGTAATCATGGTAACCAATTTTCAACATAGACAAACCTTGTATAAAATGTTGAATTTGTACCTTTGAAGCAATGTCATAGATTCAACATTGCATCCAATATCAGAAAAAATTATAGACCGGGCAGACCCTCCTACTGGAGAGTTGATCTATCTACAGCTATCCCTTTGGTCTCCCATTCAGGGTTTTAACCTAGCGCAGCCCTGCTTAGCTTTGATAATTGTCACTGACTACTACCAATGTGCTGTCATAACCAATGTGATGTCATAACCAATGTGCTATCACTTAACAACTAAATAGTTTCACTGTTGCTATCGAAGCCATTCCAAAGGGGTGAGAAGTGGGTGCGAGGGTGGTGCTGTGGGCTTATTTAAGATACTCTTTGAAGAGGTAGGCTTTCAGATGTTTTCGGAAGATGGGCAGGGAAGCTGGTTCCACCATTGGGGTGCCAGGACAGAGAAGAGCTGGGCTGAGCGGGAGCGGACCCTCCCATATGGGTGGGATGGCTAAGAGATCAGAGGTGGCTGAACGGAGTGCACAGGTTTAATTTTTTTAATTAACAGTTATTTAACTGGTTGGGGTGTAGGGTTTGAGCATAGCCTGAAGGTAGGGAGGGGCAGTTCCTCTAGCTGCTCCATAGGCAAGTACCATAGTCTTGTAGTTACTCTCCAATTGAGTAACTGTCAAACCTTCCACATACAATCTATGTGAACTGAAGAGTTTGAGTGCTGTCTCTGTGCATGTGTTTCTACTAAACAACACAGCACACACCCAAATGCACACACACACACACAAACACACCACACACACACACACACACACAACACACAACACACACACAACCACACACACACACACAACACAACACACACACACACACACACACACACACACAACACACACACACACACACACACACACACATACACACGCGCGCGCGCGCGCATCACGAACACCACCCCAAAACAGAAGGGCCGTGGGTTTCCCCCCCCAAACAAAAAAAAATTTGGGCCGCCCACAGGGCATTACATTTTTGAGGATTGTTTGTTTTTTCTCTGGAATACTACTAGCCACTTTTATCAAGTTGGCTTTAGCCAGCCCAGATAGGTTCCCAATCTCCCAACCTCATAACTAGCTACCAAGAAGCCATTTCAGGGTATCAGTCAAGTTAGAGTAGCTAGCTTGTCTAATTATCTTAGCTGGAATACCTGCTGGCAAGTTTGGTAGACTTTTGAAAAGCAAGCAATAGCTAAATGTACTGAATAAGATCCACATTCTGTTCAATATTTTACCCAGATTTTAGCAGAGATGCAGAGAAGCATATTTAGTTTCTTTAAAAAAAAGGATCACCAGTCAGGAGGATACAGACAGCTCAAGAGGTATGCTTAGATATGCAGGAAAATATACATATTTTTTAAATAGAATTAAGCATAATGATTATGACTCTAGATTGCAGGAAAAGGCTGTTGCAAAATTATCCAAGTTACGGACAGGGGGCATAGCCCCCCTATGAACCACCCCTCAGCTATCCTCACTTACTTTGTGCCCCCTTAGTTTTTTGGCGTGCATGACACCCCTGCACACACACACACCATCACACACAGTCTAGGCATGCAAGAGACATAATGACAGTGTAACTGCCTAGGTAAACATGCAGAGCAGCGTGATACAGGACACACACACACACAGACTCTTTAGACAGTCTCTTTAGACATTACTGACTGATAGTGTCTGTTTTAGGCAAAAAGAAGCTATTAACACTGGAGAGGGATGGGGGGGTGGAATAGGGAGGGAAAGAAAGACGAGAGGCAGGGCGAGCTAAATGAGCTAAACAGAGGGTAGGGAAGCTGGAAATTGAGAGAGAGAGAGAGAGAGAGAGAGAGAGAGAGAGAGAGAGAGAGAGAGAGAAAAGAGGAGTCATCCCGTCTTCTTTCCTCCTTACCTCACCCTCTTTAACCTACCTACCTGTCCTGTCTGCTCCTGTGGCTCACACAATCATGATGCAAACACATACACGCATTGCAGACACACCCGCAGACACACAAACACACACATACATGCAGACACACACGCAGACACACATACACAAGTACACACACTAATGGACACAAACTCACACCGGGATGATGAAATCTGTGGAGGAGGCCATTTATAATTACACACACTGCAGGACAGTGGAGATGGATTGTTTCTGAGTCTGTGTGACTCCACACACACACACACACACACACACACACACACACACACACACACACACACACACACACACACACACACACAC
>NC_036851.1:25509933-25552160 GCF_002910315.2 Salvelinus sp. IW2-2015
CACACACACACACACACCGACACACACACACACACACACACACAGAGAGCGAGACCTACAGTATATACAGTAGGTGTCTGGGATCCATACTCATCCCACAGAACTGAGCAGATGCATGGTACAAGGATATCAGGCAGGATGCACTCACCCTATACATATCCATGGCTTTCTAGGTATACATATCTGTAAGGAATATAAGACACAGTATTCTTATATAGGACACACTGATTTAGACAGTTATTACTGTCCTTTTTACATATATTTTACCCTAGCTCTAGTGTGCTACAGTAGCTGACTGTCAAACTGTGTGAGTTGTTTAAGGGTAAATGTGACATCTTTGCTAACTCAGTCTTTGAACAGTGAGACAGCCAGGAAAGAGCTTGGGCTAACTCTGAACACCAGATTATAGAAAGGATTTTAATTCCTCTTTGTATCTGTTTTCTATTCTATGTTTTGCTAATACAGTAAAAACTTCCTCTATCCCCTTTTAAGTACATATTGAATAATCAGCCTGACCAAGGCACAGCAGTCCAAGTCAGTCAGGAAGGGGTAATGATCCTTTAGTTCCAGTGGACAACTCCAAGGATGACACCTAGTGGCACCAGGGACCACTACACTACACAAAACAACATCTCCTCCTCCATCTCACATGCTACCCAAATAAACTGAGTGTACAAAACATTAGGAACACCTTCCTAATATTGATTGCAACCTTTTAACCCTCAGAACAGCCTCAATTCATCGGTGCATGGACTACAAGGTGTCGAAAGCGTTCCACAGAAATGCTGGCCCATGCTGACTCCAATGCTTCCCATAAATGTGTCAAGTTGGCTGGATGTCCTTTGGGTGGTGGACCATTCTTGATACACACGGGAAACTGCAGTTCTTGAGACACTCAAACCGGTGCGCCCGGCACCTACTATCATATCCCGTTCAGGCAGGCTTCAAGGCCGGTCACCCAACCGTGACTGTTCTTCTCTTGTCTCAGAGGCTCTCCTTACTGCCAAAGCAAAATCTCTCCTATGTTCTCATCCTCCTAGATCTATCCGCTGCCTTGACACTGTGAACCATAAGATCCTCCTCTCCACCCTCTCAGAGCTGGACGTCTCATGTCTGCCACACTCTTGGATTGCGTCCTACCTGGCAGGCCACTCCTACCAGGTGACTTGGAGAGGATCTGTGTCAGCATCACGTACTCTCATGACTGGTGTCCCACAGGGCTCGGGTCTAGGCCCTCTCCTCTTCTCTCTATACACCAAATCACTTGGCTCTGTCTATCATCACATGGTCTCTCCTATCATTGCTATGCGGATGACACTCAACTACTTTTCTCGTTCCCCCTTTCTGACAACCAGGTGGTGACCCGCATGCCTGGCAGATATCTCAACTTGGGTGTCGGCCACCTCCTCAAGCTCAACCTCGACAAGACGGAGCTGCTCTTCCTCCCCGGTAGGCCTGCCTCTCCATCACGGGAAACTCCACGGTGTCCCCCTCCCAGAGTGCAAAGAACCTTGGCGTGACCCTGGACAACACCTTGTTGTTCTCTGCAAAAATCAAAGCAGTGACTCACTCCTGAAGGTCCAAGCTCTACAACATCCATAGTGTACGACCCTATCTCACACAGAAAGTGGTGCAGGTCCTAATCTAGGCACTTGTCATCTCCCGTCTGGACTACTGCAACTCACTTTTGGCTGGCTCTCCGCTTGTGCCATCAAACCCCCCCGCAACTTATCCAGAACACTGCAGCCCGCCTGGGGTTCAACCTTCCCAATCTCAGATGTCACCCCACTCCTCCACACACTACTGGCTTCCAGTTGAAGCTCGCATCCACTACAAGACTATGGTACTTGCCTATGGAGCAGCTAGAGGAACTGCCCCTCCCTACCTTCAGGCTATGCTCAAACCCTACACCCCAACCAGTTAAATAAATGTTAATTAAAAAAATTAAACCTGTGCACTCCGTTCAGCCACCTCTGATCTCTTAGCCATCCCACCCATATGGGTGGATGTTGTAGTGGATTGTAGTGGATGCGAGCTTCAACTGGAAGCCAGTAGTGTGTGGAGGAGTGGGGTGACATCTGAGATTGGGAAGGTTGAACCCCAGGCGGGCTGCAGTGTTCTGGATAAGTTGCGGGGGGGTTTGATGGCACAAGCGGAGAGCCCAGCCAAAAGTGAGTTGCAGTAGTCCAGACGGGAGATGACAAGTGCCTAGATTAGGACCTGCACCACTTTCTGTGTGAGATAGGGTCGTACACTATGGATGTTGTAGAGCTTGGACCTTCAGGAGTGAGTCACTGCTTTGATGTTTGCAGAGAACAACAAGGTGTTGTCCAGGGTCACGCCAAGGTTCTTTGCACTCTGGGAGGGGGACACCGTGGAGTTTTCAACCGTGATGGAGAGGCAGGCCTACCCGGGGAGGAAGAGCAGCTCCGTCTTGTCGAGGTTGAGCTTGAGGAGGTGGCCGACACCCAAGTTGAGATATCTGCCAGGCATGCGGGTCACCACCTGGTTGTCAGAAAGGGGGAACGAGAAAAGTAGTTGAGTGTCATCCGCATAGCAATGATAGGAGAGACCATGTGAGGATATGACAGAGCCAAGTGATTTGGTGTATAGAGAGAAGAGGAGAGGGCCTAGAACCGAGCCCTGTGGGACACCAGTCATGAGAGTACGTGATGCTGACACAGATCCTCTCCAAGTCACCTGGTAGGAGTGGCCTGCCAGGTAGGACGCAATCCAAGCGTGGGCCGCGCCGGAGATGCCCAGCTCGGAGAGGGTGGAGAGGAGGATCTTATGGTTCACAGTGTCAAAGGCAGCGGATAGATCTAGGAGGATGAGAACATAGGAGAGAGATTTTGCTTTGGCAGTAAGGAGAGCCTCTGAGACAAAGAGAAGAACAGTCACGGTTGGGTGACCGGCCTTGAAGCCTGCCTGAACGGGATATGATAGTAGGTGCCGGGCGCACCGGTTTGAGTGTCTCAAGAACTGCAGTTTCCCGTGTGTATCAAGAATGGTCCACCACCCAAAGGACATCCAGCCAACTTGACACATTTATGGGAAGCATTGGAGTCAGCATGGGCCAGCATTTCTGTGGAACGCTTTCGACACCTTGTAGTCCATGCACCGATGAATTGAGGCTGTTCTGAGGGTTAAAAGGTTGCAACTCAATATTAGGAAGGTGTTCCTAATGTTTTGTACACTCAGTTTATTTGGGTAGCATGTGAGATGGAGGAGGAGATGTTGTTTGTGTAGTGTAGTGGTCCCTGGTGCCACTAGGTGTCATCCTTGGAGTTGTCCACTGGAACTAAAGGATCATTACCCCTTTCTGACTGACTTGGACTGCTGTGCCTTGGTCAGGCTGATTATTCAATATGTACTTAAAAGGGGATAGAGGAAGTTTTTACTGTATTAGCAAAACATAGAATAGAAAACAGATACAAAGAGGAATTAAAATCCTTTCTATAATCTGGTGTTCAGAGTTAGCCCCAAGCTCTTTCCTGGCTGTCTCACTGTTCAAAGACTGAGTTAGCAAAGATGTCACATTTACCCTTAAACAAACTCACACAGTTTGACAGTCAGCTACTGTAGCACACTAGAGCTAGGGTAAAATATATGTAAAAAGGACAGTATAACTGTCTAAATCAGTGTGTCCTATATAAGAATACTGTGTCTTATATTCCTATACAGATATGTATACCATAGAAAGCCATGGATATGTATAGGGTGAGTGCATCCTGCCTGATATCCTTGTACCATGCATCTGCTCAGTTCTGTGGGATGAGTATGGATCCCAGACACCTACTGTATATACTGTAGGTCTCGCTCTCTGTGTGTGTGTGTGTGTGTGTGTGTGTGTGTGTGTGTGTGTGTGTGTGTGTGTGTGTGTGTGTGTGTGTGTGTGTGTGTGTGTGTGTGTTGTGTTTAGTAGAAACACATGCACAGAGACAGCACTCAAACTCTTCAGTTCACATAGATTGTATGTGGAAGGTTTGACAGTTACTCAATTGGAGAGTGTGAGGAGTGGGGAAATTTAAAAGATGAAACATTCTCATTTGCTCAATACAGAAAAAAGTCCTGTCAGAACAACTGTCATACCTTCACTATGTTGCAAAATGTTTTTGTGATTATGAAGTCATGTAGGAACCAGAAGCAATTACAAGTCAACATGACACACTGTCCATCATTTAATAACGTTGAAGTCATACTTCTGCTTCAAAACCAGGAAACGTTAATGAAGAACAAGTTCAGTCAACTAGCTTTAAATAACAAGATACATCCATCAATGTAGCTATCAGATTCAGTTATCGCATGAAGTTCCGTGTGCTGGAACTCACACTACAGGCATCTCTGCTTCTACTGCTTGGAGTACTGTGAGAAATGGCAGTATTGTGTGTGTGCGTGTGTGTGCATGTGTGTGTGTGTAGCGTGTACGGAGGGAGTTTTCTCATGGAGCTAATATAGTTCAATAAAGAAAGTCTGCTTGCCTGTATTTGCATAGAGGAACAGCCCTTATTTTATCTGCAGATCTATTATAGGCAGATAGGACTCTACCGTGTAGTTCATTATAACTGTGTGTGTGTGTGTTTGTGTGTCTGTTTTGCTCAGAGAGTGATGTATCGAACCAATCACGAGTGACGTCTCATACATCATTTTTATTGCAGCATATTGCCCCCAATCCTCTCCTTCCCTCTTTCCCTCTTTCCCTCTTTCTCTCTCTTGTTCCCCCCTCTCTCTCTTTCCCTCTTCCTTTGCTATTTATGGAGCACATTGTAGAAAAAAAAAGATAAATAATGAAGTTTTCATGAGACTTTGTAATTCTCAGAGACAAAGAGGTTCAGTGCCACTTTTGATAGTCTGGAATGTGTTAGGTGGGAAAACAGTCTAACACATCGAATTCTTTATTATTATTATTTTAACCTTTATTTAACTAGGCAAGTCAGTTAAGAAAACATTCTTATTTACAATGACGGCCTACCCCGGCCAAACCCGGACGACGCTGGGCCAATTGTGCGCCGCCCTATGGGACTCCCAATCACGGGCAGTTGTGATGGATTGGATTTGAGCCAGGGTGTCTGTAGTGACACCTCTAGCACTGAGTTGCAGTGTGTTAGACCACTGCGCCCCTTTATACTGAGTATAAAAATATATTTTGGCAAGTCACCTCTACAGTATTGTGTTGTATGTTAAAAGCTCCCACACAGACTTAGATACTGAAAGAAAAAGAGAAATCAGGAAAAGTGGATGCATCTCACTTCTGTGGTCAGAGTGAAAAATCGGATACTATTTTGTTGATGTTGGAAACAGAATAATGTCAGGACATAGCGTTAGGTTCAGTATCAACCAGCTATCAATCGCTCTGCTGGCCTTGCTGAATGAGGTGAATCAGGTTAAATCAGGTGAATCAGGTGAATCTGGTAAATCAGGGGAATCAAGTGCTGGATTGGAACAAAAAGTCTGCCCATTGCATAGCACTCCAGTGCTGAGTGGTTAGCTAAGTGTTTAGAGTGTTGGACTTGTAACCGAAAGGTTGCAAGATCAAATCCCCTAGCTGACAAGGTAACCCACCGTTCCTAGGCTGTTATTGAAAATAAAAATGTGTTCTTAACTGACTTGCCTAGTTAAAAAAAATTAAAGATCCCCCAAAAATCAACACATAGGCAGCTCAGTAGCAGATTCTCCTAAAAGCTCCAGAGTAGACTTGTAAGAACTGAAATCAATTTGGACTGTAGACAAAGCCCGCTGAGACATTGATTACTGCTATTTATAACACTGACAGTATCTTGGTGGAGGGACAACCTTATCTCTCTCTCTCTCTTCTCTCTCAGGGAGCAAAAATAATTCACAGACAACACTACCCCACTGGGCACAGTCGTCAATCTCTATTCCATGTTGGTTGAATTCATTGAGATGACGTGGAAGAAAGTTGATTCAACCAGTGCTCAGTGGGATGTGATCAAGAACACAGAAGGACACATGGAATTCCCATGTGTGTTTCTGTTATGTTGAACAGCATACACCTTAGAGTTTGAGAAAGGCATTAGAGCAGACAAAACAACAGGGCCTCATACCCAGCTGGACATTCTTAGCGATTAGCTTCCAGACCGGTATGCCTGGACAGGTGTCACCAAGGAAAGGGGAGGCCTCAAATCTATTTCCAGGCTTCAGCCCCACTAGGCTGAGACAAGAGGGTCATTATAGCCTGCTCTAGCTCCCATAGGAGGTCGGAGTGGGGATAGAGAAGGGGAGATAGAGGAATGAGGGGTGGGGAAATGAGGGGTGGAGGAATGAAGGAATGGATGGGGGATCAAAGGGATGCAGATAGACTCTCAGACCTCAACAGAGAGACACAAGATGGTGCAGCAGTCGGACGTGTGTTTGTCTTGTCCCGTGTTAATAGTCTGTAAATAGTCTATTTTTTTTTTTTTGTGTATATATTTTAATCTCACTTTCCATCTACGAACTAAATATACTTTCCGCAACCCGCCTCACCCAATGTGGTACGGATCTGCTATTTTTTATACATTATAACTGCTCCATCAGGAGCTAGCCAGCAAACTAGCTACTAGCCATTGTTAGCCACTGCTAGCGGTCTTCACCTTTAGCTCGGACACCAGCCAGCTTTATCTCAGACAATTACCTGCCAGTCTGCACAGCGCGATATCAAGCCAGAGCATATCGGATTTCTTTTCTCTACCACATCACCGGATTCCTGCCGCAAGCTTTGGACCATTTACACTGGATAATCGCAGCTAGCTAGCTGCAACCGAGTGGTTATAGTTGGCTGACGCCTCTGTCCCGAAGCAAGCAACAGTTAGCCTTGAGCTAGGCTCATCTCCTGGCCAGCCGACGGAGTATACCAGCTAATTCTTTGGCTACAATACCTATTTTGCCAATTGGCCTGGACCCTTTATTGTCAATACGGAGCCCCGCCGATCCATCACGACTGGTCTGCAGACGTAATCGTCTGATGTGGTTTCAACAGGCTTTTCTGTTGCAATGTCGCCGAAGACCCATCTGCTAGCCCCGGCCCGCTAGCTTTCTGAACGCCGTGTCCCCCGCTCGCCTAGCGTAGTAGCAACTACCAAACGGCTCCCTGATTCACCTGTTGCTGTTCATTGGACCCCATGATCACTCGTCTACACAGCTGATGCCTGCTGGACTGTTCATTAACACTGTACCTTATTTTGTTTATCTGTCGGCCCCAGCTTCAAACTCAGGTCCTGTGTGTACCTAACTGACCCTCTCTGCCCATTCATTGCCATTTACCCATTGTTGTTTTAGCTCTCCCAACCAACACCTGTGATTGCTTTATGCCTCTCTCTCTAATTTCAAAATGCCTATTCTACTTCTGTTTCGGGTAGTTCTTATTGTTTTATTTCACGGTAGAGCCCCCAGTCCCACTCAACATGCCTTAGATAGCTCTTTTGTCCCACCCCCACGCATGCGGAGACCTCACCTTGCTTAACTTCTTTATGATAGGGGGCAGCATTTTCACTTTTGGATGAATTGCGGCCCATAGTGAACTGCCTCCTACTCTGTCCCAGATGCTAATATATGCATATTATTATTACTATTGGATATAAACACTCTGAAGTTTCTAAAACTGTTTGAATGATGTCTGTGAGTATAACAGAACTCATATGGCAGGCAAAAACCTGAGAAAAAATCCAAACAGGAAGTGAGAATTCTGAGACTGGTCAATGTTCAACTCATCGCCGATTCAATTCCCTGCAAGATATGGATCTGTTTGCACTCCCTACGCCTTCCACTAGATGTCAACAGTCTGTAGAATGTGGAATGAAGCCTCTAGTGTGATGTGGGGCCGGATGGGAGGTGTTTCAGTCATTGGTCTGGCAGAATGCCAGTTCCTGGTCATGCGCTTTCCTCATGATATCGCCTTGCGTTCCATAACTTATACAGACATGAAGGAATGCTCCGGTTGGAACGTTATTGGATATATATGATAACAACATCCTGAAGATTGATTCTCTACTTAGTGTGACCAGTTTATTCAACCTGTTATATAACTTTTTGAAGTTTTCGTCCGAGTTCGCCTGCATTTGCGCAAGCGTTTGGACATTTGCACTAAACATGCTAGCAAAAGTAGCTACTTAGACATAAGTAATGGACATTATCGAACAAAACAACGATTTATTATGGAACTAGGATTTCTGGGAGTGCATTCTGATGAAGATGATCAAATGTAAGGGAATATTTATGATGTAATTTTGTATTTCTGTTGACTCCAACATGGCGGAGAAATGTTGTTATGTTTGAGCGCCGTCTCAGATTATTGCATGGTGTGCTTTTTACGTAAAGTTTTTTTTAAATCTGACACAGCGGTTGCATTAAGAACAAGTGTATCTTTAATTATATGTAAAACATGTATCTTTCATGGCGCCAATGTAAACCGAGATTTGTGGATATAAATATGCACATTATCGAACAAAACATAAATGTATTGTGTAACATGATGTCCTATGAGTGTCATCTGATGAAGATCATCAAAGGTTAGTGATAAAGTTTATCTCTATTTCTGCTTTTTGTGACTACTATCTTTTGCTGGGAAAATGGCTGTGTTTTTCTGTGGCTATGTACTGAGCTAACATAATCGTTTAGTGTGCTTTCGCCGTAAATCCTTTTTGAAATCAGACATGTTGGCTGGATTCACAACATGTGTAGCTTTAATTTGGTGTCTTTCATGTGTGATTTCATGAAAGATTGATTTTTATAGTAATATATTTGAATTTGGCGCGCTACATTTTTTTCTGGCTTTTGCCAAGTGGGACGCTATCGTCCCACATATCCCAGAGAAGTTAACTGGAGCCTCCAGAGATGCAACCTCTCTCATCGTCACTCATTGCCTAGGTTTCTCTCATCTTACCATACCCTTGTCTGTACATTATACCCTGAATCTATTCTACCACACCCAGAAATCTGCTCCATTTATTCTCTGTTCCCAATGCACTAGACGACCAGTTCTTATAGCTTTTAGCCGAACCCTTATCCTACTCCTCCTCTGTTCCTCTGGAGATGTAGAGGTTAACCCAGGCCCTGTAGCCACCAGGACTACACCTATTCCCCAGATGCTCTCATTTGTTGACTTCTGTAACCGTAAAAGCCTTGGTTTCATGCATGTTAACGTCAGAAGCCTCCTCCCTAAGTTTGTTTTATTCACTGCTTTAGCACACTACGTCAACCCTGATGTCCTAGCCTTGTCTGAATCCTGGCCTCGGAAGGCCACCAAACATTCTGAAATTTACATCCCCAGCTACAACATTTTCCGTCAAGATAGAACTGCCAAAGGGGGCGGAGTTGCAATCTACAGAGTTCTGTCTTACTATCAGGTCTGTGCCCAAACAGTTCGAGCTTCTACTTTTAAAAATCCACCTTTCCAGAAATAAGTCTCTCACCGTTGCCGCTTGTTATAGACCCCCCTCAGCCCCCAGCTGTGCCCTGTGAATTGATTGCCCCCCATCTATCTTCAGAGTTTGTACTGTTAGGTGACCGAAACTTAACACCCCGGCCATTCCTACAATCTAAGCCAGATGCCCTCAATCTCACACAAATTATCAAGGAACCTACAAGGTACAACCCCAAATCCGTAACCATGGGCACCCTCATAGATATAATCCTGACCAACTTGCCTGCAAAATACACCTCTGCTGTCTTCAACCAGGATCTCAGCGATCACTGCCTCATTGCCTGCGTCCGTAATGGGTCCGCGGTCAAACGACCACCCCTCATCACTGTCAAACAGTCCCTAAAACACTTCAGCGAGCAGGCCTTTCTAATCGACCTGGCCCGGGTATCCTGGAAGGATATTGACCTCATTCCGTCAGTAGAGGATGCCTGGTTATTCTTTAAATGTGCTTTCCTAACCATCTTTAATAAGCATGCCCCATTCAAAACATGTAGAACTAAGAACAGATATAGCCCCTGGTTCACTCCTGACTTAACTGCCCTTGACCAGCACAAAAACATCCTGTGGCGTACTGCATTAGTATTGAATAGCCCCCGCGATATGCATCTTTTCAGGGAAGTCAGGAACCAATACACAGTTAGTTAGAAAAGCAAAGGCTAGCTTTTTCAAACAGAAATGTGCATCCTGTAGCACTAATTTCAAAAAGTTTTGGGACACTGTAAAGTTCAAGGAGAATTAGAGCACCTCCTCCCAGCTGCCCACTGCACTGAGGCTAGGAAACACTGTCACCACCGATAAATCTACTATAATCGAGAATTTCAGTAATATTTCTTCGGCCTGCCATACTTTCCACGTGGCTACCCCTACCCCGGCCAACAGCTCTGCACGCCCCGCAACAACTTGCCCAAGCCCCCCGCTTCTCCTTCACCCAAATCCAAATAGCTGATGTTCTGAAAGAGCTGCAAAATCTGGACCCCTACAAATCAGCTGGGCTAGACAATTTGGACCCTCTCTTTCTAAAATTATCCACCACAATTGTGGCAACCCCTATTACTAGCCTGTTCAACCTCTCTTTCGTATTGTCTGAGATCCCTAAAGATTGGAAAGCCGCCGCGGTCATCCCCCTCTTCAAAGGGGGAGACACTCTAGACCCAAACTGTTACAGACCCATATCCATCCTGCCATGCCTTTCTAAAGTCGTCGAAAGCCAAGATAACAAACAGATCACCGACCATTTCGAATCCCACCGTACCTTCTCCGCCATGCAATCTGTTTCTGTGCTGATCATGGGTGCACCTCAGCCACCCTCAAGGACCTAAACAATATCATAACCGCCATCGATAAAAGACAACACTGTGCATCCGTCTTCATCAACCTGGCCAAGGCTTTTGACTCTGTCAATCACCACATTCTTATCGGCAGACTCAATAGCCTTGGTTTCTCAAATGACTGCCTTGCCTGGTTCACCCATTACTTCTCAGATAGAGTTCAATGTGTCAAATTGGAGGAACTGTTGTCCGGATCTCTGGTAGTCTCTATGGGGGTGCCACAGGGTTCAATTCTCGAACCGACTCTTTTCTCTGTTTATATCAATGATGTCGCTCTTGCTGCTGGTGATTCTCTGATCCACCTCTACGCAGACGACACCATTCTGTATACATCTGTCCCTTCTTTGCACACTGTGTTTGCAAACCTCCAAACGAGCTTCAATGCCATGCAACACTCCTTCCGTGGCCTCCAACTGCTCGTGAATGCTAGTAATACAAAATGCATGCTCTTCAACCGATCACTGCCCGCACCCGCCCGCCCGACTAGCATCACTACTCTGGACGGTTCTGACTTAGAATATGTGGACAACTACAAATACCTAGGTGTCTGGTTAGACTGTAAACTCTCCTTCCAGACTCACATTAAGCATCTCCAATCCAAAATTAAATCTAGAATCAGCTTCCTATTTCACAACAAAGCCTCCTTCACTCATGCTGCCAAACATACCCTCGTAAAACTGACTATCCTACGATCCTTGATTTCGGCGATGTCATTTACAAAATAGCCTCCAATACTCTACTCAGCAAATTGGATGTAGTCTATCACAGTGCCATCCGTTTTGTCACTAACACCCCATATACTACCCACCACTGCAACCTGTATGCTCTCGTTGGCTGGCCCTCGCTACATATCCGTCACCAAACCCACTGGCTCCAGGTCATCTATAGTCTTTGCTAGGTAAAGCCCCTCCTTATCTCATCTCACTGGTCACCATAGTAACACCCACCCATAGCACGCTCTCCAGCAGGTAAATTTCACTGGTCATCCCCAAAGCCAACACCTCTTTTGGCCGCCTTTCCTTCCAGTTCTCTGCTGCCAATGACTGGAACAAATTGCAAAAATCACTGAAGCTGGAGACTTATATCTCCCTCACTAACTATAAACATCAGCTGTTAGAGCAGCTTACCGATCACTGCATCTGTACACAGCCCATCTGTAAATAGCCCACCCAACTAACTTATCCCCATATTGTTATTTCTTTGCTCTTTTGCACCCCAGTATCTCTACTTACACATCATCATCTGCACATCTATCACTCCAGTGTTAATGCTGAATTGTAATTATTTCACCACTATGGCCTATTTATTGCCTTACCTCTCTAATCTTACTTCATTTGCACACACTGTATATAGATTTTTTTATTGTGTTATTGACTGTACGTTTGTTTATCCCATGTGTAACTCTGTGTTGTTTTTGTCGCATTGCTTTGCTTTATCTTGACCAGGTCACAGTTGTAAATCAGAACTTGTTCTCAACTGGCCTACCTGGTTAAATAAAGGTGAAATAAAATAAATACAAATAAATAAACACACGACACCACTGAGAATGGAGAAAGAGAGAGGCGGAGGAGAGTGAGAGAGAGGGAGAGAGAAAAAGGGGAGAGAGAAAAAGGGGAGAGAGAGAGAGAGAGAGTACAGGTACCTGGCATCAACCACCACTGAGGTACACTAATTGGAGACAGGGTGGCGCATCAATTACTGAACACCAAAACCTCCTGTTTCTATTAGAGCACTTTATTCTTTAAATATCACTGAGCATCACAGCCAATCCAGATAGGCCGTTCGCTCATTATAGTGTCTATGTCAAATCCCCCCTCCAACCCTCTACCCCCTCTATCTCATCTGGGGATAAAAATAAGTATGGGATCAAAGCGTCCATGCTGCTGATCAAGCCTCATGACAAACACACAAACGTACACACATAGAGCCCCTTCATCTCAAAACCAGCACGAATCATCCTCAAGAAGAGGTGGAGAGAGCGATGGAATGATGGAGAGACAACCGCTTTATGTCTGCACTCACACTCGTCATAATCAATGGTCACAGTGACAGATTTTTTTCTCCTCCTTTCCCTCTTCCTTCCTGCTTTCACAGGCCTGCTGTGTCCCCTCTCCAACTTAAACTCTCCTGTGATAAGTGTGTGTTGTGTTACAATTTGTGTGTATGCAAGTTAGATGAGTGGTGTGTCTTTGTGAATGTGTGTGTGCCTGCATGTGTGTATGTCTATCTGTGCGTGTGTGTGTGAACAGAGGGAGTGTGAGCTGTCATATCTGAGGTTCTCTGCAGGTTCATGCTGAGGTTAGGTGTTAGAATGAAATATCAGAAAACAGAGAGAGAGAGGAGAGGAATGGAGAGATTAACTCTGCTCTTGCACTGGCATCCCACCAGCCCAGCCCCCCCGCAGGGTACGTACGTGTGTATGTTTGTGTGTAGCCTCTTCCCTTCCAGGTAGCATTGTTCAGGGCATTTCTTCTCCCATTTCAGATTTGTTATAGAGCAGTGGAAGCTGGTGGGAGGAGCTATAGGAGGATGCGCTCATTGTAATGGCTAGAATGGAATGAATGGAATGGTATCAAATGCATCAAACATATGGAAACCACATGTTTGACTCCGTTCCTTTTATACCATTCTAGCCATTACAATGAGCTCGTCCTCCTATAGCTCCTCACACCAGCCTCCGCTGTTGTAGAGAGAAAGTGAACTGACACACACTGGCAATGGTGTATCAGAAACCCAAGGTTATTCTGAAATTAGTTTCACTACTACAGCTTTGCTATAATAGTGAGTGTTGCAATTACACCAGAGTCAGTGTGTGTGCACATGCGTGTGTCACTTAAACCTCTGTTATGTGTGTGTCATTAAAGCTATAATCCTTAGTTGCTATATCATTTTGACTTATAAATGAATGGTATATACCCATTGATTCTTGAAGAATATAACTTATAAATATTACGGTGGCATAAATTAGTCCCCATGATTCACTCTATTTTAATCTATGGCATGTGTAATTAAATGCGGTGCTGAACACTTCAGTTGAATAACTTGATGGTGTCATCAGACAAATTTAAATTTGCGCAATATGGGTCTTTATTTCAACCAAATCACATCAACGACATCACAGGAATGCAGTGCGAGTCGATCAGGGCCAGATGCAGCTGCCGAAGTTGCGGCGCCGTCGGATGGACCAGTTGCTGAAGTTGTGTTGTCGGATGGACCCATTGTGGCGACGTCAGACGGGCTGTCTCCCTTAATGGTCGATTATTCTGTCATGCTGGCATGAATGATTCGGGAGACAGCTGTAGGAATGCGTAATAGTTATTATTTTATTTCTTGTCAAAATTACGGCATGCCGTGTAAAGGCAAGGGGACGAAGACCAAACAAACACTATACAAAACACAGGGTAGAAACCCAAGAGGAGTACATCGAATAAATAACACAAGCGCCCAATGATTAACCCACGGGAGGAGACCCGTAATCATCTACGCAATCCACAATGGCATGAAAGTCAAAACACACAGCACAGGTACACACACAGCACAGGTACTCACACAGCACAGGTACTCACACAGCACAGGTACTCACACAGCACAGGTACTCACACAGCACAGGTACTCACACAGCACCAACGGACATTGTAACAATAATCGACAACCCAATGGAAACCAAAGGGCACACTTATACAAGTCCTAATCAGTGGGAATAGGGAACAGGTGTGCGCAATGAAAGTTCCGGAGGGATCCGTGACAATAAATGCCTCATGTGCTTAGTTCAACTGTCGTACCCCATCAGAACCTAAAGGGTGCATTGCAACCAACAGGCAGAATGTAGCGCTGTGCTACATATTACCGCTGGATTTCTTAAAACGCTACTAACGGAAGATTACATGCACCTGCGTGTTAAAGCGAACGTGCTTGCAAACAAAAACCAACAAGAATAATCAGCAGGGCCCAGTTTCTCAAAGGCAGTTTAAGGCTACGTTCATCTTTAGAACCTTCTTAGCAGCGTTATTACATCTCAGAGCTGTTTCCCAAATCCATCGTTGCTAAAGTTGCACTTGAAAACGCTTGTTATTTACTGAATGTCTCAGACCACTCGTAGAACAGCTAAGTGCGTCGTTTGAATCTTAGAATCATGTTTATCTGTGATTGCGGATAACTTTAGAATGAAGTTGACTACAAATACAAAGTTGCCTATGTATTTGCAATTGTTACAAACAAGTGAATGATAAAAATATTAAATGAAAACCGAGATGACTGCGTTAAAAGATAAATACTACAGTATAGGATATAGGCTAAGGCCAGACAAGGCCAGTCTTAATTAATTGTTAAATTTAACCACAGAGTTGTTTTCATGTTTTAATCCCATCCCAACCTTAATCTTTAATTTAACCAATTAAAATTAATGCCTGCATTTAATTTACCCTATCCCGAAACTTAATCCATAGTTTAACCAATCAGAATTAATGCCTGGACATGATCCTAGAGTTGTTTCTGTTTCAACCCTATCCCAAACCTTAATTTAACCAAGTCGGAAGTAATACCTTAATTAATTGAACTGTAGAGTTGCTTCTGTGTGCCTAAATACAGGATGTCGGGAGATTAAGTCAGTTTACTAGTCAAAAATAGACAATGCTTATAAGCATTAGAATAACCTGCCGCAATATTTACAGCCATAGGTGATAAAATCTCTCTAGAAACTGATCCGTTTTTGGTATTGTGGAATCATTCAATTGTTAAGGTAAGATTTTCATGGAAAAAGCTGATCCGAGAGCAACTCTGCTTTTCTTGTTGACTCCATGTTGACTCCAATGCTTCCCACAGTTGTGTCAAGTTTAGCGGTGTAAAGTACTTAAGTAAAAATACTTTAAAGTACTACTTAAGTGTTTTTTTTGGGTACTTGTACTTTAATTTACTATTTACATTTTTTTACAACTTTTCCGGTTACTTCAATACATTCCTAATGAAAATAATGTACTTACAAAAATATATATATATTGTATTTTACCCCCTATTTCGATAGGAGAACTCTAAACGGGCTCGGGAGGCGAAGGTCGAGTCATGCATCCTCCGAAACATGACTCGCCAAACCACGCTTCTTAACATCCGCCCGCTTAACCCAGAAACCAGCCACACCAATGTGTCGGAGGAAACAAAGTTCAACTGACAACCGAGGTCAGCCTGTAGGTGCCCGGCCCGCCATAAGGAGTCGCTAGTGCGCAATGATCCAAGTAAAGCCCCCCCAGCCAAACCTTCCCATAACCCGGACTACGCTGGGCAAATTGTGCACCGCTCTATGGGACTCCTGATCACAGCCAGTTGTGAAACAGCCTGAAATCAAACCCAGGTCAGTAGTGACGCCTCTAGCAGTGCGATGCAGTGCCTTAGACCAATGCGCCACTTGGGAGGCAATAATGTACATTTTCCCTGACACCCAAAAGTACTCGTTACATTTTGAACGCTTAGCAGGACAGGAAAATGGTCCAATTCACGCACTTATCAAGAGAACATCCATGGTCATCCATCCTGCCTCTGATCTGGCGGACTCATTAAACACGCTTCATTTGTAAATTATGTCTGATTGTTGGAGTGTGCCCCAAATTATTTAAATACATCAAAATGTTGCCTTCTGGTTTGCTTAATATAAGGAATTTGAAATTATTCATTTTAACAAATATTTTAGGAATTTACTTTTGATACATAAGTATATTTAAAACCAAATACTTTGACTTTTACTCAAGTCGTATTTTACTGGGTGACTTCCACTTTCACTTGAGTAATTTTCTATGAAGGTATCTTTACTTTTACTGAAGTATGACAATTGGGTACTTTTTCCACCACTGGTCAAGTTGGCTGGATATCCTTCCGGTGGTGGATCACTCTTGATACACATGGGAAACTGTTGAGCTTGAAAAACGCAGTAGCATTGCAGTTCTTGACACAAACCGGTGTGCCTGGCACCTACTATGATACCCTGTTCAAAGGCACACATCTTTTATCTTGTCCTTTCACCCTCTGAATGGCACACAAACACAATCTATGTCTCAATTATTTCAAGGCTTAAAAATGATTCTTTAATCTGTCTCCTCCCCTTCATCTAAACTGATTTAAGTGGATTTAATGAGAGACATCAATAAGGGATCATATCTCTTACCTGGATTCACCTGGTCAGTCTATGTCATGGAAATTGCAGGTGTTCTTAATATTTTGTACACTCAGTGTAGAAGTAGTAGTAGGCCTATATTTCATTCAAACATTTCACCTTAAATGGCAAAATAATATGTAATTTCAAATAACTTTATTAGCCTACATTTACATTTGATTAAACAAAATATAGATTATATAACTCAATCACGATTGACTTGATTTAGTTACACATTTCAAATATGGACAGTCCTGGGGTATATTACCCCCGATCTTGATAAGAAATGATTGTACCAGACCACTTTCTTTTAAAGACAGTTGTATTTAATTACATCAATTGGAAACAAATCAAATAATAAGAGCAGGCTACTGTACAGCAACGTTAGTTTTCCATTCATACAACGTGTCAGGTAAATTGCCACAGTAGATTTTCCGTGGAAAACAAGGAAATACTGTATTTCAGTTGTACGGAATGATTGTCAAGTAGATGATTCGCCCTTAGTCTGCTCAAAAAGTAGGACTATGCTGTACCGATGATAATACCTACCAGAGGACGAAAGTATCTTGAAAGACTTTGGTAGCAAGCAGGACTAAAGTAACACAGACATCAGCTTTTAGGGAGTGGTAATGAGGTGACCAATAATGGATGCAATTGAGATCAGTTGTGGAGCAGGGTTGGGCTCAATTCGAATTGAAGGCAGTCAATTCACTAAGTGATCTGAATATACAATTCAGAAATGTAACTTTTGAATAAATAGCTTCTTCTTTTCAGTTTACTGAGAAGTCATTGAAAATAAATGCACTTTTTCAATTATTGAATTTGTAACGTCCTGACCAGAGTTATTATGTGTTTTCCTTGTTTAGTGTTGGTCAGGACGTGAGCTGGGTGGGAATTCTATGTTGTGTGTCTAGTTTGTCTGTTTCTGTGTCCAGCCTAATATGGTTCTCAATCAGAGGCAGCTGGTAATCGTTGTCCCTGATTGAGAATCATATATAGGAGGCTTGTTTTGTGTTGGGTTTTTGTGGGTGATTGTTTCCTGTCTCCGTGTTTGTATTCTGCACCAGATAGGACTGTCTCGGCTTTCACTTTTGTTATTTGTTAATGTTCACAGTTTATCATATAATTAAACATGTTGAACAATAACCGCGCTGCATTTTGGTCCTCTCCTTCATCCCAGGAAGAAAGCCGTTACAGAATTGTAATTTTAGTTTAATTTCTGAATTAACTGCCTTAAATTCAAATTGAGCCCAATCCTGCTTTGCAGGTGAATTTAGCACTTATTGATGGTGATAATCTGGTGGCCATCGATGGTTGCAATGTAAGCTTGTTTTACTCCAATTTTTGTAAACATTGTAAATGTGAACACTGTATAGCCTAGGCTACATTTGATATCATGGATGGTCAGTGCTTGCATCCATAGTTCTGTCTATGATTTTGATTGAGTGGTTATATTTCTCCAGCCCCATCCCTTAGCTTTTTAGCGAAACAGGGGGGCAGGCTTTATTATTGTTTCAAATAAGGTTTCTAGCTTTAAAACTCCTGATTACTAAACCAGTGGATTCTCCCAAATAGACATCTCTATGAGTAAACTGAAGCATCTCATCAAAGTCCTACGTTAAGAAACATGAATGTTTGAGAAAAAACGATGGAGAGAGCTTTTTTATATAACATGTTTTTATATAGCATGTTTTTATATAACATGTTTTTATATAGCATGTTTTTATATAGCATGTTTTTATATAACATGTTTTTATATAGCATGTTTTTATATAGCATGTTTTTATATAGCATGTTTTTATATAGCATGTTTTTATATAACATGTTTTTATATAACATGCCAACAGAAAGCCTGTAGGGAGTAGAGGGGAATTTCAGAACAGACTTTTGCTCACAGAGCCTCCCACAGAGAAAGTCAGACACCAGGGATTTAGAATAATCCTGTTATCATGATTATTATGGCCCTGGTATGAAGGATGACAGAGAGCAGATTTGAATGTAATAAAAATAATATGGTCATTTAGCAGGCGCTTTTATCCATCTCTAAAACATATATTCAGTATATGTGGCCCATGAGGGATTAAAACTACCACTTTGTAGGTTTAAACACCATTCTACCAACTGAGCTATGGGAACCGAGTTTATACTGTATCTACACTTCCCATGCTCATATATGTAACTGTAAGTTCTACTCTTCATCTCTAGCGCAAAAAGGGTGCTGCAAGCATCCAATTAGCAACCGACAACCCAAAAAACCTGTCAAGGTGGATTAGCCCAACAACCCCCCCCCCCAGGCACACACACACACACACACACACACACAATTAAGGTTCCCTGCACATTTCAGTCTGTTTAGCTCCCATAAATAATGATGTCTGTACAGTATTAGTGTATTAGTACAAAAATACTTCAGTTTCAGATGTTTCTCCATGTTTCTCCAAAGGTATCATTTTTAGGTTTCTCCAAAAGTCAATATTTTGACTGTTAAGTTTGAGATAAGTTTACGGTTACAACAGAAACAACTCAATGGTTAAGTTTAGGCTCTAATTTCGAGTGGTTAAGTTAAGGGTTAAGGTTTTAGATAGGGTTAAAACAAACAAAAAACAAGTGCTTAGGATTCAATGCGTAAGTTTCAAGTTTCACGTTTTTATTGTCATAGGCACAAGTACAGTGAAATGACTTTCTTGCAAGCTCTTTCCCAACAATGCAGTAATCAATAACACTAGTACTATAAAAAAAGTAAAGTAGTACGTAAACACACGAGAAATATACATAATAAGAACACGAGAAAGTAAGTTTTCTACTGTATGTTTGCATTACTATGTTTGTGTTTGTGTGACTGTAATGACAATAAAATCTCGAAACTATGCCGGTATTATTTTGATTGATAAATTACATCATAGAGGGTTCTATATGGATCCAATGTTGGTTCAGTGAAGAAAAACCTTTGGGGTTCAATATTTGGTTCAGTGAAGGAGAACCCCTATGGTTCTAATCAAAGAACCCTACAAAAGCGTTCTATATAGAACTTTTAGGGGTTCCATATACAGTTCCTTCAGAAAGTATTCACACCCCTTGACTTTTTCCACATTTTGTTGTGTTACTGCCTGAATTTAATTAAATTGAGATTTGTTTTGTCGCTGGTCTACACACAATACCCCATAGTGTTTTTCGAAATTTTTACAAATTAATAAAAAATGAAAGCCTGAAATGTTTTGAGTCAGTAAGTATTCAACCCCTTAGTTTTGGCAATCCTAAATGGGTTCAGTAGTAAACATTTGCTTAACAAGTCACATAATAAGTTGCATGGACTCACTCTGTGTGAAATAGTCATTCAAAAATCATGTTAAACACTACTATCTCATCTCTGTACCCCACATATACAATGATGTACTGTATTTCCCTCAGTAGAGCAGTGAATTTCAAACACAGGTTCAACCACAAAGACCAGGGAGGTAAAAAAAGCAGGCATTGAATATCCCTTTGAGCATGGTTATGTTATTAATTACACTTTGGATGGTGTATCAATACACCCAGTCACTACAAAGAGAAAGGCGTCCTTCCTAACTCAGTTGCCGAAGAGGAAGGAAACCGCTCAGGGATTTCACCATGAGAGCAATGGTGACTTTAAAACAGGTACAGAGTTTAATGGTTGTGATAGAAGAAAACTGAGGATGGATCAACAACAGTGTGAAAAGGAGGAAGCCTTTACAGAATAAACACATTCCAAAACATGCATCCTGTTTGCAACAAGGCACTAAAGTAATTATGCAAAAACTGTGGCAAAGCGATTAATTTCTTGTCCTGAATACAAAGAGTTATGTTTCGGGCAAATTCAGTACTACACATGACTGAGTACCACTCTCCTTATTTTCACAAGAATAGCGGTGGCTGCATCATGTTATGGGTATGCTTGTAATCGTTAAGGATTGGGGAGTTATCCAGGACAAAAAAGAAACGGAAATAGAGCTAAACACAGACAAAATCCTAGAGGAAAACCTGGTTCAGTCTGCTTTCCAACAGGCACAGGGAGATTAATTCACCTTTCAGCAGGACAATAACCTAAAACCCAAGGCAATATCTACACTGAGTTGGTTGCCAAGAAGACAGTGAATGTGGCCGAGTTACAGTTTTGACTTAAATCTATTTGAAAAACTCTGGTAGGATCTGAAAAACGTTGTCTAGCAATGATCAACAACCAATTTGACAGAGCTTGAAACATTTAGAAAATAATAATTAGAAAATGTTGCACAATCCAGGTGTGAAAGCTCTTGGAGACTTACCCAGAAAGACTCACAGCTGTAATCACTGCCAAAGGTGGCTCTACAAAATATTGACTCAAGGGCGTGAATATTTACATAAATTTGATATTTCTGTATTTCATTTAAAAACATTTGTAAAAAAAAAAAAAAATAATAATTGTCATGATGAGGTACTGTGTGTAGATGAGTGAGGAATTCAGGCTGTAAAAACAAAATGTAGGATAAGTCAAGGGGTATGAATACTTTCTGAAGGCACTGTATGAAGCGATAGAACCCTTTTTCATATGAGTGTACAGTGATAAATACCGCCGTTCTCTCTCACACGTGTGCATGCACTCACACGCACACACATATATACACATACACCACACACACACTGTCAAGGGGTGTGTAACTGGTGGCATGGAAGTCAAACGCAGTAGAGCAGAACTTGGTAAATGGCCAGAGCCGTTTAATGCACTTAACTACCGGCTTACAAAAATCACAAAAAAACACATGGGCACAAAACCCGCCTTGCACCAGTCACAAAAGGCACACGTACTTACAATGAACAATTCCCGACAAGGACATGGGGGGGGGAACAGAGGGAACATATACAACATGTAATTAGGAAATTGAAACCAGGTGAGTGTGACAATCAGACAAAACAAATGGAACATGGAAAATGGATCGGCGATGGCTAGAAGACCGGTGACGTCGACCGCCGAACACTGCCCGAACAAGGAGAGGAACCGACTTCGGCAGAAGTCGTGACACACAACACACACACACACACACACACACACACACACACACACACACACACACACACACACACACACACACACACACCCTGTGCAATTAACTCTGCAACTCATCACATCACATTAAATTGCATTGCACTGAAGCCCCACTGTAGAGTGATGGGTGATGATAAACACAGATGCCTCAGCGGCTCTAATTGAGCCAAGATGGTTGCCAGGTGCCAGTCTCCAGCATGCTGAAGTGTCACGTATTGTGAAGCTGTCAGAGCTCGTTCCACAGATGGCCCACAGCGTTGTTGTCTATAGTTATGTGTTAATAACGAGCAGCAATAGTCATCATCTCTAATTCACCTGGAGACGCTGCCAATTTGGCACTTAGAGACTAAGATCACCAATGCTTCTCCAAAAGTACCTTTGTTATTACACTCCTATGTAAACATTTGTGCAGTTTAAAACACCTTAAGATGAATCATCTAATTTCTAAGGGTCCCTGACAACAATGTATACATCTGATAATACAAATAATAAACAGTTATCGTGTAGCTATAAAGTAATAATGTAAACAATGTATAGAATAAATAATGTATACATAGCTTTATAATATCTGTTGTCTTGGTGTTGTGTTAGTGGTGTGTTAACCACAGTGATGATCCAATAAGATTCCAGAGCAGCAGAGACCGTGAGACAGTCTTCACCAGCCAGCTCATCAATAATGAGGTCACACTGATTAAACAGAGAGCTAGGTGTGTGAGTGTATGTGTTTGTGCATGTGTATGTGTGTGTTTGTGTGTATGTGGTCAGTTTTGTTGTTTTCCTGAATCAGGATAATTAAGGAGTGTTTTTCAGCCTCAAGCCTCCTCTCACAATGAGGAAACACTGTACATCTAACAGCAAAACAAAGTGGAGACTGATGTAGGCCGACTCTGGTTGGGCTTCCTAACAAGCTCAGACAATATAGAAGCAAAGCAATACATGAGTGATCATCATCATAATGTGTTTTCATTCTAAACCTAACACTTTGATCATACTCGTTTGGTTTAAATCAATTCTTTAGATGTCCTGTGGTCTTGACATTTCAATTAAAAAGAGACAGAGAGACATCAGAAAACATTGCCGTACAGATCACACTGTACCAAATGATGGTAGCAGAGAGAACTGTTATGCTGTTGTGTAGAAAACACTGGTGACTTGTCTTGACTTGTTTAGAGACCCTGAATGTTGACAGACTGACATAGTTCTCCATAGAGACCCAAACAGACTCTCTCTCTGTATGTGTGCGCGCGCGTGTGTGTGTTATAGGGAGGTTCTGGGTTGGAAGATGTGGAACTGAGGAGAGGATAATGGGAGAAAGCGTGTCACTTTACCCTTGGGTTCCGCACTTTCGGAAACAGCAGCATTATATAATTTTTTAAGGTGTTATAAAACTCCCATTTTCAGAGTCTTAACACAACACACACACACACCACACACACACACAAACACACACACACACACACCACAACAACACCACACACACACACACACACACACAACCACACACACCACACACACCACACCACACACACACCACACAACACACACCACACACACACCTTTATGGGAGCATTAAAGGAGACTGAAATAGATTGCTAGGATTCCTGACGACAAATCTTCATAAGAGCAATTACACTGCTGAGGAGACAGCTAGGATCATTACCTTGATCTGTCACAGGTGTAGATCTTAATTTCGAGCCAGTTTCTACATGGGAAAAAATAATCCGTAGCAACGAAATGTTGAAATCTATGTGTATTTATAATTTGATACTATTTTTTTGATATGCAGAAAACAAGTATGACATGTTTTAAAGTGAAAAATTTTACAACATTAGGAAGCCTTTGTAAAAAATATGATACACTACAAATGTGCATTTCCTTGTTTTGCAGGAAAAATTCTCCAGCAACAAAAGACGTGATCAAATTTATGAGGTAATCGCTACATCTGTGCCGTCTTATAGCCGTCTCTCCTCTCTCTCTTCCTCTCTCTCTCTTCTCTCTCTCTCTTCTCTCTCTCTCTCTCTCTCCTCTCTCTGCTCTCTCTCTCTCTTCTCGTCTTCCTCGTCTCTCTTCTCTTCAGGACCCCTTTATCGCTGATTAAAGAGAGATTCTTATAGAAATGAGCAGAGGAAGGAGAGTCGATGAGAAAGAATGAGAAAACGCAGGAGGGAGAGAGGAGGAACAGGGGGAGATATTGGGTAAAAAAGAGACTGTCACCATGCTGGCTGGGCTTTCAACTTTGTCACTTGAGAAAACGATACTTGTGAGAGCGAGGCGGAGGGGGTCGTGAAAGCAACGTGCGGAGTAAGAAAGATTATGGGGAAAAACCGGGGGAGGCTGGAAACTAGGAGTGTGGCATCATGGGAAGTGGGTGAGAGAGAGTTTCAGCCTGGTAGATCACTGTAGTATGTTCCTGGATCAGGATGAGTCCCACAGTTGTCATTCCAGCACAGGGATGGCCACAGTCGATAATCCCACAGACTGCACACACACACACATACGCAGCCGACGCTGTGCACGGCAGCCACGCTTGCACGCACACACAACACGCAGGACACACGGCACACACACACCCAACACACACAACACACACCACCACAACACCACACACACACACACACACAACACACTACACACACACACACACACACACACAGCAGAGGGACATAAAACACCATACACTAAAAAACTGTGTGTGGTTGGCTATGATTCATCTGCATGGTCAACTCACTATAATGATTCAGTACTAGCCAGAAAATCCTTAAACACACACACATATACACCCGCACACATCAACACACACTGCCAAACACAAACATCTTTCCAAGCATATCAGGTTCTAGACTAATGTTACTAGGGTCAACTTTGTTAAAATAACATTATTACCCAGAAGCATATTCCCATTCACACTTTCATTGGACAATGTCTTCAACAGCAAAGAGTGACGGACAATGATCATTTAGCATGCTTTACCTGCTCAAATAAGTGTGACTTCTTACAGTTTTTTACAATCCCTTTTGCACTAATTTCAGAACCTTATGGTCATTTTTTAAAACTCTAGACACAAAACTCAAAACGGTCATCACTTGTAACACAGTCTGTCCAATGTTCAAAACATTGCATTGTGCATTCAAATCTTTAAAGAAACCTTGCACTTGCAGAATCATTGGTTCAAATAACTCATTTATCATGAAATACCATAGGAACATTCATTTAGATCACCCACACACAAGATACCGATAGTTTCACTGTGTAGTTGTTCGTTCAATCATTAAATATTGTAGTACAAAATATGTGATACAAAATATGTCTCATTATGGTACGACACGTAAATACATCACTGTAAAAGGACTAGTAAAGAGAATACTATAGACACAGTAGAATCATTGAACAAAATATGAAATGTATTGATGAAGTACAATAAAATCACTCATAGGTTTCTTTGAATACTTATTTTCCACCATAATTTGCAAATAAATAAATAAAAAATCCTATGTGACTTTCTGGATTTTTTTTCTCATTTTGTCTGTCATAGTTGAAGTGTACCTATGATGACAATTACAGGCCTCTCTCATCTTTTTAAGTGGGAGAACTTGCACAATTGGTGGCTGACTAAATACTTTTTTGCCCCACTGTACCTTCCACCTCCATGTGGAGAAAAATTCCTCAATCGGGTTTTAGGAAAGGAGAGTATGGGGGTAAGTACAGGGTGGTAAATTGTGGATGGGCCTGAAACCATGCTTGCACCATTTGAGCATGGTGGAACGTGACATTTTCCCACACAATGACATAGGTCATGCCATCAGCTCTACAAACCTGATTTAGCCCGTCAAGGAAGGTTACATTCGAACAGCGAATCATGTGACTACCTGCAACTGAATATATAGAGTATATAGAGTAGAGAGCTTTAGATGTTGTTCGACCAAACATTAGAAAGGGTAAGATGCGTAATCTAAGCAACTTTGACCGTGGTATGATTGTTGATGACACACATGGTGATTCTAGCATCTCAGAAACAGCTGCCCTCCTGGGATTTTTATGCACTATAGTCTCTAGAGTTTACAGAGAATGGTGCGATAAACAAAACACATTCAGTGAGCTGCAGTTCTGTGGGCAAAAACACCTTGTTAATGAGAGAGGTCAGAGGAGAATGTCCAGCCTCATTCAAGCTAACAGAAAGGCCACAAATGCTCAAATAACAATTGTTTAAAACAGTGGTGTGCAGAATGGCATCTCTTAACGTACAACGCCGTGAATATTTCAGGCTGTTGTGGAGGCAAAAGGGGGTCCTACCCAGTACTAGATAGGTGTATCTAATAAAGTGGCCGGTTAGAGTACATTAATGTCAAATCTGAAAACATGGTCTGGAAAAGTGGTACATGGGACCATAGAAACAGTGTCTGATAAAGAATGATGATGAAATATTACATCCATAGATAATGTAGTCCAATTGGTTCATGTTCCACGGTAATTGGTGTCAATGGATCTCGTTATCCTGAAACTTTCATGATCTAAACATGGAATATTGTTTGTCAGTTTCCATAAAACTATGCATTAAGAGTAATGCAACAGTTACTTATCATTTTGAGCAGTTGTATCAATTGATAGTTAGAAAGACAGTCATCTCAGATGTAATGTGAATTGCATTTTGAAATGGTAATACTTTGATGTTAAGTTGTGTCATTTTGAACAGGTGATTTTAGTTCAATGAACAAATGATCTTAGCTTTATGTGTATTGTATCCAAGCAATTGGAAAAAGTGTTAGAGTTTTGAAAAATTTGCATTTTGATCATAGGTTGTGAGTTTTGTGTCTAGAGTTTTGTATATTGACATCAAGGTTCCAAAATTAGTGCTAAAGGGATTGTAAAAAACTGTAATTAACACACTCAAACACATCTACACATTATTTTTTGTGCATTTAGGTGCATGTGTCTGTTCGTGTTTGTGTGTGTGAGTGAGTGTGTGTCTGTCCATGTGTGTATGTGAGCACGGCAGGAACAGTGGAGTAATGTTCCTCAGCACACAGCTGCTAACTGACAACAAAATCCCTGTCAGTGTGATTAATGGCAGAGAATGTCTCTTTATGTGTTTTCTGTTCACTACTGTACAGGAGGAGAGGAGGGGAGGGGAGAGGACAGGATAGGTTTAGGAACCACAATAATACATCTGATTAAATAATCTTCCAACTAATGGGAAAAGAGTGAACTATCAGATAAGAGAGAGCGAGAGAGAGAGAGAGAGAGATAGAGAAAGAAAGAAAGAAAGAAAGAAAGAAAGAAAGAAAGAAAGAAAGAAAGAAAGAAAGAAAGAAAGAAAGAAAGAAAGAAAGAAAGAAAGAAAGAAAGAGGGGGGGTAGGTGGGTGGGACGAGAGGTAATAAGAACCTAAATTAAGACCAAAATGTTCTCTCTTCTGGCTAAACGTGCTAAATGTCGTTATATAAAACCTGAATCCCAGTGACATCGGCAACCTGGGTCGTGTTCATTAGGTACAAACAGGAGAACAGAAGGTTTTGCTATCTTATCTATCTGAATGAAAAACCCTCACTCATACACACACACTCACATTCAATTTTTAAACAAAGGTCACAAGTCCGTGTTGGCATTACCTACGTGAGGGAGAAATAGCAGCACAATAACAGCTGTTGTTGTGAATGTGTACCAAGTGTCTGGTTGAACACAGCGTGTGTGTGTTACTGAGGTTGAACATGGCGTGTGTGTGTGTGGAGCGGAGGGGGGTATTGTGGTTGAACAACGCAAGCGGATGTGTTTGTGTGTGCGTTATTTTGGTTGAACACAGTGTGTGAGTCAGTGGAAGCTCCTCAGAGGGGGAAGGGGAGGACCATCCTCCTAAGTGAATTTCATAAAAATATAACTAGTTACACATTTAAATTAAATCCCTTTTAGATAAAACTATACTAAATATATTGACAGGTCACCAAATAATTGATTAAAACACCCTGTTCTGCAATGAAGGTCTACAGTTGCCTCAAAAGGACTCTGTATGGTAGCACCATGGTGTGGCCGGAGGACAGCTAGCTTCCGTCCTCCAACCCACCAGAGCTCTTGTAGCATGAACTGACATGTTGTCCACCCAATCAAATGATCAGAGAATTATTCTAGTACTAAAATCATAAGCTGCAGGTAGCTACCACTGCAGTGAATAAAATGCAGTGAGTAGTTGACTCAGAGAGAGAAAGACAATAGTTGAACAGTTTTGAACACATTAATTTCTTCGAAAATGAAGGAGAAGCAAGAGACAGATAGAGAGAGATTTTGTGATTTTTTTTCTCAATTTCAGTTTTACGTACTTAGCTAGCAAATGCAGCTAGCTAGTTTAGCCTACTCAAACACCCTGCTCAAACAGAGGGATGCTGTGTTAGATAGCTAGCTATGACTATCCAACACAACACTAGAACTCTTCCAAGTCAAGGTTTTACTAATTTAATGCCGGTGTAACTGCTAAACTGTTTACTGACTACACTGTAACATTACTGCATGATTGTAGCAGGTTTACTAATGCATTAGTCCTATTAGTTATGTTGACTATAATGTTATTTTAGCTAAAATGGTGAGAACGATGTAGGCTGTGTGTAGCGGTTATGATATGGTTTGGCTTGGATATTTTATTAAGCCTGGTCACATACAGCTGATGTGTTGTGCATTGAAGTCCACAAGCGAAGGGAAACGGAGAGGAGGAGAGCACATATATGCGAGAAGGAATACAACGTGGCTGCTATGAAAGTGAACTGTGTTTACATGTGATCAGTGGTGTATTTATTCTGCTAATTCTGTTGAATTTGTCCAATAGAAACTCTTGTTTGCAACTGTTGGACTAATTACTACACCCTAGATCAGCTAGATGCAGGCAAGAGTGTGCAAGGCGGTATTGAATGTGTCATCGTCTGTCCAAATGTTTCTCCCGACCTGCGTGCATCTACGTTGTAAACTTTGATTCATAGGCTATGTTGTAGAAACCTCATGACGGGTATAGGGAACATTTGAACGTCATGCACTTGCCTAAACCTATCACTGTTACATTGAACTGGGTGAATGGAGTATGAATGGCAGTCATCCAATATGCTGCAACAGAAATAAGGCCATGCTTATAAAAAAATAAACCGCCCTCCTTCATCTTAAACGTCACCGACTGCCACTGTTGTGTGTGTGTGTGTTATTGCGCGGAGGAGAAAGAGCTTGGCGAGAAACACTACAGTGGCTCAGTCCCTCTCCTGCTTGCCCTGAACACTGGGGAGACTGAGCACCAAGGTTGTTGTAGTTTTGTGATTTAATATTCATTTTTTTTTTTTTTTTCTATATGTTTTTTGATTATTATTTGAAATTCAGTTTAGTTTCAGTTAGTTTTCAGACTTGATTTACTCGTTTTTATTTAGTTTAATTTCTATAATTATTTTTAATATTATTTCGTTATAGTGTTAGGGACACAAAGTAGCCTATGTGTCCAAGGCTAGGAGCCATTTATGTGTTGTAGTACAATAGTTCCTTTTTTTGGGATGTCACTTCTTGCCACTGGGGGGCAGTAATACATAAGGTATTGGCCAGGACCATAGCCTTGGATAAACATAAAATCTCTGTATCTGTGTCATGATGGCATCTCTGAGAGCATGTGCAGTGCCACAGAGACCATCTCAATCTTAAAATAGTAAATGTTCTTCTTCACAAGTACATTTTTAATTTTTAAATGTAACCGTTATTTAACTAGTAACTAGTAAAATTCATTGGCTGAGCCCTCCTGATGACCTGCCTGTCATGACTCCAACCCCGTCATCAGGGGGATCAGCCAATGAAGTTGGAAATCCCGCCCAATTGACTAAATCAAAATGGAGAAAGTCCTCAATGGCACTACACATGCTAACACGGGCTTTTGGCCACTAGAGGACTCCATACAACTCCATGGTCAGGACATAGGTTTGGTTAGGTTTAAATTATAAATCAATCCTAATGTGACTTGGATTTAAAGGATAAGCATCTAGACTAATGTAAAAATAATGGTGGAAAAAAGCTCTCTTTCCCATGTTTACACTAATCCAACTGTTAGTAGTAGATGTAATAAGAATCAAGTACCTTTAACCTTATCTGACAGAAAGAGAGAGGAAAAAACAACAAATGAAGTCATGGCACATTTGACATGTTATGTTTATGTAATATTAAACATGTATCACTGACTTACACCTTCAAATAGGGTTAAACGACTCTGCTTCCCTCATCAGTAGCTCCATCTCTGTTGAGCGAGGTGCCAGAGACACACTTGTGTACATCAGGCAAGCTGCTGCAGGGGTTGTATTGAAGTTGGCTGCAAAGGATTCAGTATGCATGCGAAGCACTCATGCAGTGACTTCAGGACGACCTGGGCCAATTATTTTGCAACAGTAGTTAACTGCAAGTGTGCCTCAAGGTTGAGAAGGCAAAGCACCACATCCGACAGCGACTGGCTGTACATTTGAAGTTGGTCGGTGTGCATTGCGAACAGCTCCAGAAACTTCACAAGCTGTTCTAGCTTGGCTCAGTCATTGGTCAACAAGTTGGTCAGTGTGGATTGCAAATGGCTCCACCAACTTCACAAGCTGTTCTAGCTTGGCCCAGTCACACTCTGTGGTCCCCCTTGGATTTCTTCCCTGTTAGCTAGTGATAGCTAGTGATAGTGATGCACAAGCTAGGCCTATTTGAAACTATTTGAAACGAATCTACTGGCAACATTTACCCGCCAGATTCAGAAGCTCAAAAATCCCATTAGAGCAAAAGCTTGAAAACCCCATTTGATTTTTGGCCAAAGATTAGAAGAAAAAAAGAAACATGACTTATTATGTTTTTTATTTTAGTTCCTTTGCAGTCAAAGATAATATTTTCAGTATAGTTTTAGTTTTTCAAATGTTTTCCATTTTTATTTCAGTTTACTAAATAGACTTTACAATTGTATTTTGTATTTTAGGTTCAGTTTTCGTTTACTATAATAACCTTGTTGAGCACAATTAAAACAACCCAGCTGCAATTATTAGAAGCCTCTTTTATTCCTTCCTTCCCTACTTCTCCTCTCTCTCCTCCTCTGTCTAAAACAGAGAGATAAAGACTAGCCCCTGATGCCTGTAATCTTAGGCAGAGTTACTTTCAGAACTGGTGAAATTACAGAAGGGAGAGAGGGAGAGAGGGACTGGGAGAGTTTGACATCGAAGCTGAAGGGAGGAGAGGAGGCTGGGTGTTCCTAATCTTAGCTGGCGGCGCGCAGCTCTGTTGATGTAACAGTGTTTAGGAGAGGCTTATCTCAAACTCCAGCTCTAACGCTACACACACCGGCCCGCCACACACACAAACGCACAAACACACACGGCAAAGGGTGCAGAGACAAAAAGCAGAAATGGAGAGAATGAAGATGAATAGAAATTGTAGCTGTAAGACATCATACAGCCATACAGAGAAGCCGTGGAGAGGAGGAGGACAGAAGACAGTAGTCATGGTGAAGTCTATACCCTGGAGGGTGCTTGACTCTCTGCTCTACTCTCTCTCTCTCTGCTCTACCCTTCTTGCCATAGCATCTCCTTCCATGCCTCAACCCCATCTATATTCTGCTTGGTACCTCTCTCTCTTGCTCTATCTATCTTTCTTTCTCTCTAGGTCAGTTACTGACAGAGCCCAGCTCCTCACAGTGTCCCTACTGACCTGCACTAACACCCAGCTATCCTATAACGCTGTCCTGCCCTCCCCTCTTTCCTTTCTGCCCATCCATCATGTCAACCCTCTCCAGCCCCTAACATTCCCTTCACTCACCCTTCACCCCTTTCACTCACCCCTCACCACTTTATCTTATCCCTCAACGTCTCATTTCACCCCTCACCCATTTCCTGCCATGTCACAGGCTCTGTCTAGGCAGCAACTGGGATTTCCACCCCAGAGTCCAAAGTTTGTGTTTCCAACATGTCCGTGTGATTCTTGCATTTGATGTGTTCATATGTCGTTTACATGCATGTTTCTATGGGGTTGACATGCATGTTTGAGAATGGGTGACGTGTGATTATGATCATATGGCGAGTGACAGGGGTGTGGCAGAGAGCTCATGGATTGCCGCCCCTACTTCTCCCTTCCTGGTAGGATTGAGTACAGTTCATTAGTTCAGCTTACATAACTATGCTAATGAGTCACTGTTTTTATTGGCCTAATTATACCGGTGGGGATTAAAGCAGATAAAAAGTGAATTACATAAGAGAGCAGAGAGATGAGAGCTTTAACATCTGCTCTGCCACATCGTTAGCTCCGCCAGCAAAGCGGCGTGTTGCTATCGCACAGACGCTATCTCAACATCACAGTGGGAGGTGTGTGTGTGGGAGTGTGTGTGTGACTGTGTGTGTCTGTGTGTGAATGCACACGCATGCGTAGGCCTAACTCAAGTCTTTGAGAGTTTTTCTTACCCATTAGAATTTGTTCAGTTTTCAGTCTGAATAAATTACAGTTGAGCTCAGTTTGTCATATAGCAGTCCTTCTGTAGACTGAAATACACACGGTGCCTTCAGAAAGTATTCATACCCTTTGACTTATTCCACATTTTCTTGTTACAACCTGCATTAAAAAAATCTCACCCATCTACACACAATACCCCATAATGACAAAGTGAAAACATGTTTTTAGAAATGTTGGCAAAATTATAGAAAATTAAATACAGAACTATCTAATTTACATGTTATAATCACCTTTGGCAGCGATTACAGCTGTGCGTCTTTCTAGGTAAGTCTCTAAGAGCGTTACACAACTGGATTGTGCAACATTTGCATATTATTCTTTTTTTAATTATTTAAGCTCTGTCAATTGCTTGTTGATCATTACTAGACAGTCGTTTTCAAGTCTTGCCATAGAGTTTCAAGCCGATTTAAGTGAAAGCTGTAACTTAGGCCACTCAGGAACATTCACTATAGTTTTGGTAAGCAACTCAGGTGTATATTTGGCTTTTTGTTTTAGATTATTGTCCTGCTGAAAGGTGAATTTTTCTCCAAGTGTCTGTGGGAAAACAGACTGAACCAGGTTTTCCTCTAGGATTTTGCCTGTTTTGCCATTTATTTTTATCCTAAAAACTCCCTAGTTCTTGCCGATGACAAGCATACCCATAACATGATGCAGCCACCACCATGCTTGAATATATGAAGAGTGGTACTCAGTGATGTGTTCTGTTGGATTTGTCCCAAACATAACGCTTTGTATTCAGGACATAAAGTTAATTTCTTTGTCACATGATTTACAGTTTTACTTTAGTGCCTCATTGCAAACATGATGCATGTTTTTGAATATTTTTATTCTGTACAGGCTTCCTTCTTTTCACTCTGTCATTTATGTTAGTATAGTGGAGTAACAACAATGTTGTTGATCCATCCTCAGTTTTCTCCTATCATAGCCATTCAACTCTGTTACTGTTTTAAAGTCACCATTGGCCTCAAAGTGAAATCCCTGAGCGGTTTCCTTCCTCTCCGGCAACTGAGTTAGGAATGACCTTACTTTGCTACCTGACAACTTTACGGTTTTTACTTTTTAAATTACCGTTTATAATTTTAGTTTTTCCCTCACTCAACTTTTTTTTTTCATTCAACTTTTTCCCTCCGGATGCTTTATCTGGACATGGTTCGTCAGGACTTCCAACAGCCGAAGCTAAGTAGTAACATTAACATGATGCCTTCTAATTGCAGTCACTGTACTCATAATATACAAGAGAACGATCGCCTTACGGCGAGGATAGCTGTGCTGCAAGCCCAGCACAGTCAGTGTAGACAGCTCAGCTATCCCCATTGAGACCGTGTCTGTGCCTCAACCTAGGTTGGGCAAAACTAAACAAGGCGGTGTTCGCCTAAGCAATCTCACTAGAATAAAGACCTCCTCCATTCCTGCCATTATTGAAAGAGATCGTGATACCTCACATCTCAAAATAGGGCTACTTAATGTTAGATCCCTCACTTCAAAGGCAGTTTTAGTCAATGAACGAATCACTGATCATAATCTTGATGTGATTGGMCTGACTGAAACATGGCTTAAGCCTGATGAATTTACTGTGTTAAATGAGGCCTCAMCTCCTGGTTACACTAGTGACCATATCCCCCGTGCATCACGCAAAGGCGGAGGTGTTGCTAACATTTACGATAGCAAATTTCCGACGTTTTCGTCTTTTAAGCTTCTAGTCATGAAATCTATGCAGTCTACTCAATCACTTTTTATAGCTACTGTTTACAGGCCTCCTGGGCCATATACAGCATTCCTCACTCAGTTCCCTGAATTCCTATCGGACCTTGTAGTCATAGCAGATAATATTCAAATTTTTGGTGATTTTAATATTCACATGGAAAAGTCCACAGACCCACTCCAGAAGGCTTTCGGAGCCATCATCGACTCAGTGGGTTTTGTCAACATGTCTCTGGACCTACTCACTGTCACAGTCATACTCTGGACCTAGTTTTGTCCCATGGAATAAATGTTGTGGATCTTAATGTTTTTCCTCATAATCCTGGACTATCGGACCACCATTTTATTACGTTTGCAATCGCAAGAAATAATCTGCTCAGACCCCAATCAAGGAGCATCAAAAGTTGTGCTATAAATTCTCAGACAACCCAAAGATTGCTTGATGCCCTTCCAGACTCCCTCTGCCTACCCAAGGACGTCAGAGGACAAAAATCAGTTAACCACCTAACTGAGGAACTCAATTTAACCTTGCGCAATACCCTAGATGCAGTTGCACCCCTAAAAACAAAAAACATTTGTCATAAGAAATTAGCTCCCTGGTATACAGAAAATACCCGAGCTCTGAAGCAAGCTTCCAGAAAATTGGAACAGAAATGGCGCCACACCAAACTGGAAGTCTTCTGACTAGCTTGGAAAGACAGTACTGTGCAGTACCGAAGAGCCCTCACTACTGCTCGATCATCCTATTTTTCCAACGTAATTGAGGAAAATAAGAACAATCCAAAATTTATTTTTGATACTGTCGCAAAGCTAACTAAAAAGCAGCATTCCCCAAGAGAGGATGGCTTTCATTTCAGCAGTAATAAATTCATGAACTTCTTTGAGGAAAAGATCATGACCATTAGAAAGCAAATTACGGACTCCTCTTTAAATCTACGTATTCCTCCAAAGCTCAGCTGTCCTGAGTCTGCACAACTCTGCCAGGACCTAGGATCAAGAGAGACACTAAAGCGTTTTAGTACTATATCTCTTGACACAATGATGAAAATAATCATGGCCTCTAAACCTTCAAGCTGCATACTGGACCCTATTCCAACTAAACTACTGAAAGAGCTGCTTCCTGTGCTTGGCCCTCCTATGTTGAACATAATAAACGGCTCTCTATCCACCGGATGTGTACCAAACTCACTAAAAGTGGCAGTAATAAAGCCCCTCTTGAAAAAGCCAAACCTTGACCCAGAAAATATAAAAAACAATCGACCTATATCGAATCTTCCATTCCTCTCAACATTTTTAGAAAAAGCTGTTGCGCAGCAACTCACTGCCTTCCTGAAGACAAACAATGTATACGAAATGCTTCAGTCTGGTTTCAGACCCCATCATAGCACTGAGACTGCACTTGTGAAGGTGGTAAATGACCTTTTAATGGCATCAGACCGAGGCTCTGCATCTGTCCTCGTGCTCCTAGACCTTAGTGCTGCTTTTGATACCATCGATCACCACATTCCTTTGGAGAGATTGTTAACCCAAATTGGTCTACATGGACAAGTTCTGGCCTGGTTTAGATCTTATCCGTCGGAAAGATATCAGTTTGTCTCTGTGAATGGTTTGGCCTCTGACAAATCAACTATACATTTCGGTGTTCTCCAAGGTTCCATTTTAGGACCACTATTGTTTTCATTATACATTTTACCTCTTGGGGATGTCATTCGAAAACATAAGGTTAACTTTCACTGCTATGCAGATGACACACAGCTGTACATTTCAATGAAACATGGTGAAGCCCCAAAATTGGCCTTGCTAGAAGCCTGTGTTTCAGACATAAGGAAGTGGATGGCTGCAAACTTTCTACTTTTAAACTCGTACAAAACAGAGATGCTTGTTCTAGGTCCCAAGAAACAAAGAGATCTTCTGTTGAATCTGACATTTAATCTTGATGGTTGTACAGTCGTCTCAAATAAAACTGTGAAGGACCTCGGCGTTACTCTGGACCCTGATCTCTCTTTTGACGAACATATCAAGACTGTTTCAAGGACAGCTTTTTTTCATCTACGTAACATTGCAAAAATCAGAAACTTTCTGTCCAAAAATGATGCAGAAAAATTAATCCATGCTTCTAGGTTAGACTACTGCAATGCTCTACTTTCCGGCTACACGGATAAAGCACTAAATAAACTTCAGTTAGTGCTAAATACGGCTGCTAGAATCCTGACTAGAACCAAAAAATTTGATCATATTACTCCAGTGCTAGCCTCCCTACACTGGCTTCCTGTTAAGGCAAGGGCTGATTTCAAGGTTTTACTGCCAACCTACAAAGCATTACATGGGCTTGCTCCTACCTATCTTTTCGATTTGGTCCTGCCAAATCGCAGGCCTCCTAATTGTCCCTAGAATTTCTAAGCAAACAGCTGGAGGCAGGGCTTTCTCCTATAGAGTAACATTTTTATGGAATAGTCTGCTTACCCATGTGAGAGACAAAGACTCGGTCTCAACCTTTAAGTCTTTACTGAAGACTCATCTCTTCAGTAGGTCATATGATTGAGTGTAGTCTGGCCCAGGAGTGTGAAGGTGAACGGAAAGGCTCTGGAGCAACGAACCGTCCTTGCTGTCTCTGCCTGGCCGGTTCCCCTCTCTCCACTGGGATTCTCTTCCTCTAACCCTATTACAGGGGCTGAGTCACTGGCTTACTGGTGCTCTTCCATGCCGTCCCTAGGAGGGGTGCGTCACTTGAGTGGGTTGAGTCACTGACGTGATCTTCCTGTCTGGGTTGGCGCCCCACCTTGGGTTGTGCCGTGGTGGAGATCTTTGTGGGCTATACTCGGCCTTGTCTCAGGATGGTAAGTTGGTGGTTGAATATATCCCTCTAGTGGTGTGGGGGCTGTGCTTTGGCAAAGTGGGTTGGTTTATACCCTGCCTGCTTGGCCCTGTCCGGGGGTATCATCGGATGGGGCCACAGTGTCTCCTGACCCCTCCTGTCTCAGCCTCCAGTATTTATGCTGCAATAGTTTATGTGTCGGGGGCCAGGGTCAGTCTGTTATATCTGGAGTACTTCTCCTGTCTTATCCGGTGCCCTGTTTGAATTTAAGTATTCTCTCTAATTCTCAATTTCTCTCTTTATTTCTTTCTCTCTCTCGGAGGACCTGAGCCCTAGGACCGTGCCTCAGGACTACCTGGCATGATGACTCCTTGCTGTCCCCAGTCCACCTGGCCGTGCTGCTGCTCCAGTTTCAACTGTTCTGCCTGTGGCTATGGAACCCTGACCTGTTCCCCCGGACGTGCTACCTGTCCCAGACCTGCTGTTTTCAACTCTCTAGAGACAGCAGGAGCGGTAGAGATACTCTYAATGATCGGCTATGAAAAGCCAACTGACATTTACTCCTGAGGTGCTGACTTGTTGCACCCTCGACAACTACTGTGATTGTTATTATTTAACCATGCTGGTCATTTATGAACATTTGAACATCTTGGCCATGTTCTGTTATAATCTCCACCCGGCACAGCCAGAAGAGGACTGGCCACCCCTCATAGACTGGTTCCTCTCTAGGTTTCTTGTTAGGTTTTGCACTTTCTAGGGAGTTTTTCCTAGCCACCGTACTTCTACACCTGCATTGCTTGCTGTTTGGGGTTTTAGGCTGGGTTTCTGTGCAGCACTTTGATATTTCAGTTGATGTAAGAAGGGCTATATAAATACATTTGATTTGATTTGATTTGATGCCTGTATCCTTGTAGTGACTGGGTGTATTTATACACCTTCCAAAATGTAATTAATAATTTCACCATGCTCAAAGAGACGTTCAATGTCTTTTTTTTATTCTTCTTTTTCCACCAATCTACCAATAGGTGCATTTCTTTGCGAGGCATTAGAAAACCTTCCATTTCTTTGTGGTTGAATCTGTGTTTGGAATTCATTGCTTGACTGAGGGACCATAATACATAATACATAATTGTATGTATTTTTTTAACCTTTATTTAACTAGGCAAGCCAGTTAAAAACAAATTCTTATTTACAAAGACGGCCTACCGGGGAACAGTGGGTTAACTGCCTTGTTCAGGGGTAGAATGACAGATCTTCACCTTGTCATCTCTGGGATTTTATCCAGCAACCTTTCGGTTACTGGCCCAACTGCTCTAACCGCTAGGCTACCTGCCGCCCCTACATGTTTGGGGTACAGAGATGAGGTAGTCATTCAAAAATCATGGTAAACACTTTTATTGCACACAGAGTGAGTCCATGCAACTTATTATGTGACTTGTTATGCAAATCGTTACTCCTTTCAGATTTTCGTTTGTAATTCATTTGTAAAAAAAAATGAGAAAAACATAATTCCACTTTGACATGATGGGTTATTGTGTGGAGGCCAGTAACATAAAATCTCAATTTAATCCATTTTTAATTCAGGCTGTTACAATTTTTGGGGAAAAAATCAAGGGGTTTGATTACTTCCTGAATTATAAAAAAAAAATGTATTTAAAATGTATTTAACTAGACATGTCAGTTAAGAAAACATTCTTATTTACAATGACGACCTAGTAAAAGGCAAAAGGCCTCCTGCGGGGATGGGGGCTGGGATAAAAAAAAAAATAATAGGACAAAACACACATCACGACAAGACAGACACCACAACACTACATAAAGAGAGACCTTAGACAACAACATAGCATGGCAGCATTGCTGAACGCATTATAGATATTCTATCAAAACTGTCCCTGGTGCCAAATACTTGGAAATTAAACACATCATATTGGAATTAGTTTGGGTATTTTCCTTCACTAACCTCGGACAGCTGCCCTTTAATTTACTACAATATCAGATATGTTTGTACCTGTTTCCTCCAGCATCCTCACAAGGTCCTTTGCTGTTGTTCTGGGATTGATTTGCACTTTTCGCACCGAAGTACATTCATCTCTAGGACAGAAGGCATCTCCTTCCTGAGCGGTATGACGGCTGCGTGGTCCCATGATGTTAACTTTCTGAAGATGCAACGAAGGGCAATGCCGCTGTCTGTCTGTATGTGCTGTGTGCAGTTTGCGCGTATGTCTACCACTTTGTGTAGAAGTTAGCTATGCTAATGATAACTGCCTTCTGGTAGTTGGAAAGGCTTTCCCAAAAAACTTCTCAATTAAATGTTGACTACAAAGTAGCCTATGCCTACCTGACAGAAAGATATTGTGATTATTGGCATACATCCACTGGGCATTTGTTGTGCAAACTCTGTGGTCTACAGAAACACTGCTAACTAAACAACAGTATATTGCTATAGGTGGATGGTGTGCACTTGAATTAAAGGGTAACTAAACTCAGAAATACAAATGTCTTCAAAAGTGGTCTCCTGATTTGGTTTAAGCATTGTTGTGGACTTAGAACATCAAATTTTGTAGTTTTTCAACAACAAAAAATTACTGTGATTTTGAGAGAAAAAACCTGGAAAAAAAACCTGGAGAAACCTGAATTTCTTTTACAGAGAAAAAAAGATTTGGCACAAAACAAAAAGGAATTTCAAATCACATTTTATTTGTCATATGCTTGGTAAACAACAGGTATAGACTAACAGTGAAATAAATGCTTACTTATGGGCCCTTCCAAACAATGCGGAGAGAAAGAAAATTGAGAAATAATAGGAAAGTAAGTAGCACATAATAATAAAAGTAATAATAAATATACAATGAGTAAAGATAAGTTGGCTATATACATGGGGTACCAGTTCCGAGTCGATGTGCAGGAGCACAAGGTTATTGAGACATTGTAGATTTTAACATATAACTAGGATAGATAATAAACAGTTGTAGCAGCATATGTGATGAGTAAAAAAATATTTAAGGCCTTCCTCTGCCTGGTATAGGGGTCCTGGATGGCAGGGAGCTCGGCGCTAGTGATATACTGGGCCATATGTACAACCCTCTGTAGCACCTTGCAGTCGGATGCCAAGCAGTTGCCATTACAAGCGATGATGTAGCCAGTCATGATGCTCTCAATGGTGCAGGTGTATATCTTTTTGAGGATCTGAGGGCCCATGCCAAATCTTTTCCGCCTCCCGAGGGGGAAGAGGCAATGTTGTGCCCTCTTTATGACTGTGCTGGTGTATGTGGACCATGAAAGATCCTTAATGATCTGTATACAGAGGAACTTGAAGCTCTCGACCAGCTCCACTACAGCCCTGTCAATGTGGAGTTCACGATCAGCTCCTTCGATATTTCAATGACAGGTATTTGTATCAAAATATTTGCCTTTTATAATAAAACAAATCACATTTTATTTGTCACATGGGTCTACACCCGAATACAATGGGTGTAGACTTTACTGTGAAATGCTTGTTTAAGAGTTCTTATTCCCAAAGTGAATAAAAATAAATAGTAACACAAGAGGAATAAAATACACAAGAATGGAGATATATACAGGCAGTACCAGATCAATGTGCAGAGGTAAGAGGTATTTGAGGTAGATATGTACATGAAGGCAGGGTAAAGTGACTAGGCATCAGGATAGATAATAATAAGAGTAAAATAAAGAACAGAGTAGCAGCAGCAAATGATGATGTAAAAGTGTGTGTATTTGTGTGTGTATGTGTGTGCGTGTGGTGTGTATGTATGTTAGTGTTGTGTCATTATGCGTATGTAGTGTATGTGAATGGGTGTGAGAATGTCAGTGTACTGTGGTGTGTGACTGAGTGTGTACTGGACAGTCTTGTGAGTGTGCATAGAGTCAGTGCAGATAGTCCTAATGTATTTAAGAACGTATTTGAACGGTTACCTATTAGATTCTAGGGCACAATATGTGCTTCAGAAGTACCTCAAATGTATATAGGCCCAATATAGGCTATAGGCTATATCTCAATCAGTAATTTCTAAATGTTATGTTGTGCTCTTTTTAATTTAACTTTTTAATGTTAGGAGCACCAGTGCTAACAATTATTATTTTTATTTGGAGTCCTGGATGTGTGGCAAAGTAATGAAATGGAGCCATTGAGTGACATTAAAGTAGATGTTTTAAGAAAACCAATTGTAAAATGTGTAGTTTAAAAGAAACCATTTCTTACAGATGTTTACAAATGTTTATAGCCATTAAGCCAATTAAGTTGTATTGCCATTGAGAGTAAGTAATCAGACTAGTACAAGACTATATTTAGGGCGGAGTTAAGTACAGCTGATCCTCTAAGGATACAGCATTTACTGTAGAATACCAGTGACCTTTAAAGCATCCCAGCATGCACAATGCTATCCCTGTGAAACAGATGTTAACGAACAGGCACCAGCCGCACCGTCCTCTCAACTCCACTCCACAAACTACTATATCCCCGGAAAGTAAACTTTTAAAGAAAAAGTGGGTACATCACATGCACTGTTAGATTCACATAGATTTTATGATTGCAATAGTATTTTCAAAAGTAATCAATTTTGGACGTTTTTCATGAGTAGCTCCTATTTGGTGACCATTGCAATGTCATCGACACAAACATAGGGACACCCTGTCACCTCTAAGAGTCAGTGAGGTGTGTGTGTCTGTGAGTCTGTGCATGCGTGCGTATCTGCGTGTTTACAGAGTAAAAACAGGATTCTACGTAGTCCTAATGAACTTCAGCCCAGTAGCCTCTCCATGACTCTGTCCTCACTGCGGGAAGAGCCATTGTCCCAGTTCACTGTGCCTAAAGTCCATTATGAACGCAGCTCCCAGGCTGTCCCCATGGAACACTCACATAAACAGCATAACAACAGACAGTACAGCTGATTATTTCACACAAGAAGTTCACTTAGGAACTAAGGAAAATCATGAATACATTTTTTCAAAGTTCACTTTATGTGGGTTCTAATGTTTGGGGACCTAGGTTGCTGTTTTCTTAGGCTACTATGCAACTACGATCTGACTGGGGATTGAACCTAGGTTGCCAGTCACAGTATAACAGAGAGATGGTGCAATGAACTACTTTCGCATGATGAAAAGACTTGCCTGTTTGTGTGTGCTTGTGTGTCTGCTTTGGAAGTGTGTGTGGAGATAGCTCACACTCAATTAAAGATTGAGAACTGCAGTAACACATCATTATCTTTCTTACAGTGAGAGGGAAACAGCTGTGTGTGTGTGTGTGTGTGTGTGTGTGTGTGTGTGTGTGTGTGTGTGTGTGTGTGTGTGTGTGTGTGT
>NC_036851.1:25552179-25553971 GCF_002910315.2 Salvelinus sp. IW2-2015
GTGTGTGTGTGTGTGTGTGTGTGTTTGCATGCGTGAGTGCATGTGTGTTCATTTCAGCTTGAACTCGTTAGCAGGCCGGAGAGAGATAGTATAAAATGATGATGATGAATATTCAAACTGCTGCAGCAGAAGAACTATGGTTTTGGAACTTCACTGCAGTGGTTCTCTAACTTCTTTCATTATGCTCTAGCCCACTTAAGAGGCCTTTCACAAAAAGAAAAGCATTGTCTTACATCACATCCCAGTGTCTAAAAAGGGTACATTCAGACAGTGGGTCACAATTCTGACCTCAGTCTTTTAGGGCATGGTTCTTTGCCATCTATAAGAAAAACAAGTGCCCTTAAGCCAGTAGACCGGCTCCCCTTTCAAAGACAGGGACATAGCACATTAGTAGAGTTAACAGTGAGGAAACACTGTAGTCATTCTGCAATCAGAAGATTTGATTTCTGCTTGGACCAAGGCTTTGTGTGTTACTGTGCGTGTGTGTGGCTACATTTCTGCATATGTGTGCATGTACTGTATGTCTGAGCAGCTGAATTGTTACACAGGCCTTCATTCTTCTGTCAAACAAAACCAGCCATGTCACCCATGATACAAGTCAGTATTTGACGTCCATCCATGTCTGAGGATGTCAGGAGACGACGTGGAAACCGGCCACTAGGGGCAAAAGTGAGTGCTGTTACCTCCAAGTAGGTTTTGCTTTTGCTAGTGTTGTGGATGGGGATGGTGGATGGGCGTAATCATCTGCCTCTGATTGCAAAGATTGCAAATTTGAATTTTTCTTTTAAGCCTATCCCAAAACTTAACCCTTACCTTAATAACCATTCAGAGTTAATGTCTAACCTTAAGGATTTGGAGTTAATGCCTGAACTTAACCCTAACCTTATAAATTCAGAATGAATGTCTAAATTTAACCTCAAACACTTAAAAATGTGATGTTTGGAACAACTAATTCTGACGTGAGACAGTGAGAGCAGGTAGAACAAAGCACTGCTCACACACCGATAACGCATGGCACACATAAGACATACACTGATAACAAAATTAGTGACTATACAGGGACCACCAAGCTGCTTATGCTCTACTTGGGCCACTGCACTCCAAGGCCCAGTTTTTCAAAAGTTATCTATCTGGATTTTGCTTACTGGATAGGACTACATGTATAGAAATAGAATGAATAGATTAGACAAATCATTGACTTGAATGGGGACCCCAGTTCTATTAATTATATTTCTATGAATTTAATCCTATCTAATAGGGGAAATGCTCAAAGAAGTGTGTGTGCAGCCAGGTCGCTCAAGATTCACTTCGAAATTGGACACCTGTCCCAGTCTTGAGGACGTTGGGAGATGCCTTCAAAACCCACCATTAGGGGCAACTTGAGCACTATTACCATCAAGAAGGCTGTGTGTGTGTGTGTGTGTGTGTGTGTGTGTGTGTGTGTGTGTGTGTGTGTGTGTGTGTGTGTGTGTGTGTGTGTGTGTGTGTGTGTGTGTTAAAGGCCTAGTTCAGTTAGTAGGCAAGACATGCTTATATGTCCAGTGGCATTATTTTACATTATATGATTTTATAGTAAGAAGAATATATTGAACTTAGCTGAATAAAAAGTGTGCATATGAAGTGGCTATGTTGAGCGTAAAAGTGACACTTTGAAACAGGTCCTATATACTAGATTAGAGTTACTTGACAACTTTATTTGTTTAATACAGTTTTTTACAATCACTTTGGCACTAATTTCCGAACCTTGTGGTCATTTTTCAAAACTCTAGACACAAAACTCTAAATGGTCATC
>NC_036851.1:25559168-25581980 GCF_002910315.2 Salvelinus sp. IW2-2015
CTCTGTTTGTGTGTCTCTGTGTGTGTGTCTGTGTGCTTGGGTATGATGTGATTGGTTGTGTTTGTATTTACAGTATGACAGTATTTGCAAGAATATAATGCATACTGTATGTAGCGTGTGTATGTGGGTGTGTTTGTTTTGAGATCTAGTATGTGTGTGTGATGTATTGCTTGCGTGAGTGAGCCTGTGTCCTTGTTGCTTCCGTGACTTGCCAGGGAGCCCCCTGCTGTGCTACTGAGTGTCCCTTCAGATGCATTAAAATATGATGTGAGTGTGTGTGAGTGAGTGTGCATGAGTGTGTGTGTGAAAGAGAGACATTTCAAGTGCACATTCAGTATATCGTGAGTTTATTTACACACACATCTGCCACTGCGCATGCTGCGCTCTGTGTCTGTGATGTGTGTGTCTCAGGGCCATTAAAGTAAGATGAGAGCCATGAGGGAAGGAGGAAGAGAGGATAGAGGGAGGGAGGAGGATTGTACTTGGTGGGTAATTGTCTCTTAAGTGCTGCACATGCCTTTACCCAAGAGTCTCTTCTCCCCTGCTCTCATGGCCGCGGCAAACTCACACACTTATCCTCTCCACTGGCAGTCACTACACACACACACACACACACACACACACACACACACACAACCCCCACACACACACACACACACACACACCACACACCACACACACACCACACACACACACACACACACACACACACACACACATAAACATGCGTACACAGACACACACACACACACATACAAACAGACACACGCACAAACAGATACAGACACACAGACACACGCTCCACACACACACACGCACTCACACACGCACACACAGACGCAGACACTGCTGAGACAGCCGCTGAGGACTAGGGAGATGCAGTGGGGCTTATAGAGAAGTCAGAGGAGGGCCATGGGAGAAGCACTTGAAGGACACTAGGGAACATTAAACTGACTGTACTGTCTAAGCTATAGACTCTCCATTCATATTTATACATCCGAATAGGGCTGTGGCGGTCATAAAATTTTGGCAGCCGGTTATTGTCATAAAAATAACTGCCGGTCTCAAGGTAATTGACCGTTGATGAACATAAACAGTTTTAGCATCTCCAGGCTCCAGGCCTCCTAGCATACAGTGGGGCAAAAAAGTATTTAGTCAGCCACCAATTGTGCAAGTTCTCCCACTTAAAAGATGAGAGAGGCTGTCATTTTCATCATAGGTACACTTCAACTATGACAGACAAAATGAGAATTTTTTTTTCTCAGAAAATCACATTGTAGGGTTTTTAATGAATTTATTTGCAAATTATGGTGGAAAATAAGTATTTGGTAATAACAAAAGTTTATCTCAATACTTTGTTATATACCCTTTGTTGGCAATGACAGAGGTCAAATGTTTCTGTAAGTCTTCACAAGGTTTTCACACACTGTTGCTGGTATTTTGGCCCAATCCTCCATGCAGATCTCTCTAGAGCAGTGATGTTTTGGGGCTGTTGCTGGGCAACACGGACTTTCAACTCCCTCCAAAGAGTTTCTATGGGTTGAGATCTGGAGACTGGCTAGGCCTCCAGGACCTTGAAAAGCTTCTTACGAAGCAACTCCTTCGTTGCTGGGCGGTGTGTTTGGGATCATTGTCATGCTGAAAGACCCAGCCACGTTTTCATTCAATGCCCTTGTGATGGAAGGAGGTTTTGGTCATCCCTTGTAACACAGGCTGTCCAATGTTCAAAACATTGCATTGTGCATTCATATCTTTAAAGAAACCTTGCACTTGCAGAATCATTGGTTCAAATAACTCATTTATCATGAAATACCATAGGAACATTAATTTAGACCACCCACACACAAGATACCGATAGTTTCACTGTGTAGTTGTTCGTCCAATCATTAAATATTTTAGTACAAAATATGTGATACATGTTTCATTATGCTACTACACGTAAATACATCACTGTAAAATGACTAGTAGAGAGAATACTACAGACACAGTGGAATCATTGAACAAAATATGAAATTTATTGATTAAATACAATAAAATCACAACATAGGTTTCTTTGAATTAAAGCAAAAATAATTAGCTATAAAAAAAAAAAACAGTTAAAGGTCAACTGCAGTGTTCCTCACCTGGCTTACTGTAAAAAGCAAAACAAAAGAATGATTACTGTACTTCTATATTTCCATCAACCCTGTCTTGTGGATTTGGCCACAGGTTCTAATCCACATCACAATGGATGTTTTCATTAGCCAAACATCTTGGGAAGAATCTTCGGGCATGGCGAATCCAGGCCTGACACTGGTCTGCCGTGATGTCATTGCATGCGTCATCCATGGCCTGGAGAAGGGTAGCTTGTTCGTGAGGGCGCTTATCATATACCTTCCACCTCCTTGTGGAGAAAAATTCCTCAATTGGGTTAAGGAATGGAGAGTATGGGGGTAAGTACAGGGTGATACATTGTGGATGGGCCTGAAACCATGCTTGCACCATTTAAGCATGGTGGAACCTGACATTTTCCCACACAATGACATAGGTCATGCCATCACCTCTACAGACCTGACTTAGCTCATCAAGGAAGGTTACATTCGAACAGCGAATCATGTGGCTGCCTGCAACTCAATATATAGAGTATATAGAGTAGAGAGCTTTAGATGTTGTTCGACCAAACATTAGAACGGTTAAGATGCGTAATCTAAGCAACTTTGACCATGGTGTGATTGTTGATACCACACATGGTGATTCTAGCATCTCAGAAACAGCTGCCCTCCTGGGATTTTTATGCACTATAGTCTCTAGAGTTTACAGAGAATGGTGCGATAAACGAAACACATTCAGTGAGCTGCAGTTCTGTGGGCAAAAACACCTTGTTAATGAGAGAGGTCAGAGGAGAATGTCCAGACTCATTCAAGCTAACAGAAAGGCCACAAATGCTCAAATAACAGCTGTTTAAAACAGTGGTGTGCAGAATGGCATCTCTTAACGTACAACACCATGAATAATTCAGGCTGTTGTGGAGGCAAAAGGGGGTCCTACCCAGTACTAGATAGGTGTACCTAATAAAGTGGCCGGTGAGTGTACAGTAATGTCAAATCTGAAAACATGGCCTGGAAAAGTGGTACATGGGACCATAGAAACAGTGTCTGATAAAGAATGATGATGAAATATTACATCCATAGGTAATGTAGTCCAATTGGTTCATGTTCCACGGTAATTGTTGTCAGTGGATCTCGTTATCCTGATACTTTCATGACCTAAACATGGAATTTTGTTTGTCAGTTTCCATAAAACTATGCATTAAGAGTAATGCAACAGTTACTATCATTTTGAGCAGTTGTATCATTTGATAGTTAAATCATTGTAATGAAATTAGTAGACAGTCATTTCAGATGTAATTTGTGAATTGCATTTTGAAATGGTAATAATTTCATGTTAAGTTGTGTCATTTTGAACGGTGATTTTAGTTCAATGAACATGTAACGGTCGTCTTGTGGTGAATGAGCGGACCAAAGCGCAGCGTGAAATGTTGACATAATGATTTATTTAAACAAACGACGAAACACGAAATAACACTTGATAATTAACAAAATAACAAACGACGTAGACTGACCTAAAACATGTGAACTTACATATAACGAAGAACGCACGAACAGGTACAGACTACAAACAAACGATACAGTCCCATGTGGTAACATATACGGACACAGGAGACAACCACCCACAACAAACAATGTGAAACAACCTACCTATATATGGTTCTCAATCAGAGGAAACGTCAAACACCTGNGAGACAACCACCCACAACAAACAATGTGAAACAACCTACCTATATATGGTTCTCAATCAGAGGAAACGTCAAACACCTGACTCTGATTGAGAACCATACAAGGTCAATTAAMAATGMCACTTAACATAGAACAAACACAGACTGCCCACCCAGCTCACGTCCTGACCCACTAAACACAACTATACAAAAGGAAAACAAGGTCAGGAACGTGACAGAACAAATTATCTTAGCTTTGTGTGTATTGTCTCCAAGCAATTGGAAAAAGTGTTAGAGTTTAGAAAAATTAGCATTTTGATCATTGGTTGTGAGTTTTGTGGCTAGAGTTTTGAAAAATTACATCAAGGTTCCGAAATTAGTGCCAAAGTGATTGTAAAAAACTGTAATACAAACTGTCACACCAGCCTTCGCTTAGGCTCCCCCTCCTGGCCAGCTCAGGCGTTCGGCAATGCCAGCTCTCTAGCTGCTGCCGAACCTGCTGCTGGCAAACGCCCTTCACTCATCAACCCCGGACTTTTCTCGTCATCATCTCACACACCTGGTTCATATCCCCCAAAAAGTTTGGAGTGTAGCATCAGGTAACCAGTCCATCTAGTATGCATAATAATACAGTCCACACTCAAAGGTGATTACTAGAATGTGTTGACTTTGGAGAATAATTTAAAAATTTTAATTTCACCTTTATTTAACCAGGTAGGCTAGTTGAGAACAAGTTCTCATTTACAACTGCGACCTGGCCAAGATGAAGCAAAGCAGTTCGACACATACAACAACACAGAGTTACACATGAATAAACAAACATACAGTCAATATTACAGTAGAAAAGGTTTATATACAGTGTGTACAAATGAGGTAGGATAAGGGAGGTAAGGCAATAAATAGGCCATGGTGGCGAAGTAATTACAATATAGCAAATTAAACACTGGAATGGTAGATGTGCAGAAGATGAATGTGCAAGTAGAGATACTGGGGTGCAAAGGAGCAAGATAAATAAATAAATAGAGTATGGAGATGAGGTAGTTGGATGAGCTATTTACAGATGGGCTATGTACAGGTGCAGTGATCTGTGAGCTGCTCTGACAGTTGGTGCTTAAAGCTAGTGAGGGAGATATGAGTCTCCAGCTTCAGTGATTTTTGCAGTTTGTTCCAGTCATTGGCAGCAGAGACCTGGAAGGAAAGGCGGCCAAAGGAAGAATTGGCTTTGGGGGTGACCAGTGAGATATACCTGCTGGAGCGCATGCTACAGGTGGGTGCTGCTATGGTGACCAGTGAGCTGAGATAAGGAGGGGTCTTGTAGATGACCTGGAGCCAGTGGGTTTGGAGGCGAGTATGAAGCAAGGGCCAGCCAACGAGAGCGTACAGGTTGCAGTGGTGGGTAGTTTATGCGGCTTTGGTGACAAAACGCATGGCACTGTGATAGACTGCATCCAATTTGTTGAGTAGAGTGTTGGAGGCTATTTTGTAAATGACATCGCCAAAGTCAAGGATCGGTAGGATGGTCAGATTTATGAGGGTATGTTTGGCAGCATGAGTGAAGGATGTTTTGTTGCGAAATAGGAAGCCGATTCTGGATTTACTTTTGGATTGGAGATGCTTAATGTGAGTCTGGAAGGAGAGTTTACAGTCTAACCAGACACCTAGGTATTTGTAGTTTGTAATATGCTAGACCAATTATGTACCAAAGATATCATAAATCAATGTTTTTTTCTTCCTCTGTGCCTAATATGCCATAGGCTATTAGGCTATGTATTGTATAACAGCACCATCATTATTTATTTATTTATTATTATTTATTTTTTTATCCCATTTTCTCCCCAATTTTCGTGGTATCCAATCGCTAGTAATTACTATCTTGTCTCATCGCTACAACTCCCGTACGGGCTCGGGAGAGACGAAGGTCGAAAACCATGCGTCCTCCGAAGCACAACCCAACCAAGCCGCACTGCTTCTTAACACAGCGCGCCTCCAACCCGGAAGCCAGCCGCACCAATGTGTCGGAGGAAACACCGTGTACCTGGCCCCCTTGGTTAGCGCGCACTGCGCCCGGCCCGCCACAGGAGTCGCTGGAGCGCGATGAGACAAGGATATCCCTACCGGCCAAACCCTCCCTAACCCGGACGACGCTATGCCAATTGTGCGTCGCCCCACGGACCTCCCGGTCGCGGCCGGCTGCGACAGAGCCTGGGCGCGAACCCAGAGACTCTGGTGGCGCAGCTAGCACTGCGATGCAGTGCCCTAGACCACTGCGCCACCCGGGAGGCCTGCACCATCATTATTTTAATTCAGGTTTTTTTTCAGGCTTGGGCTCATATATAGGTCATGCGTATGTTTAAAAAAAAATAATTATCACCTTAGAAAGCACTATCCATTTCATTGTGTTTGTCTTTGAAACAACATCCACAACGACCATGTTTTCCACTCACTTTCAACCTGTTGTTGAACTTCTTTCTTCAAACTGATTGATCACAATCAGGTGAGTTTTAAAAGCATGATACTGTTTTGATGATCAGTGTTTGATGTAATTTTCAATGGCATTTGTACTGATGTTAGAGTGGTTAGCGGGGCAAAAGAACACTCAGTACCAGGTCATTAGCGACCGGACGGTTGTTTGCGAGTTGGGTACTACCAATGCATGTTCAGAGTGCATAAAATTAGATTACCGTGGCTCAACAGTCACGTGGAATTTGACTGCGGTCATGTCTCATGACTGCCGGCAGTGTGGCGGTAATACAGTCACCGCAACAGCCCCAGTCTGGACATTTTCAGTTCCACTCTACAGAAAATGTGTATTTACAATGTAAACCAACACATGTAAATCCCATGAAACAACTTTTCACATGAGTAAAAGGACTGATATTGTTTAAGCATAAAGCTAAAATAGCGCTGATCAAGGATACATACAGCACCACTGAAGCGGACAGCGAAGTCATTGGAATTCTGAAGTACAGCACCACATTACAATGGACAGTGACCATTTAAAATGCGGTCAGCCAGTCACTTCCCTCGGGAAGAATACCTGGAAATATATCCAGGAAGGCTTAACCAGGAAGTGAGAAGCCTAAAAGCCTGGACTGGGAACTCTGTTTGATAGCCTGTGTGACGAAAAAGATTGTTATGTGACTGAGCAAAGTAGTCAAAGCATCTGTGAAGTATTTTATGGGCCACATGAGAAAACACTCAAGCTCTCTCCCACTTCCTCTTCCTTTGTCCCTCTCTCTCCCTCTCCCTCTTCCTTCGTCTCCCTCTCTCTCCCACTCCCTCTTCCTTCGTCACTCTCTCTTCCTCTTCTTCCGTCCGTCCCTCTCTCCCGCTCCCGCTCCCACTTCCTTCGTCCCTCTCTCTCTCTCTCTCTCTCCTTCACCCTCCCTCTTCTATATACTCCCTCTTTTTCCTTCATCCTATGCACACACACATTTCTAAGTGTGAAACAGAGTGGGAGAAGCGCTCTTCATGAGCTGAAATAAAACATCCCAGAAATGTTTCATATGCACAAAAAGCTTATTTCTCTAAAATGTTGTGCACACATATGTTTACATCCCTGTTAGTGAGCATTTCTCCTTTGACAAGATAATACATCCACCTGACATGTGTGGCGTATCAAGAAGCGGATAAAACAGCATGATCCATACACAGGTGCACCTTGTGCTGGGAAAATATAATGCCTCTAAAATGTGTAGTTTTGTCACACAACACAATGCTACAGATGTCTCAAGTTTTGAATGAGTGTGCAAATGGCATGCTGACTGCAGGATATGTCCACCATAGATGTTGCCAGAGAATTTAATGTTCATTCCTCTACCATAAGCTGCCTCCAACGTTGTTTTAGACAATTTGGTAGTATGTCTGACCAGCCTCATAACCTCAGACCATGTGTAACCAAGCCAGCCCAGGACCTCCACATCCTGCTTCTTCACCTGCGGGATGGTCTCAGAGGAGCCACCCGGACAGCTGATGAAACTGTGGGTTTGCACAACAGAAGAATTTCTGCACACAAATCTAAAGGGGTGAATGAGAATATGTACATATAAGTACATGGATGAGCGATGGCCGAGCAACATAGGCAAGGTGCAGTAGATGGTATAAAATACAGTATATACATGTGATATGAGTAATGTAAGATATGTAACATTATTAAAGTTGCATTATTTAAAGTGGCATTGTTTAAAGTGACTAGTGATCCATTTATTAAAGTGTCCAGTGATTGGGTTTCAGTGTTGGCAGCAGCCTCGTTGAGTTAGTGATGGCTATTTAACAGTCTGATGGCCTTGAGATAGAAGCTGTTTTTTAATCTCTCGGTCTCAGCTTTGATGCACCTGTACTGACCTCGCCTTCTGGATGATAGTGGTGTGAACAGGCAGTGGATTGGGTGGTTGTTGTCCTTGATGATCTTTTTGGCCTTCCTGTGACATTGGGTGCTGTAGGTGTCATGGAGGGCAGGTAGTTTGCCCCCGGTGGTGCGTTGTGCAGACCGCACAGCCCTCTAAAGAGACTTGCGGTTGAGGGCGGTGCAGTTGCGTACCAGGATGTGATACAGCCCGACAGGATGCTCTCGATTGTGCATCTGTAAAAGTTTGTCAGGGTTTTGGGTGACAGGCCAAATTTCTTCAGCCTCCTGAGGTTGAAGAGGCGCTGTTGCGCCTTCTTCACCACACTGTCTGTGTGGGTGGACCATTTCAATTTGTCTGTGATGTGTACCCTCAGGAACTTAAAACTTTCCACCTTCTCCACTGCTGTCCCTTCGATGTGGATAGGGGGGTGCTCCCTCACTATTTCCTGAAGTCCACAATCATCTCCTTTGTTTTGTTGACGTTGAGTGAGAGGTTGTTTTCTTGACACCACACTCCGAGTGCCCTCACCTCCTCCCTGTAGGCTGTCTCGTCATTGTTGGTGATCAAGCCCACTACTGTTGTGTTGTCTGCAAACTTGATGATTGAGTTGGAGACGTGCATGGACACACAGCTGTGGGTGAACAGGGAGTACAGGAGAGGGCTGAGCACACACCCTTGTGGGGCCCCAGAGTTGAGGGTCAGCGAAGTGGAGATGTTGTTTCCTACCTTCACCACCTGGGATGGCCCGTCAGGAAGTCCAGGACCCAGTTGCACAGGGAGGGGTTGAGACCCAGGGCCTCCAGCTTGATGATGAGCTTGGAAGGTACTATCGTGTTGAATGCTGAGCTGTAGTCAATGAACAGTGTTCTTACATAGGTATTATTTTTGTCCAGATGGGATAGGGCAGTGTGCAGTGTGATGGCGATTGTGTCATCTGTGGACCTTTTAGGGCGGTATGCAATCTGAAATGGGTCTAGGGTGGCCGGTAAGGTGGTGGTGATATGATCCTTGACTAGCCTCTCAAAGCACTTCATGATGACAGAAGTGAGTGCTACGGGGCGGTAGTCATTTAGTTCAGTTATCTTTGCCTTCTTGGGTACAGGAACAATGGTAGCCATCTTGAAGCATGTGGGGACAACAGCTTGGGATAGGGAACAATTAAATATGTCTGTAAACACACCAGCCAGCTGGTCTGCGCATGCCCTGAGGACGCGGCTAGGGATGCCGACGGGCCAGCAGTGAGGGTTAACACGTTTAAATGATTTATCCACGTCAGCCACTGAGAAGTCTTTGTTAGCGATCCGCGACGGTGGCACTGTATTATCCTCAAAGCATGCAAAGAAGGTGTTTAGTTTGTCTGGAAGCGTGAACTGGGGTGTCCGTGACGTGGCTGTTTTTGTTTTTGTAGTCCGTGATTTCCTGTAGACCCTGCCACATACGTCTCGTGTCTGAGCCATTGAATTGAGACTCCACCTTGTCCCTGTATCAGCATTTCACTTGTTTGATTGCCTTGCGGAGCAAATAACTACACTGTTTATATTCAGCCATATTACCAGACCTCTTTCCATGATTAAATGCGGTGGATCGCGCTTTCAGGTTTACGCAAATTCTGCCATCCATCCATGGTTTCTGGTTAGGGTAGGTTTTAATAGTCACGGTGGGTACGACGTCTCCAATGCACTTATTTATAAACGCACTCACCGAGTCAGCGTATAGGTCGATGTTGTCCTCTGTGGCTGATCGGAACATATTCCTTGTCCGCGTGATCAAAACAATCTTGGAGCGTGGCTTCTGATTGGTCAGACCAGCGTTGAATGGTTCTCGTCACTGGTACATCCTGTTTGAGTTTCTGCCTATAAGCCGAGACGAGCAAGATGGCGCCGTGGTCGGATATGCCGAAGGGAGGGTGGGTGAGGACTTTACATGCATCGCGGAAGTTAGAGTAGCAGTGGTCGAGAGTATTAGCCCTACGTGTTGTGCAATCAACATGCTAATAAAATGTAGGTAGCATTGTTCTCAAATTTGTTTTGTTAAAATCCCCAGCTACGATAAATGCAGCCTCCGGATATATAGTTTCCGGTTTACATAGAGTCGAGTGAAGTTCCTTGAGGGCCCTCTTGGTGTTAGCTTGAGGGAGGATGTACACAGCTTGACTATAACTGACGAGAATTCTCTTGGTAGGTAAAATGGCCGACATTTAATTGTAAGGAATTCTAGGTCGGGTGAGCAGAAGGACTTGAGTTCCTGTATGTTGTTATGATTACACCAAGAGTTGTTAATCATAAAGCATACACCCCCGCCCTTCCTCTTCCCAGAGAGGTGTTTATCTCTGTCGGCTGAACCATTTCCGACAACATATCCCAAGAGAGCCATGTTTCCGTGAAACAGAGAATGTTACAATCACTGATGTATCTCTGGAAGGCAACACTCGCTTGAATTTTGTCTACCTTGTTGTCAAGAGACTGGACATTGGCGAGTAGTATACTCTGGAGCGGAGAGCGATGTGCCTGTTTACGAAGCCTGACCAGAAGACCGCTGCCCTTCTGCGTCGCCGTTGTTTTCAGTCAGCTGCTGGGATTAGATCCATTGTCCTGGGTGGTGTTCCGAAGAGAGGATCTGCTTCAGGAAGTCGTATTCCTGGTCGCAATGTTGGAAAGTTGACGCTGCTCTTATATTCAATAGTTCTTCGCGGCTGTATGTAATTAGACTTAAGATTTCCTGGGGTAACAATGTAAGAAATAATACATAAAAAAAACGAAATACTGTATAGTTTCCTAAGAACGCGAAGCAAGGTGTAACGCTCGTCTTCCTCCTCTTCTGAGGAGGAGTAGTAGGAAGGATCGGAGGATCAATGCGCAGCGTGGTAAGTGTCCATATTTTAATAAAGCAAATAGAACACTGAACAAAAACAACAAAGTGAAACGAACGAAAACGAAACAGACCCGTATGGTTAAACACAGACACAGGAACAATCACCCACAACCCACAATGACAAAACAGGCTACCTAAATATGGCTCCCAATCAGAGACAACGACTGACACCTGCCTCTGATTGAGAACCATATCAGGCCAAACACATAGAAACAGACAAACTAGACATACAACATAGAATGCCCACTCACATCACACCCTGACCAAACAAAACATAGAAACAAACAAAGCAAACTATGGTCAGGGCGTGACACAAGGCGACCATCTCTGTCGGCTCCATCTTACAACTTACAACTCCACAGGCCACAATCAACAGCCTGATCAACTCTATGCGAAGGAGATGTGTCGCGTTGCATAAGGCAAATCGGGGTCATACAGATACTGACTGGTTTTCTGATCCATACCCCTACCTTTCTTTTAAATTATCTGTGACCAACAGATGCATATCTGTATTGCCAGTCATGTGAAATCCATAGATTAGGGCTTAATTAATGTATTTCAACTGACTGATATCCTTATAGGAACTGTAACTCAGTAAAATATTTGAAATGGTTGCATGTTGCATTTATATTTTTGTTCAGTGTAGCAAAAGATATGAACAATATAAAACAAATTCCAATAATCTCTCAAACAATGACCATTTATCAATATTCTACAGCAATCTTTACATTATAGCTTCAGTCCTACTACTTCCATGCACAAAATTGTGCCTCATGTAAAGTTCCTAGCAATAACACGCTAATGCACACACATAAGCACACACACACATAAGCACACACACACATAAGCACACACACACATAAGCACACACACACATAAGCACACACACACACACACACACACACACACACACACGTCTTTGACATGCGATGTGCACCAAACACAATCTCTTTCTCTCTTTGTCTCTTTCGCTCTCTTTTTCTCCTATGACATCACTACTGGTTGTATCTAGATTTCACTCTTGATGGGGCAGAGTCACAAATGTGTGAGGAGGTGCCTTTACAAATTACCACACGAGTCCTCCCCTTCCGGTCACACACACAAACACACACCCACACAAAGCCAACCCCTACAGTGGGCTCAGCAGGGGTTACACACGCTCTTTCAGACAGCACGAGACCCTTGCATGCCAGACAAGAAGCAAAGTTCTATACACTTAACACACACACAGCCCTGCACACTTGTCAGCAAAATTGCATACACACTCACTATGCAAACCAGACAGTAAAGTTTCCACCTTGCAGCCTTTTAGTTAATCAGTGAAATAGGGCATGTTTAAAGTGTGTGTCTCATCCTTAGCAAACATTCCTTTCCTTTGCACTTACATGTTCCATGCTAAACCCTGTTTCATCTGAGCAGCATGGGTTATGCAATGACATGCAGACTTACATGCTTCAGGGACACGCTGCATGGAGAGGGCAAACATAACAAGGAAAGGTCTATGATAAACAACAAATGACTGTGTGTGGTGTGTATATGTGTGTGTGTGTTTGCGTGTCTGTGTCTGAGTTTCCGTGTCTCACAGTCAATAACCCCCATGCCACCCGACAACACGACTCATTAATGATTCATGATTTAGCAGAAATCAGGTCCAACTCTGCACATGCAATCGCTTTTACTCTCTTTCAAACCTCTCTCCCTCATTCCATCTCTCCTTCCCTCCAGACAGTAATAACGCTTTAGACTCGACTACTTCCTTAGAATTCAATGACAGATAAGCTGCTCTGGTTTGCAGTCTGCAGTGAAATGGCTACTGGACATTTTTCCTCAACAGTGCAGGAGAAAGGCTTCTGTTTATGATTTTCCAAAAACAAGTTTATTTCTGACCTCTCGAAAATCCTCGGAAATCCTTTCAATTAGAGAATGTGGAAGTTCTCCTATTACTGGAAACTCCAGTCTAAGGCAAGTGCAGGCAGAGGCAGGGAGTGGGAGATAATTGGCCAATAAAAATGTAAATAGGGGAGCGGAGTAAACCAGCGTGTTGTGATGTGTGTGTGTGTGCGTTGGGGGATTGTTGGGCTAAGCCATTTTGACAGGTTTGTTGGTTGCTAATTGGATCCTAGCAGCCCCCGTATTTCACTAATACTGTACAGACATCATTATTGATAGGAGCCATATAGACGGAAATATGCAGGAAACCTTGATAATGCGTGTGTGTGTGTGTGTGTGTGTGTGTGTGTGTGTGTGTGTACATGTATAGGTGGGTGTTGACCCTGTACAGTTGAAGAGTAGAACTTACAGTTACGTATATGAAGCATGGGAAGTTTAGATACAATATAAACTTGGTTTCCATAGCTCAGTTGGTAGTGTCATGACGTCGCCTGCTTGGGTATTGCAAACCCCATCCCCCTCTCCCTGCCTTTCCCTTTCCTCCTTCAACCCATGCTGTGATCACAGAGAGACRTCGTAAATTCCTGAGAATCTCCTCATGGCCAAACAGTATTAAGAGAGAGGGTAAACTTTCAGGACAAAGGAATTTTCTCCCACCTCACAGAACTTGAGGTACGAACATATTTCATGTTCCTACAAAAGTATAAAAGATCGGTGGAGAGTCCAGCTATTAACATGCCCATTGGTCACCATGTGGGAAACTCATGAGAGACTGTGGGACTACATTACCATACCACTGTTTATATAATAACCTCAGATATGAGGTTTACATCTGTTTGTTGTATAAAATGAATGAGTGAGTATGATACTGTTTGTATAATTGTGTAATATGATTTTGGACTGTTTAATTAAGAAAAATACAAATCCCTTTTTGATTTGAACTAAACCCAAGCCCTGAGCCAGTTGGGTCAGACATCCACGGACAGCCCCTTCCTGCTATCTTAATAAAAGTCAACTCTGAGAAATTACCATTAGACCATGTTTTCTCTCCATGGGGAGAACGAAGGTTAAGTGACATTGCTGAATCTTTAACCATACCACGTGGTTAAACTCTTATACGAATAAGAACAAGTTTTGATATTGACTACTAGTCTGCAGCTAGGAATTTGGTATCATTGAACGCGAAGAAAGACAACCGCCGAAACATCCATTCTATAACGAATGTCACTCTGAACTATCCACAATAACCGAGACAGAAGGAACTCCAACAGAAACTAACTTCACTCCAACGATCAAGACGACACACACCGAGCGTAACTATATATATATTGATTGCAATTGTTCCCGAATGAGTGAGCGTTCATGTGTAAAGGATTAGCATGTCAATTGTTATAATTTTGGACTCTGTAGTGAATTCTTAGTCGAACGCAATTCTCCCTTTTGTCTAACGAGCCGCCATGCTGGTTCAGCCACTAGGGCATATTTCTCCCATTTCATGTAACCCTTTTTAAGTTTGTTTGTTTGTTTGTGCATTTCTGTGAATTAATTAGTTAGTAATAAATAAATGATTAAAGACAATTGATGTATGGATGACTCGAGCTCTGGGAGCCCATGCGCCCGTCATCTTACACCTAAGTCTAAATTCTATTCGTTTTATTTCAATAAACAGTTTTGACAGTAACTATTCTTTTGAAATTCCTCATGTACCATGTGAAGTGTTTGTGTTGTCCAATTTACAGTACATGGTAGTAGGTGAGTCAGACAGACAATATATAGTTGTTATACTTCTAATTGGCCTATTTCGCAGTGGTGCCGGCGCCAGCCCGCCTCGGACTCATCACATAATTGGCTATCAAGTTGAAAAAATGTAGGTGAATCAGGTCGGATTGTATGGAGAGTGAGTGAATCGTTCAATATGGATAAACAAAAGGCGTGTCAAATTACAGAAGATAACCACATCAGAAAAGTTCCTGCCTTGTCCTCGACAAACAAAACACCATCGCAGGGGGAAGCTAGTAGACCAACTTATGCAGCAGCTAGCACCAGCAGCCTCCCAGTTCTGACAGAGACCTCACCGCATGGGCCCGACAATGACAGTGGTCTTGTTCCTCCTCTTCTTCCACCCTCAAATATAGTAACAGTTCCTCTAGTGAGAGTGCCGACCGTCCTTCTCCTCCTCCTGCTCTCCCAGAAAACCAAGATGATGACTGCGAGACCCAGCAGTACTCATGAGAGCGACCCTACTTCTGTGAACACTGGTAAGCTTACAAGTGGTGAGACGGATAGCCCCGACAGCGTGGAATCTGAGTTCCAATGTGTAATATAAATATAGATAGGCTTGTAGTCTAGACTGCATTGTCTGTATAATGAAACAATCCCTAGTAAGCTATTGTTTTGACGGTGGACTGATTACTTTATTTGACATTAATAGCCTGATTTTATGCAGCACAATCGTTCTATCCAAGATGTGAGACAGCACGAGGACGGCGGACTATATTAAAAAAAAATCTATTGGTTCCTGATTAGTATGCTATTGCATCGAAAATGTATTTTACAATCTACAATTTTTAATTTCCCACTTTAATTACTGAACAAGTAAATACATTATTATTGCCTCCAGCTAGCATTCTAAATAGCAGCATTGTGACACCGTAGGCCTATAGCTTCTTGAAACATAAAGAATATGACAACCAAATAAATGACGACCAACTAAAAATAAACATGTATCAATTAATAATGTTATGCTAGTAAAGTATAAATAACATACATTTGTCTAAACTAATCCAATCTGTTATGTGGACTTATTGCACCCGTTACTGAAATGGTTTTTCCAGTTTACATGCTTTAGGTAGTCTCATATCTTATTCTTCTCAACCCTGGCAGTCATTCTGAATGCAGGTTGCGGGTGAGTACAAATTCCAATTTTTGAATATCCACATTCTTGCTGGATTCCAATAGGAATTACACATCATTTTGCAAGCCAGCATAATATGACTTTCAGTTCTGATGTGGCCTGTAAACAATGAGTTTCAGACCACTGTATTAGGGTAAAACTAGACCCTCAAAATAAGAATGAAAGTTTTGGTTTCAAGTTTTATTAGTCGTATGGGATATACATGGTATACATCGTCCAAGGAAAGGCTTACTTGCAGGTTCCTTCTCGATAATGCAACAACAATAATAAAATATAAGCATACGAACATAAAATAAATGGCTCAGTAGAATATAATAAACATTTTGGCATAAGTATAATACAGGAAGGAACAATTTCTAGTCGAATATTGACACGTACACTACCGGTCAAACGTTTTAGAACACCTACTCATTCAAGGTTTTTTCTTTATTTTTACTATTTTCTGCATTGTAGAATAATAGTGAAGACATTAACACTAGGAAATAACACATATGGAATCATGTAGTAAAAAAGTGTATTTGAGATTCTTCAAATAGCCACCCTTTGCCTTGATGACAGCTTTGCACACTCTTGGCATTCTCTCAACCAGCTTCACCTGGAATGCTTTTCCAACAATCTTGAAGGAGGTCCCACATATGCTGAGCACTTGTTGGCTGCTTTTCCTTCACTCTGCGGTCCGACTCATCCCAAACCATCTCAATTTGATTAAGGTCAAGGTGATTGTGGAGGACAGGTTATCTGATGCAGCACTCCATCACTCTCCTTACACAGCCTGGAAGTATGCTGGGTCATTGTCCTGTTGAAAAACAAATGATAGTCCCACTAAGTCCAAACCAGATGTGATGGCGTATCGCTGAAAAATGCTGTGGTAGCCATGCTGGTTAAGTGTGCCTTGAATTCTAAATAAATCACAGACAGTGTCACCAGCAAAGCACCCCACACCATAACTTATCCTTCTCCATGCTTTACGGTGGGAAATACACATGCGGAGATCATCTGTTCACCCGCAACGCATCTCACAAAGACACGGCAGTTGGAACCAAAAATCTCCAATTTGGACTCCAGACCAAAGGACAAATTTCCACCGGTCTAATGTCCATTGCTCATGTTTCTTGGTCCAAGCAAGTCTCTTCTTCTTATTGGTGCCCTTTAGTAGTGGTTTATCTGCAGCAATATGACCTTGAAAGCCTGATTCAAGCAGTCTCCTCTGAACAGTTGATGTTGAGATGGGTCTGTTACTTGAAGTCTGTGAAGCATTTATTTGGGCTGCAATTTCTGAGGCTGGTAACTCTAATGACCTTGCACGCTGACCACACTGTCTTGTTTAGCACGCTTTGTACAAAATAATAAAATGCAGTACGACAGGATATTTCTTAATTTAGCCCTTTATTAGCTAGTTATAACTGGCATGTTCACGTGTCTCATACCATGATCAACTGACCATGACCCCACCACCTGGGTGGTCTTAACCAATCATAGCGCAGTATGATACGACGGTAAAATGCATCCAAATACAATTCAGTATGTTTACACATATGAATTATACATCCCCCTTCTTTTAAAACAAAAATAAAAATGTTTTACATATCCTAAGTGTTTCTTTTGAATACATGCTCTGTAGTTTGAACTCAAGGTAAGTAACCATTTATACTGCATACTGCACCAACTGAATCAACATAACAGACTCTGAAACAATGATTCAGCATACTGTTACTTTTAGAACAAGGGATTCTCAGCAACTCAGTTTTCACTGTAGCAATGACATCTTAACATTTCAAACAAATACAATACCAATGCATTTCAAGTCAACTTTTCAATAACACGTTTACAGTCTGGAACTCTTTTAGGGCAACGATCCGCCAACACCCTTTGACATTTCACAAGTCTACGACAGCTCTGGGCGTGACCTCTCTTCCTGACCTTGTGTGATATGGTGCTGAGCATGCTTCTGTGTCAGTCAACAGTTCTTGTGGTGTTGCAGGTATGTATGGTGTATGTTTTGCTGTGTGTGTGTTTAGTCCATCACGTTCTCTTTCAGGGGAACAGTTCATCTCATCAGTGTGTTGTTCTTTTGTGTTCAGTAGGTGACGACGATTGCGGCGGTACACCGCTCCTTCTGCGGTGCGGACGTGATATGAACGTTCAGTGTCAGCTGGCTGGATGACGACTGCTGGCTTCCAGGGGCCATGCTCCTGGATTCTAACTGACTCTCCGTCGTTCAGTGGTGGCAGTGGTCTAGCTGACCTGTCGTAGTATAGCTTTTGTGTTGTTGTCTCTGTGCACGTTTTTCATGTATTTCCTAGTAGCTGATGACCTCAGGTTGCAGCTGCTGGTTGGTGCTGGGAAGGTTGAGCGAAGTCTGTGGCTCATCAACAGCTGGGCTGGTGATTTGAAGTTGTCAACTGGAGTGTTGCGGTATTCAAGGAGACTGAGGTAGGGGTCTCTCTTGTCTGCTTTTGCTTTGTCCATGAGTGATTTAGCAATCTGCACAGATTTTTCAGCAAGGCCATTACTTTGAGGGTAATGTGGGCTTGTGGTGACGTGTGAACTCCCATGCTTTTGTGAAGGATTCAAACTTATTTGATTTGTAACAGGGGCCATTGTCAGATAATAAAGTCTATACAATGCCATGCCTGGCAAAGATTGCTTTCAGCTTGTGTATCACAGCTGCAGATGTGGCGCTGTGAAGCTTGTCGAGTTCGAAGTATCTGCTGTAGTTGTCCACTGTTACGATGTAGTCCTCGTTGTTCCAGGTGAACAGATCGGTTGCCACGACCTGCCAGGGTCGGTCTGGGATACAGTAAGGTAACATTGGCTCTTTGGTGTTTGAGGGGCGTCGTTCAAGACAGGTTTACCAACAATGTCCTCTATTTGTTTTCACATTCCGGGCCAAAACAAAATGTCCCGTGCTCTCTGTTTGCACTTTTCCATGCACATGTGTCCAGCATGGATCTTCGTCAAAATCTCTTCATTGAGACTGGTAGGAATGAGGATTTTCTCTCCTTTGAAAATGATTCCGTTGATCTGTGATAGTTCATCACGATGGTTCCAGAACTCTGAGACGCTCTGAAGGCATTTTCTCCTCTCCTCAGGCCATCCATCCTGTATGACTTTCCTCAGCTGTGTGAAATGTGAGTCCTTTTCTGTTTCTGCTCGGATCTCCTTCAGTCTTGTGTCACTAACTGGTAAGTTGCTGTACACAGTGTGCACTTGCATGTCCATGCCTTCACTGAGGCTGCTGTCCTTGTAGGTAGGAAACTTCCTGGAGAGTGTGTCTGCGACAGGGATGTCTTTGCCTGGGCGGTGAGTGATTGTGAAGTCGTTTTTTTGTAGTTGAAGGATCATTCTCTGTAGCCTTGGTGGGGCTGCGGCTAGAGGCTAGTTTCCTCATGATTGACTCGAGGGGCTTGTGGTCGGTTCCACAATGACTTGTTGTCCATATACGTACTGATGGAAACACTTACATCCGAACAGAATGGTGTAGAGCTCCTTTTCGATTTGAGCGTAGTTGATTTCACAGTCTGTGAGAGATTTGGAAGAGTTGCCGATGGGCTTTCCTTCTTGCAGTAGCACTGCACCTAGTCCATACTTCGAAGCATCCACTTGTAGTCTGAGCTCTTTGTTGGGGTCGTAGTAGGCAAGGATTGGTCCTGGTTCTCTCGTGATCAATTCTTTCAATCTCTGGAAAGCAATGTTGTGTTGCTTGTCCCAGAGAAACTCACTGGACTGCTTTAGTAGCTGATGCAGGGGTGCATTAGCATTGGAGAGGCTGGGTGCAAACTTGGCTAAGTAGTTGACCATGCCAAGCACTGTTTCCAGCTCTGCATGGCTATTTGGTGGCTCCATTTCTTTTATGGCTGAGATCTTCTGTGAATCTGGCTTGATTCCATTTGCTGTGAGAAGATGTCCGAAGTAGCTGACCTCTGTAGCGCCGACTGTGCTCTTCTCGGGTTGAGCCGGACTCCTCTCTCGCGGGACCTTTGCAGCATCGCGCGGAGGTTTCTGTCACGTTCCTCTTTGGTTCGACCATAGACAAGGATGTCGTCCACAATTGCCACAACTCCGTCGAGGCCTTCGTACACTTCGTCAATCTTTCTCTTAAACTCGTCTTGGGCTGAAATAATCCCAAAAGGCAGGCGACGGAACCTGTAGCGTCTAAATGGTGTGTTGAACATTGTGAGCTTTGATTACTCTTCTGTGAGCTTGATAGCCCAGTGGCTTGATCTGGCGTCAATGACACTGAAGTAGCGTGCTCTCGCTAGCTTGTGTGTGATGCCATCTAGTGTTGGTAAAGGGTAATGGGGGCGTTTGATAGACTTGTTCAAGTCTCTTGGATCTCCACCACCACTAACGCGTTTACCCAATCTGTCGGTTCTGTAACTTTGGTGATTATGTCAGATTGCTCCATGCTCTCTAACTCTTTCTTCAGACGGGCGTGGAGAGCAAGGGGAATCTTTCTCGTGGGTAGACCACAGGGGTTGTGTCTTTATCAAGGTGAATGGTACATTCTCATGGGAATAGTTATATTCCTGTATAAACATCAGCAAACTCCTCCAGTACATGTTCTGTCTCTACTGGTGCTGTCACTGATTAAACTAGCTTGATGAGGTCCATGTTCTGTCTCTACTGGTGCTGTCACTGATGACGCACATGCTGCTGATCGGCGCACATTTTAGTACTCATCGCGCACCAGCGCACGACACACACACACACACACACACACACACCACACACACACACACACAACACACACACACACACACACACACCACACACACACAACACACACTCATGCTATACACCATCACCAACTGCTGCTACCAGACTCTTATTATACTGCTCAGTTATACCACTGCCCATTCCCAAATATACACTACCGGTAAAAAGTTTTAGAAGACCTACTCATTCAAGGGTTTTCTTTATTTGAACTATTTTCTACATTGTAGAATAAAAGTGCAAGACATCAAAACTATGAAGTAACACATATGTAACCAAAAAAAGGTGTTAAACAACATAATATATTTTACATTTGAGGTTCCTTCAAAATAGCCCCTTTGCCTTGATGGACAGCTTTGCACACTCTTGGCATTCTCTCAACCAGATCGTGAGGTAGTCACCTGGAATGCATTTCAATTGACAGGTGTGCCTTGTTAAAAGTACATTTGTGGAATTTTTTTCATCTCTTAACTTCTTGGAACTATAGGGGGTGCTGTTCCGCATTAGCATATTTGTGTCCCAAATTAAACTGCCTCGTGCTAAATTCTTTGATCGACAATATGCCATATTATTGTTATTATTGGATAGAAAACACCTTCTAGTTTCTATAGAATGGAAATTTTGTCTCTGAGGTGGTACAGAACAATTTCTACAGCACTTTTCATGACAGGGTTCAGATTTCAGAAATGTTTACCCCTGATCTGGGGTCTGTTTTTAAGGCGACAAGTGAATGCTATGAAGAAACCGACACTGCCTACGTTTTCCTCTGGGTTGTCTGTACGTCATCACGTTTTCAATGGAATCGATGGGACATTCACAGCCATTTAAAAGACAAAAAAATGTATAGAGACCGTCCTTTCTCGTCGTGCGCCTGAAGCGTGAAGGCCATCGGACTTGCCTCGTTCCAAATCGTTGTCTAACCAAGATATTTTCTCCGGTCATGTTTTCAGTCGTTATAGTTGTTAAAAACATCAATAATGTAGTTAATTTGAACCGTTTTATAGCAATTTATATCCGTTTAGTGCGATTTTGAGGAATTTCTTTGTTGTGCGCACTCTGAACAGTTTTGGAACACGTTTTGGGTGTCGGTCCGTTGGTGGTGGACATTTCGAAGGACAGAGGACATCTATCGACCAAAAGACGTTTATTTAACATAGAAAGGATACATTGCCCAAGAATTGATGGAAGAACAGCTCAAATAAGCAATATTTAAATATGATAAATCGTGTTTCTGTCGAAATATTTAAACGCATATTTCGCCATTTTGTTTGGTATAGCTTCACTTGGCCAACCCTGTATTGAAAAGTAAGGATATATTTTAAAAATGTAAATCAGCGGTTGCATTAAGAACTAATTTGTCTTTCGATTGCTGTCAACCCTGTATTTTTTAGTCAAGTATATGATTAGCTTTCAATTAAACTAGATCACTCTGATAGATGACGTCAGACATATTGAGGCTTGATTTCCTAGTATTTTTTATTGTGTAACCACAGGTTTTTGTATGGCTAAATATGCACCTTTTCGAACAAACTGTATATGTATATTGTAAAATGATGTTACAGGAAGTGTCATCGGAAGAATTCTGAGAAGGTTAGTGAAAAAATTAATATATTTTGCGCGAGTGATTAACGTGTATTAGCGCTCTTTGGCTGGAATCGATGCTCTGGTAACGTTTGCACATTGGGTATGCTAACTTATCGATTATTGTGTTTCATCGCTGAAAAACGCTTAGAAAATCTGAAATATGGTCTGAAATCACAAGAAACTGGGTCTTTCCATTGCTATGCTTTGTCTATTTTTTATGAAATGTTTTTATGATGAGTAAATTGGTCATACACGTTGCTCTATCTAGTAATTCTAGTCGATTTGCGATGGTCGGTGCAATTGTAAACTGTGATTTCTACCTGAAAATATGCACTTTTTTTCTAACAAAAACTACCTTATACCAACATGAATATGTTATCAATACTGTCATCTGAAGAGGTTTTTTCTGTTAGTGGATATCAATATCTTAGTTGAGCCGAATTTGGTGATAGCACCTGAAGGAGTAAGAAACTGATGGAGTTAGAATAGTGGTGTATTTTGCTAACGTGTTTAGCTAATAGATTTACATATTTTGTCTTCCCCTGTAAAACATTTTAAAAACTGAAATGGTGGCTTTATTCACAAGATCTGTATCTTCATCTGGTGTCTTGGACTTGTGATTTAATGATATTATATGCTACTATCTACTTGTGAAGCTATCTAGCTATGCTAATCAGTGTGTGGGGGGATGGGGGGTGCTCCCGGACCCGGGGTAGAGGCTCGTTAGAGGTTAA
>NC_036851.1:25582288-25627551 GCF_002910315.2 Salvelinus sp. IW2-2015
AGGAACATGGACCTCATCAAGCAGTTTTTATCAGTGACAGCACCAGTAAAGACAGAACATGGACCTCATCAAGCCAGTTTTATCAGTGACAGCACCAGAAAGACAGAATGGACCTCATCAAGCTAGTTTTATCAGTGGCAGCACCAGTACAGACAGAACATGGACCTCATCAAGCTAGTTTTATCAGTGACAGCACCAGTAAGAGACAGAACATGGACCTCATCAAGCCTAGTTTATCAGTGACAGCACCAGTAGAGACAGAACATGGACCTCATCAAGCTAGTTTTATTCAGTGACAGTACCAGTAGAGACAGAACATGGACCTCATCAAGCTAGTTTATCAGTGACAGTACCAGTAGAGACAGAACATGGACCTCATCAAGCCAGTTTTCAGTGACAGCACCAGTAAAGACAGAACATGGACCTCATCAAGCTAGTTTTATCAGTGACAGCACCAGTAGAGACAGAACATGGACCTCATCAAGCTAGTTTATCATGTGACAATACCAGTAGAGACAGAACATGGACCTCATCAAGCTAGTTTATCAGTGACAGCACCAGTAGAGACAGAACATGGACCTCATCAAGCTAGTTTTATCAGTGACAGCACCAGTAAAGACAGAACATGGACCTCATCAAGCCAGTTTATCAGTGACAAGCACCAGTAAAGACAGAATATGGACCTCATCAAGCTAGTTTTAGAGTGGACAGCACCAGTAGAGACAGAACATGGACCTCATCAAGCTAGTTTTATCAGTGACAGCACCAGTAGAGACAGAGCATGGACCTCATCAAGTATTCATCAGTGACAGTACCAGTAGAGACAGAACATGGACCTCATCAAGCTAGTTTTATCAGTGACAGCACCAGTAGAGACAGAAACATGACCTCATCAAGCTATTCTATCAGTGACAGCACCAGTAGAGACAGAACATGGACCTCATCAAGCTATTTATCAGTGACAGCACAGTAAAGACAGAACATGGACCTCAACAAGCTAGTTAATCAGTGCAGTCCAGTTCATGTGTACAGCAGTCTGATGATTTGCAGATAAAAACTGTCTCTGAGCCTGTTGGTATCCGCCCTCTTGCTCCAATACTGTCTGCCTGATGGTAAAGGAGAGAACAGCTTGTGGCTGGGGTGTGTGGGGTCCTTGATGATGCTGCATTCCTTCCTCAGGCACCGTTTTAAGTAGATGTCCTGGATGGGTAGGAGCACGTTCCCAGTGATGTACTGGGCCGTCTTCACCCCCCGCTGGAGGGCCTTGCAGCCGTGGTGGAGCAATTCTCAAATCAGGCCTGATGCAACTAGTCAGGATGCTCTCAATGGTGCAGTGGTAGTATTTGGAGAGTATTTCTACAGCCGCCTTAGGAGGTAGATATGCTGTTGCGTACGCTGTTGCGTACTCGAAATACAGGAAACTGCAAAAATAATGGAAACACTTCAATAAATGAGGGATACAAAGTTTATTGAAAGCAGGTGCTTCCACACAGGTGAGGTTCCTGAATTATTTAAGCAATTAACATACGATCATGCTTAGGGTCAAGTATAAAAATGCTGGGCAGGCCATTATTTTGGCCAGTATTTTGGCTACCATGGCTATGCCCCAATAGGATGACAATGCCCTCATCAACAGGGCATGAACGGTCACTGAATGGTTTGATGAGCATGAAAACGATGTAAACCATACATATGGCATGGCCATCTCAGTCACCAGATCTCAACCCAATTATACCCTTATGGGAGATTTTAGAGAGGCGCCTGAGACAGCGTTTTCCACCACCATCAACAAAACACCAAATTATGGAATTTCTCATGGAAGAATGGTGTTGCATCCCTCCAATAGAGTTCCAGACACTTGTAGGTTCTATGCCAAGGTGTATTGAATCTTTTCTTGCTCATAGTGGCCCAACACACTATTAAGACACGTGTTGGTGTTTCCTTTATTTTGGCAATTACCTGTATGTATTGTATTGTCTTAAAGAATTAACTTTTAATGAAAATATATTCACTTAGGATCTCACTTGGTGAAGGCCACAGGACTGAATATTTATAAATGCAACAACCCATCCCAGCAAAACAGGAACATTCCCAGAACATTAGCTAAGACTCCCATTAAGTTTTATCTAACATTAGCATGATAACATCCCGACAACATTTAAATACGTTTTTTGAAAACACATATGTTTTATTCAGAAAATGTTTTCAATGAAATGTCCTTTGATTGTTCTCCTAACGTTCACTAAAATGTTTTGCATAACATCTGTAACAACCACCACAGAACATTCCACAAATATTCTCTTTAGGTTTCCAGGTTATGTTAAAACACAATGTACCAGTAATGTTTTTAGAACATTTTGCCGCAACAAAATGTGAGAGCAACATTCTGGGAATGTTCTTGCAACATCAGGTGAATGTTTTATACAAACATTGTATAATCATCAGCACAACTGGACAGTTTTCGTGTTATGATAACATTTTCCGCAACCTAACAAATGTTCTGCAAACTTTCACAGAACCAGTTTTGGTTTGCTGGGATGTGTCTGTCACTTACAAATACAGCCATGTGTGGTAACTCTACAATTCACTAAAAAGGCAAGGAAACCTGAGAAATATGCAAATAAGGCTTTACACTTAACCGTGTGTTAATTTAACACTGAAAAGTGCGAACCCGTATAGACACTGGAACAGCATTAAATTTAACACTCTCAGTGTTGATTTAACACTGAATAATTTGCTGTGTACTTTCCTTGTACAGAGTGTGTGTCACTAACAGTGTAAATCTCATGGTGTCTCTGTCGCTGAGAGTGAGTGTTTCTCATAGTGAGTGAGTATCTCTAAGAGTGTGTCACTTGTCGTGTAGTACATCACACCTCTGGCCCAGCACTATGTTTAAGCTGCAGCTACCTGATAAGTGTGTCACTGACCCAGTATTTAAGAAAGGAGCAGAGGAAAGAGGGACATAACAAAAAGTAGTTTAGAATGACTCCTGCTGAGATTAAAGGGGAGAGGGGGAGGACAGGGGGAGGAGAGGGGGGAGGAGAGGTAGGAAGATGGGGAGATCAATGGGACCGGAGTAGGGGGAGAAGGAAAGGAAAGGAGCGGAAAGGAATGTGTTTGATAAAGTTGAAGTCGGAAGTTTACATACACCTTAGCCAAATACATTTAAACTCAGTTTCTCATAATTCCTGACATTTAATCCTAGTAAAAATTCCCTATTTTAAGTCAGTTAGGATCACCACTTTATTTTAAGAATGTGAAATGTCAGAATAATAGTAGAGAGAATTATTTATTTCAGCTTTTATTTCTTTCATCACATTCCCCGTGGGTCAGAAGTTTACATGCACTCAATTAGTATTTGGTAGCATTGCCTTTAAATTGTTTAACTTGGGTCAAACGTGTCGGGTAGCCTTCCACAAGCTTCCTACAATAAGTTGGGTGAATTTTGGCACATTCCTCCTGACAGAGCTGGTGTAACTGAGTCAGGTTTTGTAGGCCTCCTTACTCGCACACGCTTTTTCAGTTCTGCCCACAAATTTTCTATAGGATTGAGGTCAGGGCTTTGTGATGGCCACTCCAATACCTTGACTTTGTTGTCCTTAAGCCATTTTGCCACAACTTTGGAAGTATGCTTGGGGTCATTGTCCATTTGGAAGAGACATTGGCAACCAAGCTTTAACTTCCTGACAGGTCTTGAGATGTTGCTTCAATATATCCACATAATTTTCCTGCCTCATGATGCCATCTATTTTGTGAAGTGCACCAGTCCCTCCTGCAGAATGCACCCCCACAACATGATCCTGCCACCCCCGTGCTTCACGGTTGGGATGGTGTTCTTCGGTTTGCAAGCTTCCACCTTTTTCCTCCAAACATAACAACGGTCATTATGGCCAAACAGTTCTATTTTTGTTTCATCAGACCAGAGGACATTTCTCCAAAAATTACAATCTCTGTCCCCATGTGCAGTTGCAAACCGTAGTCTGGCTTTTTTATGGCGGTTTTGGAGCAGTGGCTTCTTCCTTGCTGAGCGGCCTTTCAGGTTATGTCGATATAGGACTCGTTTTACTGTGGATATAGATACTTTTGTACCTGTTTCCTCCAGCATCTTCACAAGTTCCTTTGCTGTTGTTCTGGGATTGATTTGCACTTTCGCACCAAAGTATGTTCATCTCTAGGAGCCAGCACGCATCTCCTTCCTGAGCAGTATGAAGGCTACGTGGTCCCATGGTGTTTATACTTGCGTACAATTGTTTGTACAGATGAAAGTGGTACCTTCAGGCATTTGGAAATTGCTCCCAAGGATGTACCAGACTTGTGGAGGTCTACAATTTTTTTCTGAGGTCTTGGCTGATTTCTTTTGATTTTCCCATGATGTCAAGCAACGAGGCACTGAGCTTGAAGGTAGGCCTTGAAATACATAAACAGGTACACCTCCAATTGACTCAAATGATGTCAATTAGCCTATCAGAAGCTTCTAAAGCCATGACATCCTTTTCTGGAATTTTTCAAGCTGTTAAAAGGCACAGTCAAATTAGTGTATGTAAACTTCTGACCCACTGGAATTGTAATGCAGTGAATTAAGTGAAATAATCTGTCTGTAAAAAATTGTTGGAAAAATTACTTGTGTCATGCACAAAGTAAGTGTCCTAACCGACTTGCCAAAACTATAGTTTGTCAACAAGAAATTTGTGGAGTGGTTGAAAAACAAGTTTTAATGACTCCAACCTAAGTGTATGTAAACTTCCGACTTCAACTGTATTTCCAAAACGATTCCTGGTGCTATGAATGATATATTTATCAGAAAAGGTCAAGGACATGTCAGTAGTCAAATGGACAACAGCTTACCTTAACCCCCAAGTAAGCTGTTTGCACCATGGCAATTTTACTGAATGTATTGAATTGAACAAAAGGCAGAGAAGAACAGTGATACATTCAGTTGGTGTGCTCTAAACAGCTCTGTCACTGGGGTTATATTTAGCCAACAAAACACCAGCAAGCACAGCGACAAATGGCTACAAACTGACCCCTACCATCTGCCCCCCCMCCCCCCCCCCACCCCCCCACACACACACACTCCTGCTCCCCATCCCCTTTACGTAACAGGGTTAGTTATGTTTCCACATGGTCTGCGGTTGTAAGGCTTGTTGGACGTACAGCCAAATTCTCTAAAACAACATTGGAGGCGGCTTTGGACGCTCCCTCAAAACTAGAGACATCTGTGGCATTGTGCTGTGTGACAAAACCACACATTTTTGGGAGGCATTTTATTGTCACCAGCAGAAAGTGCACCTGTGTAATGATCATGCTGTTTAATCAGCTTCTTGATATGCCACACCTGTCAAGTGGATGGATTATCATGGCAAAAGAGAAATGCTCACTAACAGGTATGTAAACAAATTTGTGAACAAAATTGGAGAGAAATAAGCTTTTTGTGCATATAGAAAATGTATGCAATCTTTTGTTTCAGCTCATGAACTTTACATGTTGCATTTATATTTTTGTTCAGTATATATACACTATGTATACAAAAGTATGAGGACACTCATAAGTGGATTTACGAGTGTTAGTGGATTCGGCTATTTCAGCCACAACTGTTGCTGAAAGGTCTATAAAATCGAGCACATAGCTATGCAATCTCCATAGACAAACATTGGCAGTAGAATGGCCTTACTGAAAACCTCAGTGACTTTCAACGTGGTACCGTCATAGGATGCAATTTTTCCAACAAGTCAGTTTGTCAAGTTTCTGCCCCGGTCAACTGTAAGTGCTGCTATTGTGAAGTGGAAACATCTAGGAGCAACAATGGCTCAGCAGCAAAGTAGTGGACCACACAAGCTCACAGAATAAGGCTGCCAATTGCTGAAGCGAGTAGCGTACAAAAATCGTCTGTCCTCGGTTGCATTACTCACTACTGAGTTCCAAACTGCCTTCGGAAGCAACATCAGCCCAATAACTGTTCGTCGGGAGCTTCATGAAATGGGTTTTCATGGCCGAGCAGCCACACACAAGGCTAAGATCACCATGTGCAATGCTAAGCGTCGGCTGGAGTGGTGAAAAGCTCGCCACCATTGAACTCTGGAGCAGTGGAGTGATGAATCACGCTTCAACATTGACAGTCCGATGGACTAATCTGGGTTTGGTGGATGCCAGGAGAATGCTACCTGCCAGAATGCATAGTTCCAACTGTAAAGTTTGGTGGAGGAGGAATAATGGTCTGGGGCTGCTTGTCATGGGTCAGGCTAGGCCCCTTAGTTTCAGGGAAGGGAAATCTTAACGCTAAAGCATATAATTACATTCTAGGCGATTCTGTGCTTCCAACTTCATGGCAACAGTTTGGGGAAGGCCATTTCCTGTTTCAGTTTGACAATCCCCCATGCATAAAGGGAGGTCCGTACAGAAATAGTTTGCAGAGATCGGTGTGGTAGAACTTGACTGGCCTGCACAGAGCCCTGACCTCAACCCCATTGAACAGCTTTGGGATGAATTGGAACGCTGACTGCGAGCCAGGCCTAATTGCCCAACATCAGTGCCCGACCTCACTAATGCTCCTGTGGCTGAAGTCCCCTCAGCAATGTTCCAACATCTAGTGGAATGCCTTCCCAGAAGAGTGGATGCTGTTATAGCAGCAAAGGTGGGACCAACTCCATATTAATGCCCATGATTTTGGAATGAGATGTTTGACGAGCAGGTGTCCACATACTTTTGGTCATGTAATATATATGTGTAGGGTACCTGTTAGATATTTGGGGCTTCCTGTGATGTGCTTTTGTATGTATGATTGCTGTGCAAGGCAGTTAGCCAGCATGTTCGAGATGTAATGGACACCGCCCGGGCAAACTTTTGTTATTGACCAAATACTTATTTTCCACCATAATTTGCAAATAAATTCATTAAAAATCCTACAATGTGAGTTTCTGGATTTTTTTCTTCTCATTTTGTCTGTCATAGTTGAAGTGTACCTATGATGAAAATTACAGGGCTCTCTCATCTTTTTAAGTGGGAGAACTTGCACAATTGGTGGCTGACTAAATACTTTTTTGCCCCACTGTATATTTGGCTAAGGTTTTTGTCAGCCGGTTATTGTCATGCAAAAGTAGGCATCTCCAGGCCTCCATACGTACAAGCTGCTGATGCATGCCTTTGGGACATCTACATTTTAACAAGTCTAATAAATCCATGTAATTTACACCATCACAATAAATCCATTATTTAATTTAGGTAGGTCTAAAGAAACATTATGATATGAAGAAAATGTATTTCAGATTAACAGAATATGAGTTGGCCTATTATGTTATCCATAGGCTGTCATTTAGCAGACAAGACATGCTTATAAGTCTTGCGCCATTATTTTAAATTCTATGATTTTATAGTAAGACGAATATAATTGAACTGAACTGAATAACACAGAAATTATATTTTTTCAGAGTGTGCTGATAAACTATGTTCAGCGTAAAATTGAGAATTTGAAACAGGTCCTACAGGCTACGCTATATTTAGTTATTTGGCAACTTTATTTGTTAATGACAGAGTATATGGGCTGCAGGGTGTGACTATAGGCTACTGATGATTTGAAAAAGTTGCAAAAAAAGCTTGCGTTCTGTTCCTTGCCTCAGGCAGCACAGCTGTTCTCTCATCAAGTGATCATAGTACCACCCATTAGACTATTCTCAATGTAACAATGTCTTTACTAATATGTTGAATTAGTTTTGGCCCATTATCAAATGGGTAGGAACAGGGGCAGGGGGAAAAAATACATGTCATCCGCCTATGCACCCGAATAGGAAATGGAAGCAGCTTTCCCGCTTGTTCCTTTTGGTAGGCTACTCTGGTTATTTCACTCCAGGCACCAACCACTGCTTGAGGATCATGCAGCCTCTCGCTGTGTAAAGGGTGATATTCCGTCCCAACTCTGTATGCCATGGGCTTCACAACCCTGTTTCGGCAGCTACCAAGTGCTTAATTTTGGAAACCATGTGAAATCTTTTCGGGAACATCAAAAGTAACATGTTTTCACAACAAAACATGTTTAATTAAACTGTTGACAGCTCTTCTCTCTGCTTGAGAAAGTGAGGAGATGGAAATGCACAGTCCTCTTATTAATTACGAAATTATAAACATTCCCTTTACTTTGCTATTCAAAATCAAATACAAATTCACAATAATTGTAGGCTAACTCTGTCAGCCACTCTGCACAATCAATCAACCAACAACATGGCCTAGGCCTATACATTCTCTCCAAGACTCATTGATAGAAAGTTTGGAGTGTAGCATCAGGTAACCAGTCCATCTAGTATGCATAATAATACAGTCCACACTCAAAAGGTGATTACTAGAATGTGATGAATTTTGGAATACAGGCTAGTTCAATCAGTTTCTTTAAAAAGGTTTTTCTGCAGTGCGTAATATGCGGTAGGATATGTATTGTATAAGGAATGGCACAATCATTATTTTAATTCTGTTTTCTTCAGGCTTGGGCTCATATATAGGCCTATGCCTATGTATAAGCTTTAATATGTGTATGGTTGTTAAGAATTAATCATCACCTTAGAAAGCGCTCCCCATTTCATTGTGTTTGTTTTTGAAGCACTCAGTTTCAACCTGTTGTTGAACCTCTTCCTTCAAATTGATCAATCACAGTGAGGTGAGTTGTAAAAGCACAATACTGTTTTGATAATAAAAGTTTGATGTCATTTTCGATTGCTTTGATGTCAGAGTGGTTAGAAGGACAATAGAGCCCTGAGTACCAGGCCATTAGCGAGTTGGATACTACCAAAGCATGCCCTGAATGCATAAAAGGAGATTACCCAGACTCAACGGTCACATGGAATGACTCATGACTGCCAGTGTTGTGGTAAAATGGTCACTGCAACAGCCCTATATTGGATGGAGTACTAAGAATAGCCCTTGTGTTTCATTAAGTAATATCTTTGTACGTCTCACATCATCCCTAAAAACAAATAGAAACAGTCAAAACACACTGACTGAAAATGGCACATTTCTTGTTTCAAGCAAGAATGATTTAAGCTTATTGATACAGTGAATACAGTAAGCATTATGTTAGAAAATCTACATTTGATGAGATTGAAATTGAGGTGAAATGAAGAAGAGGTATAGATGAGATGAAAAGAGGTTGATATGAGTTTGATCAAACATCCTCCAGGGGAGCTGTCTTCCTTGAGTTGTAGCCTGCATATCCCAACCCCCCCTGAGAGTCGGGTCATTGCCAGGGTCAGCCATTATCAACGGTAACTCTTGAGCAATTAAGGTTAAGTGCCTCGCTCAAGGGCACATCAACAGATTTTTCACCTTGTCATCTCAGGGATTAGAATTAGCGACTTTTCGGGTACTGGCCCAATGCTCTAACTGATAGGCTACCTGCCACCCTTGCTGTGTGTGTGTTTTTATATTTGTAAGTGTCTTCCCCTCCTGTATTAAGCCGCTGCACGTAGGCACGAGGCACACTACACATGATGAGGGGGAACCATTGTACCCCCCCGTGTCCCTTTGCCTGGGGAAGGGTTTGGCAGGCTCACCACTGCCCGCATTTGGCCGTGGCACTCATCTCCTCCATCCCTCCCTCTCTCCATCCTTCACTCAGTCTCCCTGTTCACAAGGCCAGCTGCACACACACACACACACACACACACACACACACACACACACACACACACACACACACACACACACAGTCTTCTACAGCTAACCTTGTGGGGGCACACAATTCAGACCCATTCCAAATTCTATTTTCCCTAACCTCTAACCCTAACCCTAAAGCTAATCCTAACCCATACTCTTACTCTAACCCTAACTCAACCTTAACCCAAAATCCTAACCCCACAAGAACAGTTAAACACGACCACACACAAACACAGTTGGTGGCCTTTCGATAGTGGGGGCTAAAACAGAGAGACTACATTGCTTTCACCAAGAGCAGTGTCCTCAGAAAACTTTGCTGTGATTGATGGGAAGACAGCCAAAACCCTTGATCCAGTCAGCCTTTAGCTACAGGGAAAACACAGTACTCATTCTGCAATCAGACAAGTTACAGTTTGATGCCAAGTTTCTCTGCATCAGTAGGATCCATAGATGATAATTGTCCTTGATTCACACGCAGGCCCGTATGCGCACGCACTCACACATCCTTCAGTAATAATGTCATTGCCAAGTGAAGTTTCCCTTTGTCAGAAGGATCAATATCTGATCATTGTCCTTGAATTTAACACTCCCACACACTCACACACTCACACTCCCACCAGGACTTCTGACTATCTGAATCAGAAATTCGCCACAGGGAACGTTTAGGATTTGGCTGTATGTAGCAACAAAGCTTACACACACACACACACACACACACACACACACACACACACACACACACCTCTAATTATTGATGACCTTCAATTGAGCATTCTCCTATATTCCACTGTCTCAATCTAAACAGTGTTGAAAGAAATACATTGAATTGATTTCCGTTAATATCAATAGGGAACCTTTTTCTAAAAGAAGAAAAGCTGGTGGAATATGTTCTATGTTGTGGAGTTTTCTTGATATCCAAGAACAGACACAAGACTAGGACATTTGTATGTAAAAAGGACAGAAAATATTATGATAATTAGTTGCAAGTGTTTCTTAAAGAATTTGTAGAAGAGTAATAAAAGAAAGAGGGGGAGAGGTGAAAGAGTTGAGAGAGTGTGTGAGTGAGTGAGTGAGTGAGTGAGTGAGGGAAAGAGGAGTAAGAGCAAGCAAGGCAGAGAGGGAGGCGACAGAGTTGGGAGGGAGAGTAAAAGAGGAGAGATCGAGATGTAGAGAGTGAAAGAGCGAGAGAGAGGCAGAGAACAGTCGAAAGTGCATGCAAGAGTGAGAGAAAAGAAAGAGAGTGGGAGCGTCAGAGATAGTGAACACGTTAGAGATTGAGAGAAAGAGTCTCTAAGGTAGGATAGGTAAAGGTGAGGTATCGTGAGAGTATTTGGTTAGTGGACCGTCAGAATCCTGCCCTCTAATTGGTTACTGAGAGTTGGAGTGACAGTCTGGTACCTCCCCTGAGTGTGTATGTATGTGTGAGAGCAGACAGAGAGGCTGAGAGGCACAGAGGCAGTCTCTAACTCTATCCCAGCCCTCAGCCCCTCAGACCCACTCTCTCTCACTCACTCACTCACAGACGCACCCTCAGCGCTGGCTCGGGCTCCGCTTCAACACTGGGACACAGAGGCAGCAAGAGTCTGAGGGAGAGTAAGAGCGAGGGAGTGAGAGAGAGGAAGAGAGAGGGAGATCGGTAGTGCGTGAGTGTGTGTGTGTGTGTGTGTGTTTGTGTGTGTGTGTAAGCACCATGTCTTCAGACCCAGGGCTCATAGCACTGTTTCTATGGACTATATCACTACAGACTCTGGGCACCGCCGGAAACAACAACAACGACAACAATGAAGGTAAGGCAGGAGTGTGAATCTGTGTGTGTGTCTTTGTGCGCATGTATGTGTGTGAAGGTATGAAACTGACAGCAGGGGAATACACACTGGCACTCACACTTATATTCGCAAGGACAGGTGTGAATTATTTGTGTCTCATGCCTTCAGCCAGGATTCATTTCATAATTTCATCATGTGTGGAGCTTAGCTGAATTACGATGCACATATATACATACATACATACAAACACACACCCATGCCATCGAACCCCATCTGAACTTCCTATCTGTTAGAATGTTTATCCTGGCAAGGTGATGTGAGTCATAGGCAAGACCTTACGGGGATGCTCTCTGTGTGTGTGCTGATGTGAGCCTATGTGGGTGTTTGCGCACATGCTGAGATTTTCAAGTTGCTTGGATATGCATGAGCTAGTATATGAGTGTGTATCTGCATGAGAGAGATTGGATATGTGTGTCTCTGTCGCATGCCATCTAAATACAGTATTTCCTTAACAAAGTGTTATCTTGGAAAAAGCCTGAAAAACCAGTTACGCTGGGCAGTAGGCCAGGGTTAGAAGATTACAGAGAAGTTGATTGATGTGTTCAGTGACAAAATGACACAGGGACAACATGCAGTGACAATAATCATGCCTCAAATTCACAGTAGTGTTTCCCTCTGAGTCCTCTGTAGAATAGACCATGCTGATGGTCAAATCCTGTGAGTGGGATCTTTCTTGGTGTTATTTTTCAGACAGTCTTGTGTTCATGATACAACTGAGAGATGAATCACTGTGTTTCTGAGGGCACCTAGACAACAACAGATGCTAGGCAAAACAATACCATCCATAACCCTGTGAGAAATATTAGGGTTTGTTTATGTCCTTCTTCCTGTCCTCCGTCCTACGATCTCGTGACAGCATCCATTTGTTTTCACTTGTTAAGCTCGTGTCACTCATCCTCTGGGGTGTTTGTGTGCATGGGTGTGAACGTGCCAGTTTGACCCAGTGTGTGTGTATATCTGGGTGTGTGTGCGTGTGTGCGTGCGTTCGTCCGTGTGTGTGTGACATGATGGGTCTCTGTCCTTGTCATGGGTCCTGAGACTCAGAGCAGAGTCAGCCTTGGCGTGACTGTCACACCCACGAAAGAGTGATGGAAAGAGAGAGGAAAGGGAAGGGGAGAGATCTCATTATTTATCCCAGAAAAGAGAGAAGTAAGCACACAGGACAGAGGGATGATGGGGAAAAGGGAGGATGGCAGTTTATCCTCAGTTTAGCACAGTGAAGAACGGAGAGAGGAGTTCAGTGATAGGCTGTAACGAGGGTGAGACAACGGATGAAGAGGAATGTTTCAGGGCCATCTCTTTCCTCCTCACTCTTTCCATTCATATCCCTCTCTAGAAGCTAGCAATGATTACAAAAACATAAGAGACAAATGTGTATACAGATGTAGGATCTTAATTTGGTCACCCTGTTGCGGGAGAACTTTCCTGCAGGACATTTGAAACTTGTACCGTATTTGTACTGTAATTTCCACTTTTAGATTTCAGACTTGATTTTCCCTTACGAAAAATATTTCAACCCTCATAAAAAATGGCCAATAATTCTAATCCACATAATAATTCATATTTACCTGCGGTAGCAAACTGGCTAAAATTAAGATCCTACATCTGTAGTTGTACGTTACTCCACTAAAATGAGACCATACAGTTTAGACTACTACAACTAATTGTTCCCACTAGTTTCAAGTTCCTGCTTTCAGTTGGTGATGCAGCGTGTGTGATCTAGTCTGAAGTCTCACCACTGCTGATCACGCAACCCCCTGACTCACTCACGCTAGTGGCTGCTACAGTGCAAATGCATGCTTGCTCACGCACCAGCCAGGTCACTCAAGATCCACTTCGAACTCCAACATTGGTCCAGGTACCCAGGACATCGGGATATGCCTTCAAAACTGGCCACTAGGGGCAACAGTGAGCGCTATTACCGTCAAGTAGGCTTGGGTTTTGCAAGGTTGTTGTGGACTGGGGTGACAGAGCAGTCAGCCTTGGTGTAAACTCCAAGGGTCAAGTGTTCAATCCCAGTGATAGGAGCAAGATTTCTTTAACCCTATCACAAACCTTAACTGGGACAAGAATTTGGCCCTGGTGCTGTATCCACACCAGCCCACCTCACTGCGTGTTTCCAGCCAACTCACTCTCTCATCACCCTACCGGTGGGCACCAGCCATACACAACTCATACCCACACATAGCCTACACCATGACCTTACACACCCTATTCATACACAGGCAGTAGTGCTGACACATAACAGAGGCAGTACAGTATAGTGTTCCTCAACTATTGCTGTACCAGTGACTGGCGGGACATGGACACCACTGGAGATACAACTCACCACTATAATTGTGGCTCCACTTTTGTAGCAAACTATGACAAACTTGTAACCCCACATTTGAGAAAATGGCCCATGAATGTTTTGGTACACCTACTGGAGAGCTCTTCTTTGTCTACACCCATTCAGCATCGTTCACACCCTCTTAAGCCTTAGTCCCACCCATCTCTTTCAGGATTCACAGTGTAGTAAACAACCAAAGATTTGGTAGTAGTAGAAAGTAGCAGTAAAAATACCAAAAGTAGTAGTAGAAAGTAGCAGGAAAAATACACTTTAACAAGTTCTTTCCCTATATCCTAATCTGACTTTGCTGCAGGTCATGTTGTTCTTCACATTACTGTTTCTGGTAAACACACATTATATGAAAAAATTACAGTTTATTTGTCACATGCATAGGATACAGAAGGTGTAAACGGTACAGTGATATGGTTACTTGCATAGAGTCTTTTGTTTAGACATGTAGCTAGCTAGCTAAACAATGAACCATAATCCCAACTCTAACTTCTTCCGTGTCCTCCAGCAAGTAGTCCATCACAACTTTTTCCCACGGATCTTTGTCAATAGCGCTATTATCTTAAGGGCAGCAATGTTGAGAGCAGTAGCATGATATCTTTCAAAATAAGCTGCGATAGAAAGAATTGTCCACACATACTGAGCAGCTCATGTTATCGAAAGAAGCATTCTACATGGCAGACCAATACGAACTCATTTCTTGGCATGTCCAGCCCACTCATTATCTCAGCCAATCATGGCTAGCTGGAAGGTTCCTGCATTTTTCCGTGGCTAAACCAACTAGGCTCATAATTTAACAATTGTATTCATATTTACAGACGACATACAAGTCTGGCAACTGAAAGTTCACATGTTCCAGAAGGCATTTCTGCCAAGAATGCATTTTGATAAAAATTTACATATTAATTAAACTGCCTCTCCGGTGAATTGCGACATGCTTCTTGAAACAGGTCACAACTATCGGCACAGTTGCTGCCTTTGGCACAAAGGGTTTGGTTTTGATGAATAAACAAGTTGTGGGTGTGTCAAGGCTTGGCCCCTCACTGGCCAATCAGAACGTGTTCCATGGCTAAATATATGGTTGCTTCAAGTTGTGCATTTACAGTCTTATATTTATTGCCTTGGACTCCAATTCCAATGTTAGTCCGTTATAGTTTGTTGAACAGCTTACAGAAACAAAATAAAAAAATGTAGACCTATCCCATCTTTGCTAAATATGTTAACTTGAATCTGTTTTCAGCCCACATTGTTCTAAGTAATTCCATGGCTTCATTGTTGAAATACATACAGTACCAGTCAAAAGTTTGGACACTCCTACTCTAAGAGTGTGCAAAGTTGTCATCAAAGCAAAGGGTGGCTATTTGAAGAATCTCAAATATAAAATATATTTTGATTTGTTTAACACTTTTTTGGTTACTACATGATTCCATATGTGTTACTTCATAGTTTTGATGTCTTCACTATTATTATACAATGTAGAAAATAGTAAAAATAAAGAAAACCCTTGAATGAGTAAGTGTTCTAAAACTTTTGACCGGTAGTGTATTTTACAGCTCATTTGGAGTTTATTCCATTAGATTCCCTGATACAGTGTAATGACCCATACATGATAGAGAATATGCAAACAATAGACATTTTTGAGTTATTGCAAACATCTCATATTATTGATTTGATGGAGAAAAAAAAAGAATGGTCTTACATTTGATTCGTCTAGGGATGAAATTCTTATTACTAACAATATGTTAGCATGCATAAGAAAACATATACGAAGATGTGAATTCTAGAGCTTGTTGTGTTTTTATTTGGGAAAATGAATTGCGACACAGCAAACTAGCATTGAACATCCTTGATACAACTGTGAAGTCCCAGAGGACATCAGAGTGCAAAATAGAGCAGTTGCAGTCAGAACTTCAAGCATTCGAAAAATAACATGATTTGACTAGGTCATTTCTACATGACGCGCAGAGAGATTTGTTTGAACAGAGCACAAATAGGCTCTAAATAGCGGGATGGACGCACAGTCAGTCCAACCTACTGGTGTGGTGTGTGAGTCCATGCTGCTCTGTGGTATGCAAACGGGTCAAGCTTCCAAAATAGCTAATCCCAAAGCATTGTTGTGATTTCTGTAAAAGGGAATGGTCAGGCGTTGTTGGAACCTAGGCCGAAGAAATCCTCCTGCACATTTTAGACAGCCTGCAGGCTCACAGAGTACACCCAAATATTCAGTTTTGTTACTCTTGTCACATAAGTGGTCATACGATGCAGAAATGTTGGGATATAGGTTGAGACAGACCGTCTCGATTCTACTTGCAGCATAGGCTAGATTTAGAGCTTTCTCTAAACAGGATGATGATTATTTGACTATTATGCATTAACATTTTCTTCCTTTGCAACTCAATCATTTCTATATTAATTTATGATGGTTATATAGGTTACTTACATGAATGTGCTTTCTTTGATGTATACAGAGTGTTAGATCAAATGTAATGGCTCCTGTTAAAACACAAAGAATTGTTTGTTTTCCTATTCATGGTGCATATGGCTAAGTCCATCTGAATGTATAGATGTGCGTGTGCTATTTAAAGTCATTGCTTTGTTTGTCACAAAATGGCCTTAGAACTTTGACCATTGATGTGCTAATGTTGGCTGCTTTAAACTGAGATTCTAATATATTTCATGTTCAAATGTGACCCGTTTCAGGAAGCTAGACGTATCTCGCGGGTCACTACTTCACAGGAGAGCCGTTTGAATATAAAAACATTTTTGTTGTTGGAAGAAATGCCTTCTCAAACATGTGAACTTTCATGTGCCTTAATAACAAATGTTTATGCCATCTGTAAATACCAATACAATTGTTAAATTACGAGCCTAGTTGGTTTAGCTACAGAAAAAGTCAGCAACCTTCCCACCAGCCATTATTGGCTGAGATAATGAGTAGGCTGGACATGCCGAGAGGTGAGTTTGGATTGGTCTGCCATATAGCGCGCTTCTGTCTATTTGAGCTGGTCAGTATGTCTAGGTAATCCTGTCTAACACAGTTTAAAAACAAATGTATCACGTAGTAAAACTGCATAAGTGTTGCTCTCCACTTTCTGGAGGACCGAGTTTTGAAATCAGTGTAATTCGAGTATGATAGCAAACTAAGGGCAACCATGGCATCCGACAGGAGACACGTCCATCCATGATGTATACGGTTTAAGATTGTCTAGCTAGCTACATTTTCAGATATTACACGTTTCTAATTTTGACAGAAAGTGGTTTCATTTCAAGTTAAAGTGTACTGTTAGCTAGCTAACGTTAGCTGACTGGCTCGCTAGCTAACGTTACGTGTATGATCTTATTATTCGTATCGCAGAGCTATTTGCTTGGCTAGTTATAGCCTAATGTTAGCTAGCTAACATTGAACCTGGTTAGTTAGCTACCTGCAGATTCATGCAGGGTAATAACGTCATGAGTTGGAATTATGGTTCATTGTTTAGTTAGTTAGCTAGCTAGCTAGATGTCTTAACAAAAGACTCCATTATGAAAGTTTCCATTTCAATAGAATGTCACTGCAAAAACTGTTGATGGATGTACTAGCTTGTAAATTCGCTCTAGCTATCTACTCCGATTTCAGACCACAGGTAAGATAGTCTAGCTAGCTACATTTTCAGATATTACACGTTTCTAATTTTGACATGAAGTCTTTTAATTTCAAGTTAAAGTGTACTGTTAGCTAACTAAAGCCTAAGAGGGTGTGAACAATGCTGAATGGGTGCAGACAAAGAAGTGCTCTCCAGTCGGTACCAAAACATTCAAACCCATTTTCTCAAAGGTGAGGTTACAAGTTTATCAACTTTCAAAGCAGAATTACTTTCCCATTGTTCCTCAAATGCAGTCTATGGTATACCATTTTGTAGCTCTGCGTCTCTGCTATTATCCAATGTACAAAAACACAATTTCAAATTTGCTACATAAGACCGATTTGAGCCGGTCACAAATTGGTTGTGAAACCATTCTGAACCTATATTGTAATTCTCACACATAGAATAGGCCTAAAACTTTGTTAGATTTATGCTTGAAAGTTGTTTTGATTTGACTTCAAGAATTGTTCTTGATTGTTTAAAAATTCTGGTTATCCATTTTCTCTCAAAGGGAGGAGAGTTTGAGAGTTTTGTCTCAAATATACTGTCTTTGAGATAGTGATCTTTGATCATATTTTATGTATATTTGACTGATTAGAAAAAAATACATTTGAAGTTGCTATTGACCAATCCAATCAGATAAATAGACAATTGTATGTTCGTTGAAATGTTGATTAATCTGTGATATACCTTCAGTTATGTGTTTTGCTTTTACAAAGAATAATGGAGAGTTCCTTTCTAGCTTGCTTGCAGAAAGGTGTTACCTAAGAACATTTGCATGTCTAAAGAAGAAGACAATGCTAAGGCGCCAAAAAGACACACCTGAAGTGATGCTGCTAGGACCATGAACTGCTGGTCTGAAGATTGTCTACAGTGACTACAGTGCTAGCCGTCCGGTTTTGAACACTTCTCTCTGATGTAGAATCAGATAAGAACAATCTCTGTGTTAGTCTTGCCAACACCCATTGTCACACTTCTGAGAAGCAGAGGTTACATCATGTAGGTCTGACTTCTGATTGGAGATTAACTTTACAGTAATACTATTGGTCAGAAATTCAGGTTTTGAATCCAAACAACTCAGATGCTTATAAAAGGGTTTACTGTTCCTTGTTCTTTCTTTTATTTGTTCCTGAACTGCTGTGGTGAGATACTCTTCTTTTCATTCTCTCTCTCTCCACCCAATGGACTATTACTGGAACTCAACTATGATGTCCTTGCATATTGCTAAATAATCTTTATGGAGTCAGATAAATATTTGAATAGTCTAATTGCTTAGTCTTATCACGAGTCGCATGTGATGTATTTATAATATACACATATAACAAATTACTGCCCACTACAAAACCAGAACAGTGAATCCTTCTAATAAGTTTTGTTTTAATCAAATTTAATGAAAAACAAGCAATATGTTTGTTGTTTCAACAACAATAAATACATGTAAAATGTAATCATATCACAAAATCGCCAGGATAAAAAAAGATATGACACATTGCTGTTGTAGCAGCCTTCATTATAGTAGGCCTAGGGTAAGTAAAGGTAGCCTATGGAGGGCTTGGGTTTTAAAAATATGAAACAGAAAACAAACAATTTATACAAGAAAATAACTTCTAAATATGAGGTTCACCGGTAATCACCGAGTTTCAAATCTCTTGTTTCATGATGGGCATGAACACATGTAGCCTACATCATGGAGGGGGTTTTTACACACATCCAAAGCATGCCTAAAATAATGTAGGCCATATTATACTTGACTAGCCAACTTGATCACATTGGGCAGAACAAAAAGAAAACAGCCTTCATTGAGAGGGGGAGGCTATGCTTGGTTTTTAAACAATTAAAACGAAATGGGGAAAAACATTACTGTTTCATGTTTCTAAATACGAAGTATACAGGCACCAAAAGCACACAATTAACAATTTGGATCATGAGATGCGTCTCAATATTTGAGACACATCTCAAATATTTCAACCCCTCCCTCTGAGCGCAAGCCTGCTGATGTTAGAAAGGTAAATAACCAAAGCTGGTGTTAGGGCTGGAAAATGCCAGTGCGCTAGTTTTTACATGATGAAATTGCAAACTAACGTGCGCTTGACACTAACGCCACCTTAACGGCAGCTAAAAATAGAGTCCTAAGTGTTAACTACTATAACAGAGCTCCACACTAACATATTCCTCTGGTGTCACTAACTTTTACTATTGGTGGCACCAGCACTGGATTTGGTAGGACCCAAATCATGAGTAATCTTATAAAGTCATTCAGAGTTCTTTAGTAAGAGTCGATTCATCTAATTAAATCCGTCTGTTTAAGCTAGAGATATATGTTTTTTGTATGGGCTGCATCTCAATCCACCGCATCCGCCTGTCAGCCTTCCGCATCTGCAGTGGAAAGTGGCAGAGCTACAGCGCTGTGTCAGGACCCGGTTACGAACTCGGGTCTCCGGTGAGAGAAACAGTCACTTAGCAAACTGAGCCACTAATAGTCGGCAGAACCCAGAAGATGAGGCAGACACAGCAGTACTTGAGACGGTGTTTTAATAAAGTAAAAAGGAAAGTACTTCAGGCAAAAATATAAATCCACAACGTCAAAAGTAATTCCAAGAGAAAAAAGGTATATCCTCCAAGTCACAAGGTAAATCCACAAAAGTGGTAAGTACAGCAGGGAAAAAAAGAAAAAAGAAAAATCTAAATAAACGAGTACCTCGAGAATCCAACTGGAGTAACAAAAGTTCACAGCATGGCTGGGTGCTAACATTCAAACACAGAGCAAAGAACTGAGGAAAACTAAGGGTTTAAATACATACAAGGGAAACGAGGCACAGGTGCAAATAATAACTGGAAATAAGGGAAAACAAAAGGGTCAAAAAAGCCCAATGGGGGCATCTAGTGACCAAAACCGGAACAATCCTGGCCAAATCCTGACACGCTGTTTGTCATAGCAGGAGACATCCTGAAAATTGGTCTTCTCACGTAAATGTCTGTAGCATCAGAATGTTTTTTGGGATGGATTTTAACCCCTAATGACTCTCTGGAAAGAGGAGACTCACGAACTTGATGGTGTTCTCCATTTCGCTCTACAACTCCCACAAGTGCACTCGTCTGACGGTAACCCAGTACTGGCCCCAAAAAATTATGGAAGTATGGAAGTCATTTTGTGCCAGCTAAATAAAAGGGTTGGATATATGTCTAAAAATATTTATTGAGCTTTCTTACATCTCTTAGATAAGACTTTAAAACCTTACTCCTTACGATTGTTTTTTAGACTGTCTGTTTTGCTATTTATGATTGTGTTATTCAATGCTTTTCTATGGGCTGTAGTAGTCAAATGGAATATTTTATCAAACAATTGTTTTTGATACCTACAGGGGTCCTACAATTCAAAATCAAATAGCTAAATTATCCATGGTTTGACCTTCTTTAAACAATTCAATATGTTAGCTTAGTAGAAGTGCTTATTTCCTTTGAAATGGGATCTGTTTGAATAGTCTCAAATTAACAACTTTGTATAAGTAAAATGGTGCAGTGGACTAATTCCATGGATAAAAAACAGAAGAACATGAGTTTGAATCTCACTGCCACAACAAAAAATGTGTTTGCATGATTAATGCCAAAGCAACTGAATTTCCATGTGCTTGGAGTTCAAAACAGTTAACTTAAGCTAGCAATGCTATTAGAAGTCTTATTGAAAACATGTTCTCAGGACGTTAGTTATTTACTGTGTGTGTGTGTTTGTGTGTGTGTGTGTGCGTGCGTGCATCAAGATAAATGTAATGTTAAAAAAAAACTTTGCGGTTGGTACTACCCATGAGAGCTATAGGCCTTACAATAGCCTGTGTGCATTTCATGTGCTCGAAGCCATATCAAATAGCTTTGTTGTGAAATAGTTGCTATTGAGATGAATATTAAATGTTGAGAAATAATAATTATACTTACAATAAGACCCTACTCTCTTCGGCAGGGACAAAGGGACATTTTGAAATGTTATATGATCAGAACGCATTTTTCTCTCGGGCACATTGGATCAACCTACCCAACAAAAAAAATGTGTCCAGCCCATCTGGCATTTGCCAGAATTCCCAGATGGCCAATCCACCCCTGATTTGGAATAAATGCCTAAACTTAACCATGGACATGTTTTTGTTTTAACCCTATCACAAACCGTAACTCTTATTAACTTAACCATTCAGATTGAATGCCTACATTTAATCAGTTCAACCAGTTAACCGGCGATAGCAGCGGTGCATCCTGGGTGCACCGCTGCAGCTGCAGCAGGAGTAGTTCCAAAACACCACAGAATTTGTAATTTGGAGCAACAGAAATTTGATGTTTGGCGAAACGTAGACAAATTGGCTAAACTGAGAGATCTTGTGCGCGCACTGTTCGCCGCCTCCTTATAATACAGTAGTTTGTACCAGGCTACAAGGAACTCCTAATTGCCAGGGAAAATGTGTGTTTTATAACGTTTCTGTCAAACGTTATGTTTAATATATTTTATTCTGTTGATCAACGTTCAAATAACTCTCAGTTCATGTGTTCTGCATTTGTTCTAACTTAATTTAAACACTCCAATAAATAAGTCTTTCTGAATAAGTACAGATCTGAATCAGTCCCATGATTACTGTTTCCGATCTACATTAATATTATTATTCATAGTCATATAACTGTGTTCAATTGCTTTCCAGTTCTTAATTAATGTTCAATTCAACAAATATCTTAAAAACAAATAAAACTGTCAATTGGAAATATTTAACTTGTTCTTTGAGATAAAATATTTAGATATATTATATAGAATGTATTATATATATGAAAATATAATTTATTAATCATTTTTTCCCCCTGTTATGTAATACATTGTTCATTTAATTCTGATAACATTGTATTAACTAATTGTAAAATGCTGAATAGAATGTAAATAATTATTCTGCCAGGATAATGTTTATTTGTTATTTCATGCATCTCACTGTAATTCTGTTTAACTCCAAACCCTTATACTGTCAATTGTAATTGTGTGAAATATTATATAGATAATTATGCCAATCTTAATTTTGTATACAATATTGTCAATGGATTTACTTATATATTTGTTTCATAACCCACATATTGAATAGGTAGCCTGTTTTCCCCATTTTGGTTGTGGGTGGTTGTTTCCTGTGTTAGTACCATATGGGACTGTTTCGGTTGTTTGTTTGTACTTTTGTTATTTTGTTCAGTGTTCTGTTGAGTTATTTAATATCTCATTATGGACACTTCCCACGCTGCACATTGGTCCGATCCTTGCTACTCCTCCTCAGACAAAGAGGAAATCCGTTACAGAACCACCCACCAGAAAAGTACCACGCTGCACATTGGTCCGATCCTTGCTACTCCTCCTCAGACGAAGAGGAAATCCGTTACAGAATCATTAATGCGTACATTGTAACGGTACTCGTCCTCGTCTGATGACGAGTATGAAAGATCAGACCAATGTGCAGCGTGGTAAGTGTCCATTTTAATGAAATGCAACTGAACACTGAATGACAAAACAAAAAGAGAATGAACGAGACTGAAACAGTTCTGTATGGAAAAACACAGAAAACAACTACCCACAACCCATAGTGGGAAAACAGGCTACCTAAGTATGATTCTCAATCAGAGACAACGATCGACAGCTGCCTCTGATTGAGAACCATACCAGGCCAAACACAGAAATACAAAACCTAGACTACAAAACATAGAATGCCCACCCCAACTCACGCCCTGACCAAACTAAAATAAAGACATAAAAAAAGGAACTAAGGTCAGAACGTGACATACATACTGTACGTACAAAGAGAAAACCATAAAACATGGTTTTGCTATTATCCAACAGATTAATATTCTTAACATTCATTCCGTAAAATATTTACGGATTAAAATCTTAAAATGTCACCAAATCCTTATTTGGAAAATTGTACATTGATAATTAAAAAAAAGCAATTAAGGCCTCCCACTGCATCGCAGTGCTAGAGGTGTCACTACAGACCCAGGTTCGATCCTGGGCAGTATCACAACCGGCCTTGATTGGGAGTCCCATAGGGCCGCGCACAACTGGCCCAGTGTCATCCGGGTTAGGGGAGGGTTTGGCCGTGGGGGGGCATTACTTGGCTCATCCTGCTCTAGCAACTCCTTGCGGCAGGTCAGGTTGACTTCAGTCGTCAGTTGAATGGTGTTTTCTCCGACACATTGATGCGGTTGGCTTCCGGGTTAGCGGGCGGGTGTTAATAAGTGCAGTTTGGCGGATCATGTTTCGGAGGACGCATGACTCGACCTTATCCTCCCGCTCCAATTGGGGAGTTGCAGCGATGAGACAAGATCAAAAAGTGGGTATTTAAACAAAAAATGCAATAAATCTAAAGATATGTCCCACTGATAGCAGATTCCTTTTTAAACACTTCTGTTGGATGTCCTGAAGGTTTCAACTGAGAATTGCTTGGAAAAATGTTTTTCACTTTAGCTGAAGGGCAATTACAAATATTACAAGTACACTGGAAAGCAGATAATCTTACAAATGAAAGTAAGACGAATAAAATGTAGTTTAAAGCTCTCAGGGAAGGCGGTTAACACTCAGTCAAGCGTATACCTTTTTCTGATGAGGAGCACAACACACACACTAATCCCAAACCCACACACACTAACAGACACAAACACTCAGACTCCCAAGGACACCGTTATCTGAAGAAAACTGAAAGAATATCCATTGAGTCTCTCTCTCACACACACACACACACACAGTGATATATGGCAATGAATTCGCAGAACATACAGAACAACTTATTCACACAGCGTTTTTTGTAAATTCGGTATCCAAAGTCAGATATGTCCATGATCCCAGGTCGAGACTTGGCTGTATTCTACCCATGTTCGATTAGATTGGTCCCATGGTTTTTTATGTTATATTAAAAAAATATATATATTTCACCTTTATTTAACCAGGTAGGCCAGTTGAGAACACGTTCTCATTTACATCTGCGACCTGGCCAAGATAAAGCAAAGCAGTGCGACAAAAACAACAACACAGAGTTACACATGGGATAAACAAACGTACAGTCAAAAACACAATAGCAAAATCTATATACAGTGTGTGCAAATGTAGTAACATTATGGAGGTAAGGCAATAAATAGGCCATAGTGGCGAAATAATTACAATTTAGCATTAACACTGGAGTGATAAATGTGCAGTTGATGATGTGTAAGTAGAGATACTGGGGTGCAAAAGAGCAAAAATAAATAACAATTTGGGGAATGAGGTAGTTGGGTGGGCTATTTACAGATGGGCTGTGTACATGTGCAGTGATCGTAAGCTGCTCTGAGAGCTGATGCTTAAAGTTAGTGATGGGATATAAGTCTCCAGCTTCAGTGATTTTTGCAATTCATTCCAGTCATTGGCAGCAGAGAACTGTAAGGAAAGGCGGCCTAAGGAGGAGTTGGCTTTGGGGATGACCAGTGAAATATACCTGCTGGAGCGCGTGCTATGGGTGGGTGTTGCTATGGTGACCAGTGAGCAGAGATACGGCGGGTCCTTGCCTAGCAAAGACTTATAGATGACCTGGAGCCAGTGGGTTTGGCAACGAATATGTAGTGAGGGCCAGCCAACGAGAGAATACAGGTCGCAGTGGTGGGTAGTTTATGGGGCTTTGGTGACAAAACGGATGGCACTGTGATAGACTACATCYAATTTGCTGAGTAGAGTGTTGGAGGCTATTTTGTAAATGACATCGGCGAAGTCAAGGATCGGTATGATAGTCAGTTTTACGAGGGTATGTTTAGCAGCTTGGGTGAATGAGGCTTTGTTGCGAAATAGGAAGCCGATTCTAGATTTAATTTTGGATTGGATATGCTTATTATGAGTCTGGAAGGAGAGTTTACAGTCTAACCAGACACCTACATATTTGTATTTGTCCACATATTGTAAGTCAGAACTGTCCAGAGTAGTGATGCTAGTCGGACGGGCGGCTGCGGGCAGTGATCGGTTGAAAAGCATGTATTTCGTTTTACTAGCATTTAAGAGCAGTTGGAGGCCACGGAAGGAGTGTTGTATGGCATTGAAGCTCGTCTGGAGGTTTGTTAACACAGTGTCCAAAGAAGGGCCAGAAGAATACAGAATGGTGTCATCTACGTAGAGGTGGAATCAGGGAATCACCAGCAGCAGGAGCGACTTCATTGATATATACAGAGAAAAGAGTCGGCCCGAGAATTAAACCCTGTGGCACCCCCATAGAGACTGCCAGAGGTCCGGACAACAGGCCCTCCAATTTGACACCCTGAACTCTATCTGAGAAGTAGTTGGTGAACCAGGCAAGGCAGTCATTTCAGAAACCATGGCTGTCGAGTCTGCCGATAAGAATGCGGTGATTGACAGAGTCGAAAGCCTTGGCCAGGTCGATGTAGACGGCTGCACAGTACTGTCTTTTATCGATGGCGGTTATGATATCATTTAGGACCTTGAGCGTGGCTGAGGTGCACCCATGACCAGCTCGGAAACCAGATTGCATAGCGGAGAAGGTACGGTGGGATTCGAAATGGTCGGTGATCTGTTTGTTAACTTGGCTTTTGAAGACTTTCGAAAGGCAGGGCAGGATGGATATAGGTCTATAACAGTTTGGGTCTAGAGTGTCTCCCCCTTTGAAGAGGGGGCTGACCGCGGCAGCTTTCCAATCTTTAGGGATCTCAGACGATACGAAAGAGAGGTTGAACAGGCTAGTAATAGGGGTTGCAACAATTGCGGAGGATAATTTTAGAAGAGAGGTTCCAGATTGTCTAGCCCAGCTGATTTGTAGGGATCCAGATTTTGCAGCTCTTTCAGAACATCAGCTGTCTGGATTTGGGTGAAGGAGAAGCGGGGGGGGGCTTGGGCAAGTTGCTGTGGGGGGTGCAGAGTTGTTTGCCGGGTAGGGGTAGCCAGGTGGAAAGCAAGGCCAGCCGTCGAGAAAAAGCTTATTGAAATTCTCAATAATCATGGATTTATCGGTGGTAACATTGTTTCCTAGCCCCAGTGCAGTGGGCAGATGGGAGGATGTGCTCGCTCTTATTCTCCATAGATGTTACAGTGTCCCAAAACCTTTGGAATTAGTGCTGCAGGATGCATATTTCTTTTTGAAAAAGCTAGCCTTTGCTTTCTTAACTGAGTGTGTATATTGGTTCCTAACTTCCCTGAAAAGTTGCATATCGTGGGGGCTATTCAACGCTAATGCAGTACGCCACAGGATGTTTCTGTGCTGGTCAAGGGCAGTCAAGTCTGGAGTGAACCAACAGCTATATCTGTTCTTAGTTCTACATTTTTTGAACGGGGCATGCTTATTTAAGCATTTTAAAGAATGACCAGGCATCCTCTACTGACGGGATGTGGTCAATATCCTTCCAAGATATCCAGGCCAGGTCGATAAGAAAGGCCTGCTTGCTGAAGTGTTTTAGGGAGTGTTTGACAGTGATGAGGGGTGGTCGTTTGACCGCGGACCCATTACGGACGCAGGCAATGAGGCAGTGATCGCTGAGATCCTGGTTGAAGACAGCAGAGGTGTATTTAGAGGGCAGGTTGGTCAGGATTATATCTATGAGGGTGCCCGTGTTTACGGATTTGGGGTTGTACCTGGTGAGTTCCTTGATAATTTGTGTGAGATTGAGGGCATCTAGTTTAGATTGTAGCACGACCGGGGTGTTAAGTTTAGGTCACCTAACAGTACGAACTCTGAAGATGAATGGGGGGCAATCAATTCGCATATGGAGTCCAGGGCACAACTGGGGGCTGAGGGGGGTCTATAGCAAACGGCAACAGTGAGAGACTTATTTTTGGAAAGGTGGAATTTTAGAAGTAGAAGCTCAAACGGTTTGGGCACAGACCTGAATAGCATGACAGAACTCTGCAGACTATCTTGTGGATGGAAATTTCCGAATTTTTGGTGGCCTTTCTAAGCCAGGATTCAGACACGTCTAGGACATCAGGGTTGGCGGAGTGTGCTAAAGCAGTGAATAAAACAAACTTAGGGAGGAGGCTTTTGATGTTAACATGCATGAAACCAAGTCTTTTATGGCTACAGAAGTCAACAAATGATAGCGCCTGGGGAATAGGTGTGGTACTGGTGTATACAGGGTCTAGGTTAAGCTCTACATCACCAGAGGAAGAGAGGAAGAGTACGATAAGGGTTCGGCTAAAGGCTATTAGAACTGGGGCCTCCCGGGTGGCGCAGTGGTCTAGGGCACTGCATTTTAGCGCTAGCTGTGCCACCAGAGTCTCTGTCGCAGCCGGCCGCGACCGGGGGGTCCGTGGGGCGACGCACAATTGGCCTAGCGTCGTCCGGGTTAGGGAGGGTTTGGCCGGTAGGGATATCCTTGTCTCATCGCGCTCCAGCGACTCCTGTGGTGGGCCGGGCGCAGTGCGCGCTAACCAAGGGGGGCGGGTGCACGGTGTTTCCTCTGACACATTGGTGCGGCTGGCTTCCGGGTTGGAGGCGCGCTGTGTTAAGAAGCAGTGCGGCTTGGTTGGGTTGTGCTTCGGAGGACGCATGACTTTGACCTTCGTCTCTCCCGAGCCCGTATGGGAGTTGTAGCGATGAGACAAGATAGTAATTACTAGGATGGATACCCCGAAAATTGGGGAGAAAAGGGGTAAAAAAAAAAAAAAAAAAAGGTTATTAGAACTGGTCGTCTAGTGCGTTGGGACAGAGAATGAAGGGAGCAGATTTCTGGGAATGGTAGAATAGATTCAGGGCATAATGTTCAGACAAGGGTATGGTAGGATGTGAGTACAATGGAGGTAAACCTAGGCATTGAGTGACGATGAGAGAGGTTTTGTCTCTGGTGAGACCAGTTAACCAGGTGAGGTCTCCGCATGTGTGGGAGGTGGGACAAAATAGCTATCTAAGGCAAGGTGAGCGGGACTGAGGGCTCTACAGTGAAATAAAACAATAAGGACTAGCTGAGACGGCAGTAGACAAGGCATATTGACATTAGAGAGAGGCATAAAGCAATCACAGGTGTTGATCGGGAGGCTGAGAAACAACGGGTAAATGGCGATGAATGGGCAGAGCGGGTCAGTTAGGTACATACAGGACCTGAGTTCGAGGCTGGGGCCGACAGATAAACAAAATTAGGTACCGTGTTATTGAAACAGTACAGGGGGCATCAGCTGTGTAGCCGAGTGATCATAGGGTCCAAAGAACAGCAATAGGTGAGTCAGGGAGCCATTCAGTAGTCAGTACTACGCTAGGCGAGTGGAAGACACTGCGCTTAGAAAGTTAGCGGTCACCAGACTCTTGCAATTGCCCACATAGACAATGCCAGAGGAAATGTGTTGGTATTTTATCGACTTGTTACAGTGTTATTTGACAGCAAATTTTAATTTGATCAGCTATTTTGACAGGTGAATGTTTGAATTCAACAATATTGTTTTGTATGGTATTTACCTGGTAGCAAACATATTGTCAAACGTTTACATGTGGGAATGCTAATGAAGAGATCATCTACAAATGGCCTAAAGGTGCACGTCAGGTACAGTGTGTTTCAGTGCACACTGATGGACTAAATGCTGTGTGCTGCATGGGTTTCTGAGCAGTCAGGCACTGTAATAAGTATGTCCATCAAAGTCTGTAGGGTGTGTGTGTTAATGTTTTGACATCTGCTGACAGTTAACTGGGTTTCTGTTAAATCAGGCACAAAGAGTGAGATGCTGAATCAAACCCCTCCTTTGCCCTGAGAGAGAAAAATAAAGAGACAGAGGAATGAGAGAAAAATAGAGAGATAGACAGAAAAAGGATGACGTAGGACAAGTAAAGGTTTTTGGAGGGGAGGAGAGAGGAGAGAATAAATGGAAGATGGATTCCACTACTACATGAGTGTAGAATCTCCATGCATGTATCTCTTCTGCATCTCTGCATCTCTCTCTTCCTTTGAAATCAGTCTCTGGCCAATTCCTAACTTGAGATCCTAATTTTCTTGCATATCTCCCATCGACATAATTTATGATTTACTAATGTCTAGGTGTACCACGGTTCGCATTTAAATGTGGTCCAGACAGGACGGGATGGGATATAATGGGACATGTGAAACTTTGCCTCGACATCAGATGAAAATGTCTGTCATGTCAGTCTTTGAGGTGTGCCTGCCTTGACAAGGTTGACTCCAACATGAGAAAAAAGAAAACACATTGCTGCAATGCAAAATGAACTTTTTGAATTTGAATTTCTTCCCTTGTCTCTGACAATAAACCAGAATGTGAACTGGTGTCCCTAGTCTCTCTTTCTCTCCCACTCGATCTCTGGTCCCTATTGAAGCACACTAATAGCTTTCCCTCAGCTAGCTTCCCCTCCAGCCTGGTAAACTGCAGGATATGAAAAGCCCCACATAAGAGAATGGGGCATATGCCGAATAAGGCACTGAGTAGGATTACTACAGTATACTCCTCTACTGCAGGGAAGAGCTAATGAGAGATACATCATTTAAATGAGACAGAGATGCAATGTATAATGTGATGGATATCTGGCAAAGTTATGGTTTCAGCGTTCTACAGAGTTCAGAGCCACGAAATGGGAATGCCGAAACGTCTATTGTGACATACAGTACGTCCACGACTCAAACAGCCAATGAATCTAGATGAATAAATATGTAATAATCAGCTGCCGGACTATCACGGCTATGCGGCTGTGGACTCAGATTATATTGTTGAAAGCCTTACAAGGAAGTTAGTGGATAGTCTAGGAAACTAAATGTGTAATGAACTTCAGATTTGTGAGTGAGAGATACCGATGTCCACAGTGGCGACCCGTCATTCAGGGCAGATGGGTGAACATGGTCTCTTTTTTGCTTTATTGACTAAAGCAGCTCCAAAATGCAGGTGTTTCATTCTAGCTCAGTGCTTTCTGTGGTGGTGGGGCAGCCAGCAGAAAATACAGAGCATACACAAGAGGTATGTAGCAGGGTCTACAGTCAATGACGGATTACAAAAGGAAAACCAGCCCCATCGCGGACCAGGATGTCTTGCTCCCAGACAGACTAAATCACTTTTTTGCTCGCTTTGAGGACAATACAGTGCCACTGACACGGCCCSCTACCAAAACCTGCGGGCTCTCCTTCACTGCAGCCGAGGTGAGTAAAACATTTAAACGTGTTAWCCCTCGCAAGGCTGCAGGCCCAGACGACATTCCCAGCCGCGTCCTCAGAGCATGCGCAGACCAGCTGGCTGGTGTGTTTAMGGACATATTCAATCAATCCTTATCCCAGTCTGCTGTTCCCACATGCTTCAAGAGGTCCACCATTGTTCCTGTACCCAAGAAAGCTAAGGTAACTGAGCTAAACGACTACCGCCCCGTAGCACTCACTTCCGTCATCATGAAGTGCTTTGAAAGACTAGTCAAGGACCATATCACCTCCATCCTACCTGACACCCTAGACCCACTCCAAATTACTTACCAACCCAATAGGTCCACAGACGACACAATCGCAACCACACTGCACACTGCCCTAACCCATCTGGACAAGAGGAATACCTATGTGAGAATACATTAAATGTTAAATGCTGACTACAGCTCTGCATTTAACACCATAGTACCCTCCAAACTCGTCATCAAGCTCGAGACCCTGGGTCTCGACCACGCCCTGTGCAACTGGGTCCTGGACTTCCTGACGGGCCRCCCCCAGGTGGTGAGGGTAGGTAACAAAATCTCCACCCCACTAATCTTCAACACTGGGGCCCCACAAGGGTGCGTTCTCAGCCCTCTCCTGTACTCCCTGTTCACCCATGACTGCGTGGCCATGCACGCCTCCAACTCAATCATCACGTTTGCAGACGACACTACAGTGGTAGGCTTGATTACCAACCTTGACGTGACGGCCTACAGGGAGGAGGTGAGGGCCCTCGGAGTGTGGTGTCAGGGAAAATAACCTCACACTCAACGTCAACAAAACAAAGGAGATGATTGTGGACTTCAGGGAACAGCAAGAGGAGCCCCCCCTATCCACATCGACGAGACAGTAGTGGAGAAGGTGGAAAGTTTTAAGTTCCTCGGTGTACACATCACGGACAAACTGAATTGGTCCACCCACACAGACAGCGTTGTGAAGAAGGCGCAGCAGCGCCTCTTCAACCTCAGGAGGCTGAAGAAATTTGGCTTGTCACCAAAAGCACACAAACTTCTACAGATGCACAATCGAGAGCATCCTGTCGGGCTGTATCACCGCCTGGTACGGCAACTGCTCCGCCCACAACCGTAAGGCTCTCCAGAGGTAGTGAGGTCTGCACAACACATCACCGGGGGCAAACTACCTGCCCTCCAGGACACCTACACCACCCGATGTCACAGGAAGGCCATAAAGATCATCAAGGACAACAACCACCCGAGCCACTGCCTGTTCACCCCGCTATCATCCAGAAGGCGAGGTCAGTACAGGTGCATCAAAGCGGGACCGAGAGACTGAAAACAGCTTCTATCTCAGGCCATCAGACTGTTAAACAGCCACCACTAACATTTAGTGGCCGCTGCCAACATACTGACTCAACTCCAGTCACTTTAATAATGGGAATTGATGGAAATTATGTAAAAATGTATCACTAGCCACTTTAAACAATGCCACTTAATATAATGTTTACATATTTACATTTACATTTAAGTCATTTAGCAGACGCTCTTATCCAGAGCGACTTACAAATTGGTGCATTCACCTTATGATATCCAGTGGAACAACCACTTTACAATAGTGCATCTAACTCATTTTAAGGGGGGGGTAGAAGGATTACTTTATCCTATCCTAGGTATTCCTTAAAGAGGTGGGTTTCAGGTGTCTCCGGAAGGTGGTGATTGACTCGCTGACCTGGCGTCGTGAGGGAGTTTGTTCCACCATTGGGTGCCAGAGCAGCGAACAGTTTTGACTGGGCTGAGCGGGAACTGTACTTCCTCAGAGGTAGGGAGAATAGCAGGCCAGAGGTGGATGAACGCAGTGCCCTCTGTTTGGGTGTAGGGCCTGATCAGACCTGAAGGTACGGAGGTGCTGTTCCCCTCACAGCTCCGTAGGCAAGCACCATGGTCTTGTAGCGGATGCAGCTTCAACTGGAAGCCAGTGGAGAGAGCGAGGAGCGGGATGACGTGAGAGAACTTGGGAAGGTTGAACACCAGACGGGCTGCGGCGTTCTGGATGAGTTGTAGGGGTTTAATGGCACAGGCAGGGACCCAGCCAAAAGCGAGTTGCAGTAATCCAGACGGGAGATGACAAGTGCCTGGATTAGGACCTGCGCCGCTTCCTGTGTGAGGCAGGGTCGTACTCTGCGAATGTTGTAGAGCATGAACCTACAGGAACGGGTCACCGCCTTGATGTTAGTTGAGAACGACGGGTGTTGTCCAGGATCACGCCAAGGTTCTTAGCACTCTGGAGGAGGACACAATGGAGTTGTCAACCGTGATGGTGAGATCATGGAACGGGCAGTCCTTCCCGGAGGAAGAGCAGCTCTGCTTGCCGAGGTTCAGCTTGAGGTGGTGATCCGTCATCCACACTGATATGTCTGCCAGACATGCAGAGATGCTTCGCCACCTGGTTATCAGAAGGGGGAAAGGAGAAGATTAATTGTGTGTCGTCTGCATAGCAATGATAGGAGAGACCATGTGAGGATATGACAGAGCCAAGTGACTTGGTGTATAGCGAGAATAGGAGAGGGCCTAGAACAGAGCCCTGGGGGACACCAGTGGTGAGAGCACGTGGTGCGGAGACAGATTCTGCCACGCCACCTGGTAGGAGCGACCTGTCAGGTAGGACGCAATCCAAGCGTGGGCCGCGCCGGAGATGCCCAACTCGGAGAGGGTGGAGAGGAGGATCTGATGGTTCACAGTGTCAAAGGCAGCCGATAGGTCTAGAAGGATGAGAGCAGAGGAGAGAGAGTTAGCTTTAGCAGTGCGGAGCGCCTCCGTGACACAGAGAAGAAGCAGTCTCAGTTGAATGACTAGTCTTGAAACCTGACTGATTTGGATCAAGAAGGTCATTCTGAGAGAGATAGCAGGAGAGCTGGCAAGGACGGCACGTTCAAGAGTTTTGGAGAGAAAAGAAAGAAGGATACTGGTCTGTAGTTGTTGACATCGGAGGGATCGAGTGTAGTTTTTTCAGAAGGGTGCTACATTACTCATCTCATATGTATGTATATACTGTACTCTATATCATCTACTGCATCTTGCCATCTTTATGTATACATGTATCACTAAAGCACTTTAAACTATGCCACTTTATGTTTACATACCCTACATTACTCATCTCATATGTATAGACTGTACACTATATCATCTACTGCATCTTGCTTATGCCGTTCTGTACCATCACTCATTCATATATCTTTATGTACATATTATTTATCCCTTTACACTTGTGTGTATAAGGTAGTAGTTGTGGAATTGTTAGGTTAGATTACTTGTTGGTTATTACTGCATTGTCGGAACTAGAAGCACAAGCATTTCGCTACACTCGCATTAACATCTGCTAACCATGTGTATGTGACAAATAAAATTTGATTTTGATTTGATTTGATTTTATAGGGGTTGGTAATGTTCTTTATTTGCGCATGATTGTCTCAGTGTTCTGTCACTCGTGGGGACACTACATTACCACAAAATCTACAGGTAGAGCTAGAAAGTTCAAGCCCCTTGGGTGCTGCCATAGATTTACATTAGAAGTGCTCATCCAAGATGGCTGAAGGTCATTGGACACAGATATAATGACGTCAAATGACGTTAAATATTCTGTAGCTTTGATTCTGTAGCTTTGATTGGGCGGCAGGTAGCCTAGTGGTTAGAGTGTTGGACTAGTAACCGAAAGTTTGCAAAATCAAATCCCTGCGCTGACAAGGAAAAAATCTGTTGTTCTGCCCCTGAACAAGGCAGTTAACCCACTGTTCCTAGGCTGTCAGTGAAAATAAGAATTTGTTCTTAATTCTTAACTAACTTGCCTAGTTAAATAAAAGTTAGAAATATATATTTTAAAAAAATTGTACTGATCATACTTTCAAAATCTACTGGCAAATCCTTTTCAATCCTTGTCATATGAAGAGAAATGATAGATAAAACGTATTGGTTTAAGTCTGGGTTTAAGGGTCTCTTTTCCAAGCTTAAAAGGATAAAACTTCACATGCAACACCATGGGCCAGAAAAGGTTGAATACATTGGCCATGCTGTCAATCCAGCATGACTTCTGCCGCTTTCAAAACAACTGGAAACTCGGACCTGGGAAACTCAGAGTTCAAGACACAAAAAATGAGCTACGACTAGGAAAATACGTTTTTAACGGTCATCCAACTTGGCATTCCAAGTCAGGAACTCTGACTTCTTTTTAGAGCTCTAACCTGAAGATCCCTGATGCCATGATTCAAACTTGTTTTTTTATGAGTTCCCAGTTGTCTTGAAAGCGTCACCTTCCTTTTCAAGTGAGCACAGTACAACAAGGTGAGTCCAAAAATGTATTGTATGCTGCTGCATAAATTATGTAAATGATGTAACATAACTTCTGACTTGGTGGTGCTATAAGGACCGACGCTGGAGTCGAGAAGCAGGTACAGGGAGTCAAACATTTAATGAGGAACAGACAAGGAACAAGACAGGAACAGCGTCAGCACGGGGGTAACAAAACAACATATGAACCTTAATGCAGAAGCTGGGAACAGAGCTGGTGGACAGACAGATATAGGGAAGGAAATAATGATGGTGGCAGGAGTGCGTAATGCTGGGGGAGCCCGGCGTCCTCGAGCGCCAGGGGGGAAGAACGGGAGCAGGCGAGATAGGGGCACACGTAGCCTATAGCCTGATTTAGACTAATGGAATATTGTAAGAGGTTTCATTGTCTGCTTTTATGCCCCCTTTATTTATCCTGACTTGGTGTACAGGGAGAATACCGTAAGAACGGTCCATGTTCTAAATTCTGTCGCTATACATTTCAAAGGTGCTGAACAAATAGTTATATCACCGCCTGGTATGGCAACTTCTCGGCATCTGACCATAAGGCGCTACAGAGGGTAGTGCGTATGGCCCAATACATCACTGGGGCCAAGCTTCCTGTCATCCAGGACCTGTCAGAGGAAGGCCCCAAAAATTGTCTAAGTCATAGACCGTTCTCTCTGCTATCGCACGTCAAGTGTACTGGAGCACCAAGTCTAGGTTCAAAGCGCTCCTTAACAGCTTCTACCCCCAAGCCATAAGACTGCATAACAATTTCTCAATTGGCTATTTACATTGACCCCCCCCACTGGAGAGCTCTTTGTCTACACCCATTCAGCATCATTCACACCCTGTTGAGCGTTAGCCCCACCCATTTCTTTAAGGATTCACATGTGAGGCCATTAACTGAACAACCAAAGATTTCAAGACTAGACGAGAGTGTGCCTTTTTTGTTTTTCTTTTATATTGACGACGCTATTGCCCGGTTGAAATATTATCGATTATTTAGGCTATAAACAACCTGAGGATGGATTATAAACATCGTTTCACATGTTTCTACAAACTTTACGGATACTATTTGGAATTTGTCTGCCCGTTGTGACCGCATTTGAGCCATTGGATTACTGAACAAAACGCGCCAACAAAATTTAGGTTTTTGGATATAAAGAGGGACTTTATCAAACAAAACAAACATTTATTGTAACTGGGAGTCTTGTGAGTGCAACCATACGAAGATCATCAAAGGTAAGTGATTCATTTTATTGCTATTTCTGACTTTTGTGACTAATCTACTTGGCTGCTAACTGTTTGTAATGTTTTGTGTGCTGAGCGCTGTCCTCAGATAATCACATGGTTTGCTTTCGCCGTAAAGCCTTTTTGAAATCTGACACGGCGGCTGGATTAACAACAAGTTAAGCTTATTTTGATGTATTGCACTTGTGATTTCATGAAAGTTAAATATTTTTAGTATAGTATTTATAGTATATTTATTTAATTTGAATTACCGGAAGTTGTCGATATGGGATGCTAGCGTCACACTGATCCATATTTAATAATATTTTTGAGTCCTATCTTTAATTATTTGTCCAACATGTATTTTTCAGCAAAGTTTATGATGAGTTTCTGTTAGATTACGTGACTCTCCAAAATTTCTCCGGACATTTTGGTGCTATTTGTGACGATGGCTGCGTTGTAAAACCCAGATTTGTAGCTATAAATATGCACATTTTCGAACAAAACATAAATGTATTGTATAACATGATGTCATAAGACTGTCATCTGATGAAGTTGTTCAAAGGTTAGTGATTCATTTTATCTCTATTTGTGGGTTTTGTGAAAGCTATCTTTGCGGTGAAAAAATGGCGTTGTGTGTTTGGCTATTGTGGTGAGCTAACATAAATATATATTGTGTTTTCGCTGTAAAACATTTTAAAAATCGGAAATGTTGGCTGGATTCACAAGATGTTTATCTTTCATTTGCTGTATTGGACTTGTGATTTCATGAAATTATATTATATGATATTTAAGGCACATGAAAGTTCACATGTTCCAGAAGGCATTTCTGCCAAAAAACATATTTTGATTGAAAACAGGTTTATGTTCAAATGGCTCTCAAATGGCTCTCCTGGCTCTCACTCCTAGTTTCCTGAAACGAGTCACAATTTCCACACCGCTGCTAGGCCAATAACAAATAAAGACATGCGTATTCTGATACTGGTTATAGCATGTGGGGCATCATACACTATGCTGGGTCTCTTTCTTTATTCATTATGTTGTTCCGGTGACGAGGCAGGTAGTATATTACTGAAATCCCACCTTTCAGACGGCATTCGTAATCCATCAATTTGTCAATAAAGTCTCTCTCTTGGAAAACTAGCAGAGTCAATATGAGACACTATTGAATAATATATATAATCGAAATAGAACCGTAATGATCAGGAGACTATATTGGCTAACACAGTCTACAAAGGATGAGTCTGTAAAGAGTTTGGTCTGAAGTTGCATTGGAAGTGATGGTAACAAAACAAAACTATATGCAATAGCTCTGAATAAATGTACAGTTTTTTTCTCCTCTATTTACAATCACTGACTTTGAATTATTGAGACCCTTTACTCTGTACTTTGTTTAAGCTCCTTTGGCAGCAATTACAGCCTCAAGTCTTCTTTGATGTGACACTACAAGCTTGGCACACCAGTATTTTGGGGGGTTTCTCCCATTCTTCTCTGCAGATCCTCTCAAGCTCTGTCAGGTTGGATGGGGAGCGTTGCCGCACAGCTATTTTCAGGTCTCTCCATAGATGTTCAATCAGGTTCAAGTCCGGGCTCTGGCTGGGCCACACAATGACATTCACAGGCTTGTCCCGAAGCCACTCCTGTGTTGTCTTGGCTGTGTGCTTAGGGTAGTTATCCTGTTAGAAGGTGAACCAGGTTTTCATTAAGGATCTCTGTGTACTTTGCTCCATTCATCTTTCCATCGATCCTGACTAGTCTCCCAGCCCCTGCAGCTGAAAAACATCCCCACAGGTGATGCTTGGCATTCAGGCCAAAGAGTTCAATCTTGGTTTCATCGGAGTAGAGAATCTTGTTTCTCATAGTCTGAGAGTCCTTTAGGTGCCTTTTGGCAAACTCCAAGCAGGCTGTCATGTGCTTTTTATAATGTATTACATTTGTAAAGTGCTTTTCATTATACACAATAATCTCAAAGTGCATAAAATAAAAACCAAACAGGGCTTTAGAAGGCAACTGACGCAAAGAACACAGCTGACACTACAAGGGACTAGGTCACCAAGGAGCATAGCTATCAACAGAAAGCCTTCCTAAAGAGAAAGGTTTTATTGCCCGTTTTAAAGGAGCCCAGAGTCAGTGGTGCCTACAGGTGGTCCAGGAGGGCATTCCAGAAGCTGGGGGCAGTCGAGCTGAAAGCCTGAGGCACTTGACCACCATTGGCACGTCCCCGCTGTAGGACACGGCATAAGGTTTCCCATTGTCCAGGGTCTCCAGTTCCGCTAGGTAGGCTGTGCCCCTCTCGATTGTATCTGCCAGCCAGCTCAGGAGCAGTCCGCGGTCCTACGCGTCACCATGGTGACCCAAACCTGGAGGCCTCCCTGGCAGCCTTCACAGCCTTGTCCACATCTGCCTTGTCTGCCTCAGCCACATGACCTCTCCTGTGGCTGGGCTGATGGTGGGGAAGGACCTCTTGCTGACGGCATCATGCCACTCGTTATTGATGAAGCACTTCGGGCTGTGCGCTTGGAACGGGATGGCGGCAACTGAATACTGACAATTCGAAATGCCAGAGATTCAAGGCAAGGTTCGGGACAACACAATTCGGAGCATGGTGCTTCTTCAACACAAACGTGTGTGTCAACATTTTACTGAGGAGTTGCTTCTGTCTGGCCACTCTACCATAAAAGCCTGATTGGTGGAGTGCTGCAGAGATGGTTGTCCATTTGGAAGGTACTCCCATCTCCACAGAGGAACTCTAGAGCTCAGTCAGAGTGACCATCGTGTTCTTGATCACCTCCCTGACCAAGGCCCTTCTCACCCAATTGCTCAGTTTGGCCGGGCGGCCAGCTCTAGGAAGAGTCTTGGTGGTTCCAAACTTCTTACATTTAAAACTGATGGAGGCCACTATGTTTTTGGGGACCTTCAATTCTGCATAAATGTTTTGGTACCCTTCCCCAGATCTGTGCCTTGACATAATCCTCTCAGAGCACTACAGACAATTCCCTTGGTTTTTGCTCTGACATGTACTGTCAACTGTGGGACCTTATATAGAAAGGTGTGTGCCTTTCCAAATCATGTCCAATCATTTGAATTTAGTGGACTCCAAAAAGTTGTAGAAACATCTCAATGATGATCAATGGAAACAGGATGCACCTGAGCTCAATTCCATGTCTCATAGGAAAGGGTATGTATACTTATGTAAATAAGGTATATGTGATTTTTAGGTTGAAATACATTTGCAAAAATGTTAAGTCTGTTTTCACTTTGTCATTCTATACAGTGCTCAAAAAAATAAAGGGAACACTCAAACAACACAATGTAACTCCAAGTCAATCACACGTCTGTGAAATCAAACTGTCCACTTAGGAAGCAACACTGATTGACAATAAATTTCACATGCTGTTGTGCAAATGGAATAGACAACAGGTGGAAATTATAGGCAATTAATGGCTGCAGTCCCGATATCGGGACCAATATGACAACAGCCAGTCCAAGTGCAGGGCGCCAAATTCAAAAACCAGAAATCTGATAATTAAAATTCCTCAAACATACATGTGTCTTATATCATTTTAAAGGTGATCTTGTTGTTAATCCCACCAAAGTGTCCGATTTCAAATAGGCTTTTCAGCAAAAGCACTATAAACGATTATGTTAGGTCAAAAATAATCACAGCCATAGCTTCACAAAAACCAGAATAGAGATAAAATGAATCACTAACCTTCGATTATTTCATCAGATGACACTCATAGGACTTCATGTTACACAATACATGCGTGTTTTGTTTGATTAAATTCATATTTATATAAAAAAATCTGAGTTTACATTGAGGCTACAAGATGCACTAAATGCAAAAACATCAAGTGACTTTGCATAGCCCATCGTTTCAACATGAATACTCATCATAAATATAGATGATAATACAAGTTATACACATTGAATTATAGATATACCTCTCCTTAATGCAACCGCTRTGTCAGATTTYAAAAAAACTTTACGGAAAAATAATTGCACGCTATAATCTGAGACGGCGCTCAAACTAGCATACCACAGCTGCAAAGATAGCGTCACTATAAACAATAAAATACATGATAAATATTTCATTACCTTTGTTGATTTAGATCAGAAGGCACAGCAGGAATCCCAGGTCCACATTAAATGTTTGTTTTGTTCGAAAAGATCCGTTATTTATGTCCAAATACCTTCTTTTGTTAGCGCCTCTGGTTTACATATCCAAACACTAATTCTGATCAGCGTTATATCGGACAAAAACTTCAAAATGTGATATTACCGGTCGAAGAAACATTTCAAACTAAGTACTGAATCAATCATTAGGATGTTTTTAACATATAGCTTCAATAAAGTTCCAACCGGAGTATTCTTTCTTGTCTTCGTGAGCAATGGAACGTCAGTGGCTTGCATGAGGAAGTGGCATGATAAGCGCATGGCTGCTTGATGGACACCTGACTGATTCTGCTCTCATTCTCTCCCACAACATCATAGAAGTCTCATTGGAATTTCTATTGATTGTTGACATCTAGTGGAACCCCTAGGCAGTGCAACCTCAGTCGTAACACAATTGGACTTCTTAAAGGACTCTGGTGAATACAGACAAGCTCAGATTTCTGACTTCCTGTTTTGATTTAAACTCAGGATTTTGCCTGCCAATATGAGTTCTGTTAATCTCACAGACATAATTCAAACAGTTTTAGAAACTTTGGAGTGTTTTCTATCCAATACTAATAATAATATGCAAATATTAGGACTATGACTGAGGAGCAGGCCGTTTTGAAATGGGCACCTTTCATCCAAAGCTACTCAATACTGCCCCTTCAGCCATAAAAAGTTAACAAGACACCCCCAATAAAGGAGTGGTTCTGCAGGTGTGACCACAGACCACTTCTCAGTTCCTATGCTTTCCTGGCTGATGTTTTGGTCATTTTGAATGCTGGTGGTGCTTTACACTAGTGGTAGCATGAGACGGAGTCTACAACCACACAAGTGGCTCAGGTAGTGCAGTTCATCCAGGATGGCACATCAATGCGAGCTGTGGCAAGAAGGTTTGCTGTGTCTGTCAGCGTAGTGTCCAGAGCATGGAGCGCTACCAGAGACAGGCTTAGTAATCAGGAGACGTGGAGGAGGCCTAGGAGGGCAAAACCAGCAGCAGGACCGCTACCTCCGCCTTTGTGCAAGGAGGAGCACTGCCAGACCTGCAAAATGACCTCCAGCAGGCCACAAATGTGCATGTGTCTGCTCAAACGGTCAGAAACAGACTCCATGAGGTGGTATGAGAGCCCGACGTCCACAGGGGGGTTGTGCTTACAGCCCCAACACCGTGCAGGACGTTTGCATTTGCAGAGAACACCAAGATTGGCAAATTGCCCACTGGCGCCTGTGCTCTTCAAAATGAAAGCAGGTTCACACTGAGCAATGTGACAGACGTGACAGAGTCTGGAGACGCCGTGGGAGAACGTTCTGCTGCTGCAACATCCTCCAGCATGACCGCGTTGGCGGTGGGTCGATCATGGTGTGGGTGGCATTTCTTTGGGGGCGGCACAGCCCTCCATGTGCTCGCCAGAGGTAGCCTGACTGCCATTAGATGAGATCTCAGACCCTTGTGAGACCAATGCTGGTGCGGTTGGCCCTTGGTCCTCCTAATGCAAGACAAGCAAGACCTCATGTGGCTGGAGTGTGTCAGCAGTTCCTGCAGAGGAAGGCATTGATGTATGACTGCCCGCCCGTTTCCCCAGACCTGAATCCAATTGAGCACATTTGGGACATCATTCGCTCATCCACCAAGCCACGTTGCACCACAGACTGTCCAGGAGTTGCGCTTTAGTCCAGGTCTGGGAGGAGATCCCTCAGGAGACCATCCCCACCTCATCAGAGGCATGCCCAGCATTGTAGGAGGTCATACAGCACGTGGAGGCCACCACACGACTGAGCCTCATTTTGACTTGTTTTAAGACATTACATCAAAGTTGGATCAGCCTGTAGTGTGGTTTTCACCTTTAATTTTGAGTGTGACTCCAAATCCAGACCTCCATGGGTTGATAAATTTGATCCATTGATAATTTTTGTGTGATTTGTGTCAGCACATTCAACTATTGTAAAGAAAAAGTATTTAATAAGAATATTTCATTTATTCAGATCTAGGATGTGTTATTTTAGTGTTCCCTTTATTTTTTTGAGCAGTGTATATTGATGAGGATATTTTTTATTGAATCAATTTTAGAATAAGGCTGTAACGTAACAAAAATTGGAAGGGTTCTGAATAGTTTCCGTATGCACTGTAAAGCGGAATATGGACAAAAAATGCATTGGTCTTCACAAGTGACCTTGAATATTATTATGAACCCCTCCCCCCTACTCCAAAGTGAGTGGGTGACATTTAGTTTCAAAACAAGCAGCACTCAGAACTTGCCCAAATAACCTTAAAGCTCCAATGCAGTCTTTTTAATGTTATTTTTTATGTCTAATAAATCACTGTGTGTGTTATTTTTTTTAAATGTAACTCCAGAATATATTGTTAATAACTTATTTCCCTAAGCCTCCTTGGGACACTGAAATTCTCAGTCCGACTGTGAGGGAGTGGGGATGCAAATGTGAATATATTTACATACAGCCCTGATTGGCTGATGGAATCATCTAGAGCCCACCCCCTTACCCCTTCAAAAAAACAAAGGCACATATTCAACCTGTCAGTTGGAGGTGGACTCTGAAAGTAACAAACTTCCACATGTGTGTAGGCTACTTTGTTTTGTCATCAAAACAAAAGGCATACATCACACATCTTATTTTGCTATGTCATTGTTGTACTGTTTTCAATAGGTCAGCAGAAGATGCAGGACCCAAACATTCTGTTTGCATGGAGGACCATCCTGGCTTATACCCTGTCTCCCATATATTCATTGCAGAATGCAATGATTATTTATAGGGCAGACTATAGGCCTGTGAGATGCAGAGGCCCATGGTATAACCCCAGTATCATCACAAAGTCTATTTCATAATTTTGCAAGATAGACTTTGTGATGATATTGGAGATTATGATTAATAAAAAAATGTCTAATGAGTAAACACTCTAGAATTACACATTTTGGAATGTTTTCTGTCGTTGAAAGTAAAGAAACCAGACTGCAATAAAAGGTTGCTGTCATTCTTCGTAAATGCTCTTGTCAGTTCTTTACATAACATAATAAACTGATCGTAAACAAGGTTATAATGAAAGTCAAAATCAAGGCATGTAAGAATCTTTTCAAAATATTGTTTTACAACTTAAGCTCTGGAAGGTATAACTCACAGTAAATAGTATTTATGTTCTGATGCTTACAAAATAAGGGACACTGGTTTAAGTGACTGATGGTACTTACAATGTTTTATTTGTAATTATCAGACACTTCCTTATCTGGAGAGTAAATAAAACATATTATCTGGACCCCAAAAAATTACAGAAAACATTGAGTCTTGCATATGATAAGGAAACACATACACAAGTAATTGAATATGAATAAAACAATTACTTTATTGAAAGAATAAGGTCAGGGGAATACATTGTTTCATTCAAACCTGAAAAAGTCCAAGTTACATCACTATCATAAAATCATACAGAACCGCTTGCCTTCCCATTCAGGTGCCACACAAGCAAACCACGTCATATTCTCCTTTCTGTCTTTCCTCTAACAAAGCCAACAATTTCTAGAGTAGTCCTCAAGTACATTGAAGTTTCACTCTTTCTGTTCTGACAATCAACGAAATGTTAGCTTGGTATTCGATCTGTTTGTGCTCTAAGGTTAACTCCTATGCATAGCCAACTGCTATGGTAACATGGCATGACAATTATCATACATTAGGATTTAGGGTGACAGAATAAACAGATCTGGGACCAGGCCAGAGCATTTATACACCCTGCACCACCAGCTTGTAAAGCAGCCACCTTTACCAGCCTTAACCTAGGAGGGTTAGGGGGGAACCAGTTCAGCTGCTTCTCTGTCAGTCAATGTTCACCTGTCTGTCCTGTGTGTGTGTGTCATACTCTTCATCCTCATCTTCACCAGGTTGCTCCTCATCAAAATCATCTTCCTCCAAAAAGTCCATGACCTCATGGTCCTCCTCATCCTGCAGGCCTTCCTCAGCAATGACCCAATCATAAATGGAAGGGAATTGTGTAACTACAAGTTATCAACCTGTTTGAAAGGTGGCAAAAATACATTTTATAATCCTAAGGTTTTCACTCTAACATTTGAGGAAACATGTAACATCATTTCATATCTGATTGTCCATATCTAATAATATGATCATGTGTATGCTTGTAGCAAAGTCAAACCAACTAGACCTCTAGCCTGAGCTTTCACAAGTCATCTTTGAAGTCTCGTAGATCGATGCATTGCACTCTTTGTGTTTATAAAGCCCTCCTGCATAAACCTCCGCTGTACCTTACTTCATTGTTACCATATAGACGCATGAGATACCAGACCCGGTGTCAGGGATGGCTAACTCTGGAGATCCCTTCAGTCTCCACTGAGTTGGGTAGATCTGCTTTTTGATTTTTTGCACCTTGTGTGGCATGATCTCCAAATCACTTTAAAATAGCAGGAATTGGTGACTCCAGGGCATTTCAAACGACTGTTAGGGGACCTTTTTTTACTGAAGAATGTGTCCATTTTTTATGATTGTGTTATGCTCTTCATGTGTCGTTTTGTATAATAACGTGTATTTGGATGTGTACTTTAATGTGTATATTGTATTTTGATGTGTATTGTTGTGCTAAACAGGGCTCATCTAGAAAAGAGACCTTGGTCTCAGAATTGTCTGGCTGTCAAAATAAAGGTGAAATAAAATGTAAAATCACAAGGGTTATACATCCATTCTTTCATTCAACAGCCAGAAGGCTTACTATTTTATAGGAATCATATCACAGATAATCATAAGCCTAATGAGATATACAGTGGGGAGAACAAGTATTTGATACACTGACGATTTTGCAGGTTTTCCTACTTACAAAGCATGTAGAGGTCTGTAATTTTTATCATAGGTACACTTCAACTGTGAGAGAAGGAATCTAAAACAAAAATCCAGAAAATCACATTGTATGATTTTTAAGTAATTAATTGGCATTTTATTGCATGACATAAGTATTTGATACATCAGAAAAGCAGAACTTAATATTTGGTACAGAAACCTTAGTTTGCAATTACAGAGATCATATGTT
>NC_036851.1:25628952-25649607 GCF_002910315.2 Salvelinus sp. IW2-2015
CCCACTCATTACCTGTATTAACTGCACCTGTTTGAACTCGTTACTGTATAAAAGACACCTGTCCACACACTCAATCAAACAGACTCCAACTCTCCCAAATTATAAATGTAAGCATTTTATTATGTACAGTCAATGCAAAAACAGCATAAAAAGACAGGACACAAGCAAAGACACATCAAGTAGGCTACCTTGGTCGCAGCTTAAACAACAGTCAGCAGGCTAGTTAGGTAGCTACCATTAGTTAGCTCACAGACTTTGGTAGCTAGCAATCTAGCTAACATTATCGGTAGCTAGCAATCTAGCTAACATTATCTGAGGAGACACTATAGTGGCCTGGAAATATGATGTCATGTAAGCAAGTAATTAGTAGGTAACAACTTTGCCATCATTATCATGTATTCAAATTTACTTCAGAGAGATGGCAATTGCAATAGCTAGAAAAGTTTGTAAAAAAATAGCTAGCAAAGTAAAAAAAGCCCTCAAGCGCCAGGGAAGAACGGGAGCAGACGTGACGCCTTGTTTGTTTCTTGTATGTTATTCATTAAATGTTCACTCCCTGTACTTGCTTCTCATCTCCTAGCGTCGGTCCTTACAGTTATACTCCATCTAAAGTCAATCTGGCGACATCACAATGATGACAAAAGGTTTTCCTAGTAATGATTTGCCTCATTTAGAAATGTCATTGTTTTTACAAGTCACTATCATGCACTTTAGACTAAATCTTCATCAGCACATTGCTCAGAGAATGCCATGAGTAGTAGAATGTCCATTCGGGCATCATTCCTCAAGAAAACTTTCAAAACAATATTGTGATGCCCGAATGAAAACCATGAATAGCATGTCCTTTACTTACAATAGAAAAATATATATTTCCTGTCGACATTTATTTAATGAATGGTTGCTGCTGCTGTCGCTTTGAAGATCCATACGGCACAACCTTGATGGAGCTGTTGGGAAATCCACTTGTGCAACTAGCCTGATTTGCAGTGCAGTCCGATGTGAAGTGTGCTGTGCAAATGCAGAGGTTCGGACTGATCTTCTCTGGAGGTTCGGACTGAACTTCCCTGACACTCATTATGAAAATTATATCAAAGCCACATTTCGATTATGTGATTGTTTGGACGGAAGACAGATTTTGCAGTATGGCTGTCTTTGCACTATCTTGCTTTTGGGGCACCAGCACCAGAACGAGGAGGATATATGCAAATAAACGATGAACGTTCATTGGTCTTTTATAATCAGATCGCCTTAAGATGTTATGGGGCGGGCCAAAAACTCCATCCCACCTGAACAGGCTGGGAATCCCATTATTATTTTTCAAACAGCTCTTACACAAAAAGAGCATCATCATTTTGACAATTTCAGAGTGTTATTTCAACCTCAGTGTGGAAATATTTATTTTTTACTGGAAAATTACTCATTTTATATGTGCTGGACCGTTAACATCTGGAATACATAGGACAGCAGATTTATAGTACTACTGCAAGCGATTGCATTGCACGCAACAGATTTGTGTGCAGTTTATTTAAATGAGTTAAATCATTACTTCCTTTTTACGAACATGCACATAAAGCACAAAATATATATTGACATAGAGAGGGCATGAACTTCTCCCTCCCCCAACAGTATTATCTATGTTGTTTTAATGCAGGTCGCCTGTCTCCCGGTTCCCTTATTAAGAGATCAGCCTTGTTAGCAGCATGTCAGCTTGAGTATATGAGCCAATTGATCGATACAGCCTTCCCAGTCCCCCAGAGCAATGGCCTCAGCCTGATTCTGACACGTCAAGGCCGGAGGATTCTTTATGGGGACTGATGGATGACTGAGATTGGTCTGTGGAGTGAGAGCATCTCTCTGTCTCATAGCACCACAATAAGAATAAGTGGAAAATAGCCAGAGAATGACAGAGAAAAGAAAAGTGAGAGGGAGAGAGAGTATTATAAACGAGATGGTGAAAGAAAGTAGGAATAAGAATAGGAGAAAATGACATGTATAGAGAAATGGATAGAAAATGGCACCGATAGAGGGTAGCTGTGCTTCTAGCCCCTAAGCAACTTTGCAGCATTTCGTTTTTTTATGTGTTATTTCTAACATTATTAGGCCAGAATTTTTTTGTGTTATTATATATAGCCGGGAAGAACTTTTGGTTATCAGAGTGGTGGTAACTCACCAGCATTACGACCAGGAATACGACTTTTCCGAATCAGATCCTTTGTTTGTAACCCTCAATGCAATTTAACTGATTCCAGAGGCTGATCCAAAACGTCACCCGCAGAGAAGAGGTACTTGGAGTAGACTTCTAGTCTGACCCAGGAGATGTGCACACCACCCACCGCTTCCGAGTGTATTACTCGCTAATGTTCAGTCTCTGGATAATAATGTTGACAAGCTGAGGGTGAGGATTTCCTTCCAGAGAGAAATCAGGGATTGTAACATACTCTGTTTCACGGAAACATGGCTCTCTCGGGATATACTGTCTGAGTCCGTACAGCCAGCTGGATTCTCAGTTCATCGCGCAGACAGGAATACATATCTCCCAGAGAAGAAGGGCAAGGGTGTTTTTTTCATGATTATCTACTCTTGGTGTGATTGTGATAACATACAGGAACTCAAGTCAATTTGTTCACCTGACCTAGAATACCTCACAATCAAATTCTCTTCGGTTCTAGTCACAGTCGTGTATATTCCCCCTCAAGCCGATACCACGACGTCCCTCAAAGAACTTCACTGGACTTTATGCAAACTGGAAACCATATATCCTGAGGCGGTATTTATTGTAGCTGGGATTTTAACATAGCAAATTTTAGGAAAATGCTACCCAAGTTCAATAAACATACTGACTATTGTACTCACGCTGCTAAAACACTCAACCAATGTTACTCCAACTTCCGGGATGCCTACAAGACCCTCCCCCACCCTCCCTTCGGCAAATCTGACCACGAATCCATTTTGCGCCTCCCTTCCTATAGGCAGAAACTCAAACAGGAAGTACCCATGCTAAGGACTATTCAACGCTGTTCTGAAATCCAAATCCACGCAAGATTGTTTTGTTCACACGGACTGGGATATGTTCCGGATAATAACTGCGTTTATCAGGAAGTGTATAGGAGATGTTGTACCCACTGTGATTATTAAAACCTACCCTAACCAGAAACCGTGGATAGATGGCAGCATTCTCTCAAAACTGAAAGCGCGAACCACCGCATTTAACCATGGCAAGGTGACTGGAATATGGCCGAATACGGAGGGAATAACTACACTCTTTGTAAGGCAATCAAACAGGAAAAACATCAGTATAGAGACAAAATGGAGTCGCAATTCAACGACTCAGACACGAGAGATATGTGGCAGGGTATACAGACAATCACAGAATATAAAAAGAAAACCAGTTGCGGACACTGACGTCTTGCTTGCAGACAAGCTAAACACCTTCTTTGCCCGCTTTGAGGATAACACAGAGCCACCAACGCGGCCCGGTACCAAGGACTGTGGGCGTGTTAACCCACGCAAGGCTGCCGGCCCAGACGGCATCCCTAGCCGCGTCCTCAGAGCATACGGAGACCAGCTGGCTGGAGTGCTTACGGACATATTCCATCTCTCCCTATCCCAGTTTCCGGTTCCCACATGCTTCAAGATGGCCACCATTGTTGCCATACCCAAGAAAGCAAAGGTAACTGAACTAAATGACTATTACCCCATAGCACTCACTTCTGTCATCATGAAGTGCTTTGAGAGACTAGTCAAGGATCATATAACCTCCACCTTACCTGCCACCCTAGACCCATTTATATTTGCTTACCGCCCCAATAGATCCACAGATGATGCAATCGCCATCGCAATGCACACTGCCCTGTCCCATCTGGACAAGAGGAATACCTATGTAAGACTGCTGTTCATTGACTACAGCTCAGCATTCAACACGATAGTACACTCCAAGCTCATCATTAAGCTTGAGGCCCTGGGTCTCAACCCCACCATGTGCAACTGGGTCCTGGACTTCCTGTTGGGCCACCCCCAGGTGGTGAATGTAGGAAATGACACCTCCACTTCGCTGACCCTCAACATTGGGACCCCACAATGGTGTGTGCTCAGCCCCCTCCTGTACTCCCTGTTCACCCATGACTGCGTGGCCATGCACGCCTCCAACTCAATCATCAAGTTGGCAGACGACACAACAGTAGTAATCTTGATTAAAAACAATGATGAGACAGCCTACAGGGAGGAGGTGAGGGCTCTGGTGCCAGGAAATTAACCCTTCACTCAACAACACAGGAGCTGATTGTGGACTTCAGGAAAGAGCAGAGGGAGAACCCCCCTACCCACATTGACGGGACAAGAGTGGAGAAGGTGGAAAGCTTCAAGTTCCTCGACGTACACATCACTGACAAACTGAAATGGTCCACCCATACAGACAGTGTGGTGAAGGCACAACAGTGCCTCTTCAACTTCAGGAGGCTGAAGAAATTTGGCTTGGCACCTAAAACCCTCACAAACTTCTACAGATGCACAATTGAGATTATCCTGTCGGGCTGTATCACCGCCTGGTATGGCAACTGAACCATCCTCAACCGCAGGGCTCTCCAGAGGGTGGTGCGGTCTGCCCAACGCATCACCGGGGGAAAACTACCTGCCCTCCAGGACACCTACAGTAGCCGATGTCACAGGAAGGCCAAAAAGATCATCAAGGACAACAACCACCCAAGCCACTGCCTGTTCATCCAGAAGGCGAGGTCAGTACAGGTGCATCAAAGCTGGGACCGAGAGAGTGAAAAACAGCTTCTATCTCAAGTCCATCAGACTGTTAAACAGCCATCACTAGCACATTAGAGGCTGTTGCCTATAGACAGACTTGAAATCACTGGCTAATAATAGAACACTAGTCACTTTAATAAAGTTTACATATTGTAGCAGGATCAAATGTGTGGTGAATCAACGTCACCAAGTTCAATAAGAAAACAGGCACTAGTAACACAAATAGCACAAATGCTAAGGGGAAGTGAATTACGGATTTTTGTACACCGGGAAAGAAGGGGGAATTCACCAATCACCGCACAGTCCACAAGCCGTTCTCTTTGTCCGTTCCTTTTTCCAGGGGTAATCCTCACACTCGGGTTCTCAGCCAATCCGGTCCGGTACACAAGGGGGTTAGTCCGACAGTCCAGGTCACAACATGTGATCAGTATGCTCTCTTCTCCCGATCTTCATATCACACTTGGTTCTCTCATACTCTGCCCTGTTGTGCAGGCTGCTTCCCCCTTTCATCCCCAAACCCTCCCTGGCTTAATGAGTTACAGTCTTTCCTCGTTGGGGCAGGAAGTCCATATAAGGCCCGGGGGTGGAGCCAACAGACTGCCAGATGTATCCCCTCAATCACCACTCCCCCCACCTCTCCCTGCCGGCTGCCACAATATTTTGCATTACTCATCTCATATGTTTATACTGTATTCTATTCTACTGTATCTTAGTCTATGCCGCAATGACACTGGTCGTCCATATATTTATAGATTCTTAATTCCATTCCTTTACTTAGATTTGTGAGCATTGTGTGTATTGTTGTGAAATTGTTAAATTTTACTTGTTAGATATTACTGCACTGTCGGAGCTAGAAACACAAGAATTTTGCTACACCCTCAATTACATCTGCTAAACACGTGCATGTTACCCTCTACAATTTGATTTGATTTGAAAGGGTGAGACAGTTTAAATGAGAGAGAGGGAGAGAAAGGTGAAGAGAGCGGATGGAGGAGTGAGAGAGAGACACACATGTTCCATTCTGTCAGTATCTTTATCAACAGCGCACGGCAGCGTTTGCCTGATAAGTCTTGACTCCCTCAATTCAGCCCAATCTATTACGGGATTTAAATGTTCATTAAGTTTAATAGAAGCCTAGCGGAGGTCTAATACCCTCTGATAAATATCTGCAAACCTGGCTACCTTCTCCAATTGCTGCGATGACAGAGATGTATGACAGTAATAAGGTCAAACAGGACAGCCGTAACCCATCTCAAACTTTCTGTTTGTTTGTTGAGAGCTTTGTCCACTTATTAAGTGCTTGAATATTCCAACAAGCAATATGTGTACTTGTTGCAACAAGCAATATGTGAAGTCGAAGCATGTGTATTGAATAGGTTTAGAGATGCTCTCTCGCTCTCTCTATCTCTGGCTCGTAAGCTTACTACTCAGATATGATGTAGTGATCCACAAACCCAGTGTGATCCAGTGTGATAGATTCCTCACTGGGACTGTTTCCATGAGGAACTAATGCATTTTATGCCAGTAATCTGTCCATAAATCACCAGGCCAACATAATTAAGACACAGATAGAGGGAGGGGAGAGGAGCACACACCTCTCCTCTAACAAACACAATACTATCTCTGCACAGTGATATTAATGCCTGGAACACACAACCATTACTCTTAATGTACCCAAATCATCTATAATGCATGAGAGAGAGAGAGAGAGAGAGAGAGACGAGAGGAGAGAGAGAGAGAGAGAGAGAGAGAGAGAGAGAGAGAGAGAGAGAGAGAGAGAGAGAGAGAGAGAGAGAGAGAGAGAAGAGAGAGAGAGAGAGAGAGAGAGAGAGAGAGAGAGAGAGAGAGAGAGAGAGAGAGTAGAGAGAGAGAGAGAGAGAGAGAGAGGAGAGAGAGAGGTAGAGAGAGAGAGAGAGAGAGAGAGAGAGAGAGAGAGAGAGAGAGAGAGAGAGAGAAGAGAGAGAGAGAGAGAGAAGAGAGAGAGAGAGAGAGAGAGAAATGAAATGGAGGGAATTCGGGGAAAGGGTTCAATTTCACACTATAAAGTCTATTTCACACTCTTGCATCAGCGCTCGGGCCCTAAGCTACCTAGTGGCCCGGAACCCCAGAGGAAATACTTACTGACGCTCCAGTCATTTGTTACAAGAGAGGACGGTCCCTCCCTCGCTCCACTCATCTATTAGAGGAGGAGAAGATCTAGGATCTGTTTGAAAGCGGAATGAACCGAACTACAGAAGCCTATAAACGGCACTCTCCAATGAACTCTCGGAAACTGAGAAACTCAAAGAGAAACTCAGCAGAGCCATTACACTCCCTTACCCCTTGTACTTTCTTTACTAGTGGTTGAAGTGAAGTGGTGCGATGCTGATCAGTATGGAGAACCAGCACCTCAAACATTTTTTTTTTTATATCTTACTTTCTTTTATTATATTATTTTAATTCAGTTTGTATCTTTTACACAGAATGCAGTACATTCGGAAAGTATTCAGAACCCTTAACCTTTTCCACATTTTGTTACGTTACAACCTTATTCTAAATTGGATTAAATGAAACAAATTTGCTCATCAATCTAAACACAGCACCCCAAAAAACAGTTTTTTAGACATTTTTGCAAAAGTATTAAATATAAAACACAGAAACACCGTATTCACATAAGTACTCAAACCCTTTGCTATGAGACTCAAAATTGAGCTCAGGTACATCCTGTTTCCATTGATCTTCCTTGACATGTTTCTACAACTTGATTGGAGTCCACTTGTGGTAAATTCAATTGATTGGACTTGATTTGGAAAGGCACACACCTGTCTATATAAGATCCCACAGTTGAAAGTGCATGTCATAGCAAAAACCTAGCCATGAGGTCAAAGAAATTGTCTGTAGAACTCTGAGACATGATTGTGTCGAGGCACAGATCTGGGGAAGGGTACCAAAACATTTCTGCAGCATTGAAGGTCCCCAAGAACACAGTGGCCTCTATTATTCTTAAATGGAAGAAGTTTGGAACCACCAAGTCTTTTCCTAGAGCTGTCCGCCCGGCCAAACTGAGCAATCAGGGGAGAAGGGCCTTGGTCAGGGAGGTGACCATGAACCCAATGATCACTCTGACAGAGCTCCAGAGTTCCTCTGTGGAGATGGGAGAACCTTCCAGTAGGACAACCATCTCTGCAGCACATTATGGTAGCGTGGCCAGACGGAAGCCACTCCTCAGTAAAAGGCACATGACAGCTGGCTTGGAGTTTGCCAAAAGGCACCTAAAGGACTCTCAGACCATGAGAGACAAGATTCTCTTGGCTTGAATGCCAAGCGTCACGTCTGGAGGAAACCAGGCACCGCTCAACAGCTGGCCAATACCATCACTATGGTTAAACATGGTGGTGGCAGCATCATGCTGTCGGGATGTTTTTCAGCAAGAGGGAATGGTCAGGATCAAGGGAAAAATGAAAGGAGCAAATTACAGAGAGATCCGTGATGAAAACCTGCTCCAGAGCGCTCTGGACCTCAGACTGGGGCGAAGGTTCACCTTACAACAGGACAATGATCCTAAGCACACAACCAAGACAATGCAGGAGTGGCTTCGGGACAAGTCTCTGAATGTCCTTGAGTGGCTCAGCCAGACCCCGGACTTGAACCGGATCGAACATCTCTGGAGAGACCTGGAAATAGCTGTGCAGCGACCTGACAGAGCTTGAGAGGATCTGCAGAGAAAAATGGCAGAAACTCCCCAAATACAGTGTCAAGCTTGTAGCATCATACCCAAGAAGACTTGAGGCTGTAATCGCTGCCAAAGGTATATCAAATTTGCAAAAAAATCTAAAAAGTTTGTGTAGATTGATGAAAAAAACAACAATTTAATACATTTTAGAATAAGACTTTAACTTAACAAAATATGGAAAAAGTCAAGGGGTCTGAACACTTTCGGAATGCACTGTATATAAGCATAAAAAATGCACATAACAAACCCTTCTATCAGATCAAATTGAAAACAGCTCAAAGCTTTCCTTTTTTAGCATTCACCACAGTACTTATTCTTGATGCAATATTGGTCAAATGTTCTACACTGTTTACATCTCTTCCTCCTAACAACCAAACAGCACAATAGCTCTGCATGCTTGGACAAATAATATTCATTGACCAGCACTGTATGACAACAAAACAGAGAAATACATTCTGAATTCAACTTTAAGTTCAAAACTCTTTTGTGTCTGACGAAAAACAAATGCATTAATCTGACATCATGTCAAAACAGACAGGATAAGACTTTATCCTCGGATACACTGCCACGCGTTGTTTATTCCTCCCATTTTTATATCAGTCCTCCTAATAATGGATTGTATCTCTGTGTGTCATGGTGTCAGCACACGGACAGCTGGTGACGGTGTGTCACATGCATGGGCTCAGTCAGGCATGCTACAGCAGGACTTAATACTGCACGGATGCACACACACACACACACACACACACACACACACACACACACACACACACACACACACACACACACACACACACACACACACACACACACACACACACACACACACACACACACACACACACACACACACACACACACACACACACACACACACACACACACACACACACACACACACACACACACAATGATACAGGTCTTTAAGGGGAACAGGAATAGGTCTATAATGCATGGCACTATAGACACAGACTGAAAGCAATTATTAAGGCTCATCAGTAGACAGGAGCAGAGTGTGTTAGATAATATCTCTGGGCAGGTCGACACGATTAAAGGTCTTTGTTTGACATTTGATTAATTGAACTAATGAAAGGTTTCTATGTGAAATAGAGACATTAAAGTAGACCTTCCCAGGTCTGAACTAACCTGACAGCAGAGCCACAGGCTGAAAGTGAAAGAGAGAGAGAAAATAAATAAGAGATATTTAGTTGACTTATTTATGAGGAGAGTAGACTGTGGAGAGGAGCTGAGATACAGTACAACATTTGAGGGAGAGTCAGGGTTGTATTGATGAAAGATCGCTGGGTAAATTCAATCACTTTTTTGACAGCATCCCTTTTGATTTATGCAAATCTTTCCATACATGTTTGTGTTCAGAAGTGGTCAGAAAGGTACTTTTTGTACCTGAATGCCAAAACATTCAGGAGATAAAGGTGCTCAAAGTTGACACATTTTGCATACCCCAGCATACTGTGAGAAATCCATGTCTTCATCACTGGAAAAGATAAACAATTGAGTTTGATATAATTTAAAAGCATACTTTTTTTAAATTTTTTACATTGAACCTCAATTACCAAAAAATTAGTAAACTCGTTTTTTTATATTATTTGCATATGTTGTAGCTTAAACCCTACTTTACATCATCTGAGGTTTTTGTGTTGTACCTGCCCTTGGTTGAGACACAACTCTCAACATTGAACACTCTTGAATACAGGGGGGGTGTCATTTGAAAGTAGACATTTCAATTGTATTCCCATTTTAGTACAATTAACAGCCAAAACATGACAACCACCCTGTATTCAAGAGCGTCTAGTATCTCAACCAATGGTGGGCACAACACAAAAACATCTGATAATGTGAAATAGGATCTAAGTTACAACATATGCAAATATTGAAAAAATCTGTACTTAAACGTTTTTAGACAGTTGACGTTAAACCCGTAAGAGTCTAAGCCCCCCAACTTTAAACAATTTTGGCATTCTCTCAACCAGATTCACTTGGAATGATTTCCAACAGTCTTGAAGGAGTTTCCACATAGGCTGAGCACTTGTTGTCTGCTTTTCCTTCACTCTACGGTCCAACTCATCCCAAACCATCTCAATTGGGTTGAAGCCCAGGTGATTGTGGAGGCCAGGTAACCTGAAACAGCACTCCATCACTCTCCTTCTTGGTCAAATTGCCCTTATACAGCCTGGGGGTGTGTTGAGTCATTGTCCTGTTGAAAAACAAATGATAGTCCCACTAAGTGCAAACCAGATGGGATGGTGTATCACTGCAGAATGCTGTGGTAGCCATGCTGATTAAGTGTGTCTTGAATTCTAAATAAATCGTGTCACCAGCAAAACACACCCACACCATCACAGCTCCTCCTCCATGCTTCACGGTGGGAACCACACATGCAGAGATCATCTGTTCACCTACTCTGCATCTCACAAAGACACGACAGTTGGAACCAAAAATCCAAAAGACTCATCAGAACAAACAACTTATTTCCACCGGTCTAATGTCCATTGCATGTGTTTCTTGGCCCAAGTAAGTCTATTCTTATTATTGGTGTCCTTTAGTAGTGGTTTCCTTGCAGCAATTTGACCATGGAGACCTGATTCACACAGTCTCCTCTGATCAGTTGATATTGAGATGTGTCTGTTACTTGAACTCTGTGAAGCATTTATTTGGGCAAACATTTTTGAGGCTGGTAACTCTAATGAACTTATCCTCGGCAGCAGAGGTAGCTCTGGGTCTTCCTTTCCTTTGGCGGTCCTCTTGAGAGCTAGTTTCATCATAGTTCTTGATGGTTTTGCGACTGCACTTGGAGAAACTTTCAAAGTTCTTGAAATGTTCTGGATTGACTGACCTTCATGTCTTAAAGTAATGATGGACTGTCATTTCTCTTTGCTTAATTGAGCTGTTCTTACCATAATATGGACTTGTTTTTTTACCAAATAGGGCTTTCTTCCTTATATCATCCCTACGTTGTCACAACACAACTGATTAACTCAAATGCATTAACTTCATATGGCTGCAATCCCGGTAACGGGATCGATATGACAACAGCCAGTGAAAGTGCAGGGCGCCAAATTCAAACAACAGAAATCTCATAATTAAAATTCCTCAAATATACATGTGTCTTATACCATTTTAAAGGTAATCTTGTTGTTAATCCCACCAAAGTGTCCGATTTCAAATAGGCTTTTCAGCAAAAGCACCACAAACGATTATGTTAGGTCACCACCAACTCAAAGAAAAATTCTGCCATTTTTCCAGCCAAAGAGAGGAGCCACAAATAGCACAAATAGAGATAAAATTAATCACTAACCTTTGATGATCTTCATCAGATGACACTCATAGGACTTCATGTTACACAATACATACATGTTTTGTTTGATAAAGTTCATATTTATATAAAAAAAGTTTACATTGGCGCGTTACATATCACTAAAAACATCCAGTGATAGTGCATAGCCACATCGTTTCATCCGAAATACTCATCATAAATGTAGATGATAATACACATGGAATTATAGATATACCTCTCCTTAATGCAACCGCTGTGTCAGATTTCAATTTTTTTTAACGGAAAAAGCAAACTATGCAATAATCTGATACGGAGCTCAGAACAATAGTAAAATTAGCCGCCATGTTGGAGTCAACAGAAACCAGAAAATACATGATAAATGTTTCCTTACCTTTGATGAACTTCATCAGAATGCAGTCCTAGGAATCCCAGGTCCACAATAAATGCTTGATTTGTTCGATAATGTCCGTTATTTATGTCCAAAAAGCGCGTCCACTATAACGTGACGAAATCCAAAAGTTCCGTAACAGTCAGTAGAAACATGTCAAACGATGTATTGAATCAATCTTAAGAATGTTGTTAACATACATCTTGAATAACGTTCCAACTGGAGAATTACATTGACTTCAGTTGTGCGATGGAACGGAGCTGCCTCCCACGTGAACGCGCGTGGTCAAAGAGTGGTCACCTCATGGCTTTGGTTACTCATTCCTGTCTCCTTCGGCCCCCCTTCACAGCAGAGTCATCAGACAAAGTTCTATTGACTGTTGACATCTAGTGGAAGCCATAGGAAGTGAAAACTCATCCATATCTTGCTGTAATTTCAATGAGAGGTTGGTTGAAAAACTACCAACAAATTCCAAACAGGAAGTGGAACTTCTCAGGTTTTTGCCTGCCATATGAGTTCTGTTATACTCACAGACATAATTCAAACAGTTTTAGAAACTTCAGAGTGTTTCCTATCCAATACTACTAATAATATGCATATATTAGCAACTCTGACTGAGGAGCAGGCCGTTTACTCTGGGCACCTCTGTGTACCTTTCATCCAAGCTACTCAATACTGCCCCTGCAGCCATAAGAAGTTTTAAGAAGGAAAGAAATTCCACAAATTGACTTTTAAGAAGGCACACCTGTTAATTGAAATGCATTCCAGGTGACTACCTCATGAAGCTGGTTGAGAGAATGCCAAGAGTGTGCAAAGCTGTCATCAAGGCAAAGGATGGCTACTTTGAAGAATCTGAAATGTATTTTGGATGTTTAACACATTTTTGTTTACTGCAGGATTCCAAATGTGTTATTTCATAGATTTGATGTCTTCGCTATGATTCTACAATCTAGAAAATAGTATAAAAATAAACAACAACCCTTGAATGAGTAGGTGATTCCAAACCTTTGACTAGTACTGTACGTGTCCGTGACTGTCTCACCTTCATATTAGTGTGTAGCCCAAACTTTTCGTAAGCTGCAGACAGAAGTTGGCAGATCGGCTGTACCGACTTTAAACGAGTCCCAAGACGCTTGTGGGGGTCGTAGAACAAAACGGAAAACACGTCAAAACAGGGGAAGACGTCGTGTTTTGAGAGTCTCATCTTTGTAATAGTTTGTAGGCCAAACCGTTCGGATGCTACAGATGATCTTCGTGATGTCTCATGGTCTGACAAACACTCTCTGGCTCTGTCACCTTTCACCGCAGATGCGCAAGTGTGACATAGGCAGATGCGGTGGATTGAGACGTATCCAATGCAAAAATATATATACAGTATATCTAGCTTAAACTGACAGATGTTTATGGGATTCATTATGCTAATTCGATTTCAGGCTAACCCCCTAGAGTCTATTGGCGCACTGGAGTTGCTTACGAAGACGCCATTGAATATTCCTGAGTGGCTTAGTTACAGTTTTGACTTAAATTGGCTTGAAAATCTATGGCAAGACTTGAAAATGATTGCCTAGCAATGATCAACAACTAACTTGACGGAACTTTAAGAATTTCTAAATAATAATGTGCAACTATTGTACAATCTAGGCGTGCAAAGCTCTTACAGACTTACCCAGATAGACTCACAGCTGTAATCATTACAAAGGTGATTCTAACATGTATTGACTCAGGGGGTTGAATACTGATGGAAATTAGATATTTCTGTATTTCATTTTCAATACATTTACAAACATTTATAAAAACATGTTTTCACTTTGTCATTATGGAGTATAGTGTGTACATGGGTGAGAAAACAAATCTGTTTAATCCATTTTGAATTCAGACTGTAACACAACAAAATGTGGAATAAGTTACTTGTTCTGAATAATTTCTGAAGGCACTGTACATTTTTTCATTAACAGGTTATGGTCAATAAAATCAAAGGCTACAGCTCTCACAATCTTCTTCTTGTTCATTTCTTTCAACCAATCACCAGTCATTTGTGTCAGTGCAGTACTGCCCATCTGTATAAAGTCTGTTGTTAATTTGTTTACAGAAAAAAATAGCATTGTATTTGGTCAAACAAACAGCTTGCTAAGAGCTGGCAACTAGCTGATAGGTCGGCTGCTAGAATCAGTAAAGGCCTCTTTAACGTTCCTGGGTAGCGGACGGACTTTGGCTTCCCTCCAGGCCTGAGAACAAACACTTTCCTCTAGGCTCAGATTAAAGATATGACAGATAGGAGTGGCTATAGAGTCAGCTACCATCCTCAGTGGCTTTCCATCTAAGTTTTCAATGCCATAACTCCCCTATCTTAAATTAATACGTGTGTCTGTACATGGTTAGCTTCTGTAGCTAGCTACACTCCTGCAGAACACTTCTAAAACGTTCACTTTTACCAACCAGCAGCCTCCTAATGTCTGTACATACCTGTATTATGTGAACTTGTATTATGTCAACCTGTATTATGTCTACAATATGTGCTGTGTCTATTTGGTGCGGTTTACTCTCCCTACTCTCTTCTACCCTCTCTCTCTCTCTCTCTCTCTCTCTCCTGTCTCTTATACACATCTAGATGTGTATAAGAGACAGCTCTCTCTCTCTCTCTCTCTCTCTCTCTCTCTCTCTCTCTCTCTTTCTCTCTCTCTCTCTCTCTCTCTCTCTCTCTCTCTCTCTCTCTCTCTCTCTCTCTCTCTCTCTCTCTCTCTCTCTCTCTCTCTCTCTCTCTCTCTCTCTCTCTCTCTCTCTCTCTCTCTCTCTCTCTCTCTCTCTCTCTCTCTCTCTCTCTTGTCTTTCTCCTTCTTCCCCATTTTCTCCTTTCCTCTCACATTTCCTCTTTCTCAATCACTACCTGGTCTATAAATAGTGTTGCATACCTCTCATCCTCTCCTCCACACCTCTGGAGGTGTTCCCTAAGGGCCCAGGCCTCAATGGCAGTATGCCCAACTATACGCTGCTGTCTGGGGACAGAGGGGGCCTAGCTCCCCTGTAGCATCCCCCATCCTCTATCCTGCAGCAAAGCTAATGCCATGCAGCCAGGGAAAGGGAGAAACACCCATAACAGAAGCTCAGTCTTTATCTGCTATAAAAGATGCTTAACACTGCTAAAACAGTAGCAGATAGACTGCCATATAGAGTTGCATCTGAGATAATATTTGAGTGTTTGTTTGCTTACTCACAGTGAGAGGTGAAAACATGTGTGTGGTTCTGGTATCCAGGTGCCTGTCATCAGCATCCTTGATGCAGCAGTCAGGTCAATAGCAGGTGAAATATTACAAGAAGACCAAAGACTAGTTTGTTGCGAGTCTACAAAATATAATAACATGCAGAATGATATTCACAGTTTACACAGCTTCCGAGACCTGTTTGAATTCACAGATTTTAGCACATTTTTTAATGCAGGGCTGTGAGGTAGGCTTTAGGGCTGGGGTTGTTCATTCTGTTTACAGCTTCACGCCTCCAGGGAATTGTTCTCTCACTCATGACAAAGAGGAGGAGGAGATGAAATGTAAGGGATGAAAACGACAGTTTGGGGGACGTCTAAATCAGAGGGGTAAAAAGTCTCCCCACAGACTCTCCCTCTGTTTCTGCGGCTGTTCTACGCTAGTGTTCTTATTCCTGAGGAGACAATGCTCCAAGGACAAACATTTATACTAGGAGAGAGGGGGAGGGTGAAGAGGAGGAAGAGTTGGGGGATGACGAGATACAGAAATGGAGAGATGGGGTGAGGAGTGAGAGATAATGGGGAGGGAAAAGTAGAGGAGATGATAGGGGATGGACAGGTAGAGGAGTGAGAGGTGGGGTAGATGGATACATTGTGGAGATGGGGTGGTGAAGTAGAGTAAGAGTCACCTGAAAGGCAGTGGTGTGATGTGGAGTTCTCATAATTGGAGAGTGGGGAATTCGATTTGGACTACAGTACAAACATAACACTTTACAAAACAAGAGGACAAAAAACAGTTCACATTGCTAACCGTAGCTCTGTATTTGAAGTGGATGGTAGGATTCCTGTCTCTCATGTTGTGAGGAAGCTTTTATCCTATCTGGAGCTCTGCTGATGATAAGTGGAGAGAGAAACTTGTTAGATAGGAGGGGGGTTGATGAAGTCATTACAGAGATGTTGGTAACACTTTACAATAAGGTTCCATTTGTACAGTGTTTATAAAAGGGTTATAATTACGTTATTAACGGTTATTTAAAAATGTGTGAATGCATTATAAACCATGAAAAAACAGTTATATTGCATTGGTCAAAATAGTGCAATAAATGGTCAATGCTTGCCAAATAGTGAGCCAATACTTACCCCCAGTTATTAACCATTTATAAATGCCCTTACAAGGGCTTATAAGATTAATCCTTAGGTATCATCAATAAAACCTATTTTCAATGGGTGCACAGTTGAACAATAGTTATTTTCTCACTTTTGGGTGTGAAGCATTGGTGCTCTGTCCCAGAAACAGAAAATATTGTTTTTTATGATCTTGACCCACCTTTGAAACCTTCATGCCCTGGCCAAATGTACATCCTGGACATTATTCAATCATATCATTCCTAACATATTACTACCCCTTACCAGAATATAAACACACTTACCACTTCTCTGTCATAGTCCAAGTATAGTGAACACTCTGGTGTGAAATGGTAACTATAATACTTTTGGTTGGTGAAACAGTGGAGGAGGTATCCTCTCACAACGTTGAATGTTTTGGTCTTCATAACCGCCAATTATTGACTGAACATGTTTAACAGAAGTGTTGAATCTTCTCTCATTTATGCAGTGATGAGTATCAAACTACTGCCTATAAGTATATCTAAGCTCTGAGTGAACTCTCAATTCATCTGTAAATGATTTGCCAACATGTATAACTGTTAAAAGTATACCTTATTTTAAAGTGACAGACCTATGCGCATTTATAACTATGTTATCAAAGTGCATAACTACTAAAATGATATCTTATTTTCAAGTGGGAGTCCACTGACTATTAACAGATGAGTTACCTGTCACGAATCCCGCCGAAGGTGGTTCCTCTTCCTGTTCGGGCGGCGCTCGGCGGTCGTCGTCGCGGGTCTACTAGCTGCCACCGATCCCCTTTTCTGTTTCAGTTAGTTTGTCTGATTTGTTACACCTGTTTCTTGTTTGGCTTTTGATTTGGGCTATTTAAACCAGGTATGCCCGCCTGCTTTTGTGCGGGCTTGTTTTTCTGTTCATGTGGTGTGTATTCTCGTGGACTATTTTCTCCGGACTGTTTGGTCCTGTTTTTGGGCTGGTTTAAGTGATGCGCCGTAGTGTTTGGCGTTACCGTTACTTGTTGTTCTGGATTTAAAGATCACGATTGAACTACCTCTGCTCTCTGCGCCTGACTCCTCCACCCACTACTCCTAGAAGCCCTGACATTACCCACATTTATAACTGCTGAAAAATCGCTTTAAATAAAGTAGAAACCTTCTGATCATTTATTGATGAGTAACCAGCATGTATAAATTCTGAAATGATAGTGGAAACCTACTGTCCATTTATTAATGAGGTACATCATGTATAACAGCATATCATCTCCTCATAAACATGCAATACATAGTAAGACCAACATTTAATTTAATAATAGGATACATTGGGAGAAAAAATCAATATCAGTGACTCAAATCTGTAGCCTATCATTGCTAGTAGCCTAGCTGTATCAGATTAACATGGGTTGTCTTTTTCTCCCCTTTTTAATAGTCAAAATAGAAATTGATAACATATTAAAAGGTCATGAACAGTCTAAATCATGTTTTTAATAAAATTGGATGATATTTGGATGAAACCAGATCAAAGTACGATGATCAAAGTATGAATAATGACTGTTGCTTCTACATTGATAAAGTTTGATCATAAAGTTACTGGTCCCCTCCCCCATGTCAACCACTTGGATTCAGGAGATGTAATTATTAAGGGGATAGGGTGACATCACCCTAACTCAGATTTTTATACATAGTAACATGATATTCTCTTACCTAATTTAAATAAGTACCGCCTTGTAACCAACATCAGAGAAGGCGTGTTTGCAGAGGGACAGGGTTTATATACGTAGATAGCTGCTCTACTGGTTCCAAAATGTTCAAAATGTGATGTATGGTGTCAGTAAATATAATTAAAAGTTTGCACTATTAATCTATGGCAAAGATACTTATATGTTTCCCTTTCATCTGTGTCTGGTGTTGGGAAGTTACTGGGTAGCTAGGTCTTCATGCAGCATGGAACAAAATGGGGGGGAAGGGTCGTTCAAAACTCTGACATCCATCAGTGCTGCTGTGAACCGCATCATAAGAGACATGCCAAACACGAAATGCATAAAGAAAATTGAAATCACTGATGCAATTTCAATGTTGTTTGAGTTGCTTTGAGTATCACCACATTTTCTTAAGATGATTCTACTGCAACACTGGATCCAAGTTTCTTGACATAGGTGTTTCAAAGAACTGCCAGTCAAGGCGAGGTCATGAATATAAGCTCCCCGCCCACTCAGCCTGTCTTTTCAAACTTCCTGGTACTTAGCCATGAGAGAAAAAGTATTTTCCTAAACTATTTTGCATTTCTGTTAGTTACTCAAAATACTATTTTACATGGAAATCAGAATGCCTGTTTGGGACCTTTAACTATTTCGAGTACAACCTAGGGTCTCATGTTCCCCTTCTGTGTCTTCATCTGTTTCTTCATGTTAAGCATTTTAACATCCTGGAGTCTGTGAACTTAGAAGAGTAATTGATGGCAATGTAGCATACACACTAGCTACATTATCCTAGCTACTATCATCATTATCATGATTTATTTAATTTAGGTTTATGGCTAGCCTTGTTGTCATAATTGTGGCTAATAGGTCATTATCAATAAAACATCACAATGAGGTACAGAGCATTCGATTTGGCTGCTGGAGGGCAAGGAGACCCCCAGCTCTGCTAAAACCATTGACAACTAAGTGACGTTTTCAAAAGATTGTTAAATAAATATTATAACTCATTGGTTTTAATATCATCACCTCTTGAAGAATATAGACATTTTTGATTATTCCACGTAGCTCTATCCATATTCTAGCTAGCTAGCTAACATTTCCTAGCTAGGTCGGACAGAGGTCCTAGCAAACATTAGCTAGCTAGCTACTTAGCTTGCAGAGCAGCGTGATTAATCATCCAGAATAACTTGTGTATCCAAAAAAGAAAGTAAATGCATAGAGATTTATTTATTTTTATTTCACCTTTATTTAACCAGGTAGGCTAGTTGAGAACAAGTTCTCATTTACAACTGCGACCTGGCCAAGATAAAGCAAAGCAGTTTGACACATACAACAACACAGAGTTACACATGGAATAAACAAACATACAGACAATAATACAGTTGAACAAGTCTATATACAGTGTGTGCAAATGAGGTAAGATAAGGCAATAAATAGGCCATGGTGGCGACGTAATTACAATATAGCAAATTAAACACTGGAGTGATGTGCAGAAGAGGAATGTGCAAGTAGAGATACTGGGGTGCAAAGGAGCAAGATAAATAAATAAATACAGTATGGGGATGAGGAAGTTGGATGGGCTATTTACAGAGTTACCTTCTTTACGAAGTTACCCTCTTTCCTATGTCAACATTTGTATCTTGTGAACAACATTTATTTTGCCAATCTCTTCTGCCTGGCCTTTGCAACAAACGTGAATTCAACTTAAAAATAAACTAACCCTTTAAATGCTGTTGGGTCATTCTTGAATTACGATGGCATTTGGGCATGGCATTTTGGAGAAAGAAAAACATAATCTTTCCAGATTTGTTTATTTATTTAAATGTATCTGGGTACATCTTCCCATTCTAAATCAATTAATATGGTAGCTTAATGATTTAAAAACATTTTTTTTACCACTATGATAACATTGTGCAACCAGTAGGGGTGGTAACGCCAATGATGTTAGCAACATTTACAGTACCAGTCAAAAGTTTGTGTGCAAAGCTGTCAATAAGGCAAAGGGTGGCTACTTTGAAGAATTTCAAATATAAAATATATTTTTATTTGTTTAACACTTTTTTAGTTACTACATGATTCCATATGTGTTATTTCATGGTTTTGATATCTTCACTATTATTCTGCAATGTAGAAAATAGTAAAAAATAAAGAAAAACCCTGAAATGAGTAGGTGTGTCCAACTTTTGACAGGTACTGTAGATTTTCTGAAATGGAGGCCATATATTCTCAAATCTAAGGTAATCAATCCTTTAAAAAGAATTTACTAAAGTGATATGATTCATGATTTACTCACAATGTTATTGCTCTTCATTTAAATTGACTAACACCAAGTGACACTTTGGATTTAGACACACCAAATTTTCAATGGAATCCTTAAATCACTGGTCACCAACCGATCGACTGGTCGATCTCCAAGGCCTTCCTAGTCGATCACCAACATTTCTGAAAAACAAAACAATGATAAAGCCTTGCGTTCCTCTTTTTTTTT